>NC_136811.1:52411087-52513587 GCF_951216825.1 Electrona antarctica | reverse complement strand
CTTGCGAGATGGGGGCTCTGTCCTGGCTCTGTCTCTCGGAAAAAAACGAACGGATCGCTGCCTAAACACATATGCACCGGATCCGATCGGCATTGCATTGCATAACGTCTGCAACACACATGGACAGATGCATGTTTCCTTCTTCATACTGTAGCGACCAAACGATCGCCGAGCCTACAATACTACGAACTAACCTAACCACAGTATCGAGGGGCCGCCACGACAACAGACACAGACGTCAGACAGTGTGCCGTTGGTGGATCACGTATCGCCATGCAGAACCGTCATAATCGGAGATCGCTCGGACGTGTGATTGTAACGCTTTTTTATTCATTATAATTGTAGTGATAAGACCGCAATGAACGCATCGGGGACGTAATCGACCCGGGTGTAATGTATAACGAACTTTTCCGCGTCCTAAACCGTGGTGTTGTGATCCGTTGTCGTCGACATCACAGCCGGGTGAATCTTTTTTTTCTCCTCCATCGCCCCCAACCTGCATGCCCAGGCATGTTCTCTTGTTAGTAAATATACTTCACTAGCTTGAAAAACAAAATCAGCTGTTGATGACAACGCGTCTCACCGTTATACTATAGTTCTGAACTGAACGGTGGAATGGGACTTTTTATAGCCGTACGGATCAAGACTTTTGCTGCCCAATGTGCCCATGAACCCCCCCCCCCCAATGTTTTGCGATCAAGACAATGAGGCAATCATCATCATCATCTAAATAAAGCAGAGTTATGAAGGTTTATAGTCAGACATTGACAGGCAGATATAACAATAAACACAATAAATATGCTATACATCCTATACACCGAATGAAAGCCCTGAATTTGTACTTTTACGAGGAAAAGAGTAAACATTGATCCCATGTACAGTTTGTCATAAATTGGTTACATTGCACATTGCGCCCACCAGATATAACTGCAGAGAAGACATGGACCCGAACTCAATATTCACAAAATAAGGCCTATAGCGACATATAAATACTATATACCGTATGAAACAGAAGACTCTGCTTTCATAAGAAAAAAACTTCTACTGTAGTAATAATAAAAATCACACCCATGTGAAGTGAGTGGTGCAACTCTGTCCCATATTCTGTTCTCTGCTTATTCAATAGTAGCGGTGCAACTGTTCTCTACAGTTGCGCGGTGCAACTGTAGAGAACAGTTGCACCGCTCACTTCACAGGGGTGTGATTTTTATTATTACAGTAGAAGTTTACAGACCAAACTGTAAATAAAAGGTTTACATGACTTTCTGTCTCAGTCCGTATATAGCGAGCTGTAGTGAATAAGTACAGAACAGTTGCAACGCTCACTTCACATGGGTGTGATTTTTATTATTACTACAGTAGAAGTTTTTGAGTGGTGTAAACCACTCCTACAACTGGCTTTTGTGTGCATAAAAAAATGACCATGGTTGCTATGTTCAAAATAATTTCTGACGTAATTAAATCACACCCGGGTGAACTGGATGACCGTAGCAACCGTGGTCATTTTCTCTGCGCAGAAAAAGCCAGTTGTGAAATCACATCCGGGTGTGATTTCATTACGTCAGACATTACGTCAGACCACAGCTGATCATGCTATATAAAACCTTACACCACTCAGTTCACACGGGTGTGATTTTTTTCTTATGAAAGCAGAGAGTCTTCTGTTTCATACGGTATATAGTATTTATATGTCGCTATAGGCCTTATTTTGTGAATATTGAGGAGTTCACGTCCATGTCTTCTCTGAAGTTATCTGGTGGGCACAAGCTGCATTCAATAACCAATTACTGTCTAACTGTACATGGGATCAATGTTTACTCTTTTCCTCATAAAAGTACACATTCAGGGCTTTCATTCGGTGTATAGGATGTATAGGATATTTATTGGGTTCAATTTTATATCTGCCTGTCAATGTCTCTGACTTTAAACCATCCATAACTCTGCTCGCTGTTCAAGATAACCACTTCCAGGCAAATGCAGGTGTTGCAAAAAGGTCAATATCTCCAGAATGGAACATGGTAAAATCAAAATGTATTTTTTAAATTGAAGTGGACAAGTTCAGCTTTCTTTTGATGTATGCGTGTGATTCTCGCTATAAGAGAACATTTTGCTGTGGGCCCCCGAACAAGGCCTTTGTGCAATGTTAAACGGTAGCAACATCCAAATAGGCCTGTCGAGATCTTGTAGCAATCAAAGTGTTAAATAGAGACAGAGACCACACACCCCTCCTCCTCTACAATGGGCGGCTGTGGCTCAGGAGGTAAGAGCAGGTCGTCCAATGATCCCTGGGTCGGCGGTTGGAATCCTGGCTCCTCCTGTCCACATGTCGAAGTGTCCTTGAGCAAGACACTGCACCCTACATTGCCTCCAATGAGTTGGTCGGTGTGAGCTCGCCACCATTGGTGTGTGAATGTGGGAAGTGAGGACGCTGGCGTCGACTGTTCGCCGCTTCACCTCCCAATGTATGAATAAATTAACCATTGTAAAGCGATTTGAGCACTTGGAAAAGCGCTATAAAAATGCAATTCATTATTATTATTACAATACTTGGCACCCTCCAATTTAGAGAGGCGTGTCTGCACTGATGAGATGAGGTGAAGCAATCAATAAATAAACAGAACACTTCAAACATTACAATGCATTGGGGAAATACCAGGATCACTGTCTGTCCCCGACGAACACTTCCACACAGTCACCTCCATTACAATGCATTGGGGAAATACCAGGATCACTGTCTGTCCCCGACCAACACTTCCACACAGTCACCTCCAAAAGCTGGCTGGCAATGTTAGTCAAATGGAAGCTGCTGTGTACATTGTCCTCATATCTGTATAGGGCAGAGTTTGGTCCTGTCTCCTAGCAACATGAGAGCATCGGTATAATATGTATATTAGTATGCAACTTTGCCCCGTTTTTACATGACAAAAGCGTATATATGCATAATATCCCTCTCTAGCAGCAGTTATCAGCCACTGGGGTATAGTGTGGTGCTGTTGACCTGCAGACAATGGTGCATTTATCTAGTGCCTTTATCCAAGGCGCTTTACATAGGTTGTGCATTACAGTCACTCATTCACACACACATTCATACACACACACACACACACACACACACACATTGATACACGACATGGGCGACTGTGGCTCAGGAGGTAGAGCAGGTCGTCCAATGATCCATGGGTCGGTGGTTCGAATCCCGGCTCCTCCTGTCTACATGTCGAAGTGTCCTTGGGCAAGACACTGAACCCCAAATGTGCTGGTTGGTACCTTGCATGGCTTCCGCCGCAATCGGTGTATGAATGTGTGTGTGAATGGGTGAATGTAATGCACATGTAAAGGCACTTTATAAATGCACCATTTACCATTGTATACACCGATGGCGGCGGAAACCATGCAAGGCACCAACCAGCACATCAGGAGCAATTAGGGGTTCGGTGTCTTGCTCAAGGACACTTCGACACTAACTCTGGGGGAGCCCGGGTTCGAACTGGCAACCTTGTGGTTACCATCCAGCCACTCTACCGCTGAGCCACCGCCGCCCCCTAGTGGCCACTCTACCCCTGAGCCACCGCCAGAAACAACACACTGCACTCTCTCTATGTTGATGTTTGCACCGTTTGTGTTTGGTATCGCCCAAAAACAGAGGTGTGAAGTTATCAAGTATACAGTATACTTGATAACTTCACACATTCAGACCATAGGACTCTAGTCTACGTTGGACCGTAGACTAGAGACTTTATCGTAATCATCGCGAGGTAAGCAAGCAACATTATGCCTCCCGGTTGCGATACGCAATAAGTGATGCGACGCAAACGGCCATGTGAAGAGTGATGCGGTGTCACGTGCGGCGAGCACTTCAACGCAGTGTGCCACATGCTGTGCTCAACACGATGCCATGACAACCAATTAAGGGTTAACACCAGGCAACATGTTGAAGAGATGCTGAAGTGTTTTTTTTTTGGGTTTTTTTGCGTAGCAACGCTACGACGTTCCCAGGAGGGGGTCACCTGTGACCTCACAGTCAGTGGTGGTAAAAAGTACTCATTGCATTGATTATTGATAATCACACGTCACACATGTGACTGTGGTGCTCGTTGATTATTGATAATCACACGTCACACATGTGACTGTGGTGCTCGTTGATTATTGATAATCACACGTCACACTGTGACTGTGGTGCTCGTTGATTATTGATAATCACACGTCACACATGTGACTGTGGTGCTCGTTGACACTCGTCAACGAGCACCAGGGAGGCAATTATGTTTCTGCTACTGTTACATTGTTGTAGTGGTTTTCAACCATGTTCATATCAAGGCCCGTGGCTGTGTGTGTGTGTGTGTGTGTGTGTGTGTGTGTGTGTGTGTGTGTGTGTGTGTGCGTGTGCGTGTGCGCGTGCGCGTGCGTGCGGGCGCTGTTCTGAGTGATTAGCAGCTGTCTGCTGGAACTGAATATTCTGAATAGAGATGGGGAGGGAGAGAGAGAGAGAGAGACAGACACAGACAGACTTTTGTATTCATATGTTGCACGTCTGTTCAGTGCCACAGAAACACAATTAAATTGTTAATTGCAATGGGACAATGAATGGTGGGCTTCCATTCTGTGAGTGTGACAGCTCTGCTCTGGTGTGGGTCGGCTCCTTTCATCCTGTTTCATTCAGAACAGATTAGGGACTTATCGGCCTGACATTCACACAATACAAAGTTTTACCATTTTGGACTGAGGTCGATTAAAAATGTCTTTCACGTCAAGGATTCCCAGAATTATCTGCATTTTGGTGCCGCGTTGAGCTTGTTCAATAGCTAAAGTATAACATAATGCTTAAAACACCAAAAGGGGTTCCCGCCCAAAATGGGTTAAGTAGAAATACTTCGTTACAAGTAGAAGTCTGCTATTCAAAAGTAAAAGCACAAAAAGTTGTGGTTTCAAAATGTAAAGTACCAAAAGTAGGAAGTACTCATTATGCAGAATGTCCCATTTCACAAGTTTTCAAATGTATACAATCTTTAGAAAATAGCTGATGTGAGCTTGTAGATCGGCTATTTTCATATTTTCAAATGTATATAGGGTTGAAGTGGTAAATGTATTTGTAATAACTATAGTACCGGTAACTAGTTTTCAAATAATTTTAGTGGATTAAAAAGTACAATATTTGCCTCTGAGATGTAGTGTAGTCCTTATATTCTATCCCTTTGAGATGTAGTGTAGTCCTTATATTCTATCCCTCTGAGATGTAGTGTAGTCCTTATATTCTATCCCTCTGAGATGTAGTGTAGTCCTTATATTCTATCCCTTTGTTTGCTGTGATTGGTGCTTGATGTTATCTATGTATGCTGCTGCGTTGTCTGAAGGACGCCAAACTAAAAAAGAAGTACCTGTACACAAGATGTAACAATAAAGTACAACCTTGAACCTTAAACCTTAAAAGTACAGAACATTGGAAATACTCCACTAAAGTAAAAACAAAACAAAAACTCAAACATTGTACTTAACCCATTTAGACCGATTCTACAAATGGCTTCTAAATGTTGTTCTGAAACATTTTCATGTCAAGGACCCGCAAAAATATATGTAATTGGCCGCCGACCTCCATCTGAAAATATGTTGTTCCAGGGACTCCCCCAGAAACAAAGATTTGAGTTAAAAACGCTCACTCTGAAAGAACTCTTCAAAGATTTGTGCCACATTTTCACGGTTTTTCAAAAAATAGCAGACCTACAAGCTCGTAGCTTGTAGATCTGCTATTTTTCAATAGCTAAAGCAACCCCGGGGGGCGACTGTGGTTGTGACTGTGGCTGTGGCTCAAGAGGTAGAGCAGGTCATCCAATGATCCATGGGTCGGCGGTTCGAATCCCGGCTCCTCCTGTCTACATGTCGAAGTGTCCTTGGGCAAGACACTGAACCCCAAATTGCTCCCGATGTGCTGGTTGGTACCTTGCATGGCTTTCGCCGCAATCGGTGTATGAATGTGTGTGTGAATGGGTGAATGTAATGCACAATCTATGTAAAGCACCTTGGATAAAGGCGCAACATTTACCATTTATTTACCATTTAACCCCCAAAAGGGGTTCCCGTACAGAATGGGCTAAGTACAGTACTGGGAGTAAATGTTCTTACTGTAGTTACTTTACACCAGCGCATTATGCTAGCTAATGGATGAAAGCCTCCCTTCAAACGTTCTGACAGTTAATTTGCTGTTATCGTCATCCTGCCGCTGCTGCTCGCTGCTAATTCACATGGAGATGATAACTGTCGCCATCCTGGAGACCAGCCGGAGCTAATGTCACATGTGTCACACGCCTGTCACAATTATTATTATTATTATTTTATTATTTATTTTCAAAACCGGAACATGAACGGAGGAGTGCCAAGGACGGCGTGTTAATTATTTGACCACATGACAGAGACCTCCGTTGCGTGTAAAAGCAATGATTTGACCACATGACAGAGACCTCCGTTGCGTGTAAAAGCAATGATTTGACCACATGACAGAGACCTCCGTTGCGTGTAAAAGCAATGATTTGACCACATGACAGAGACCTCCGTTGCGTGTAAAAGCAATGATTTGACCACATGACAGAGACCTCCGTTGCGTGTAAAAGCAATGATTTGACCACATGACAGAGACCTCCGTTGCGTAAAAGCAGTGATTTTTCAACCCTTTTTCATATCAAGGTCCATTATTTATTTGGCGTTTGAGCCACGTACGGACCGCCATTTGATGACATTTAGCCTCTCATACCCAAGACTTAGAATATTTTGTGGTCGTTAGATAAGATTTTGTCCACAACTCTTTATTGATGTTGGTACCATAGGATAAATAACAGGCATACCTTTATAACAATTCTTCTACAAGAAGTGTAGACTTCTTGTACATTAATTAAAGGTATATTCAGTGATTTCACTTAATTCAAATATCACTTATTTTTTCATATTTTTTGGATAATCCTCCCTACTATAAAGTGTGCTGACCATATAAGGAGTTCCTCCCTGTCCCCAGTGAGCCCCTGGGGTAAAAAAAACCCTAGTTTCGGTTTGGGCTTTGGGTGGCAAAGCCTTCATCCAATCAGGATGAGAGGGGCCTTCCTCCAATCATGATCGAGTGGGGCGGGCATTGGTGCACGTGCTGTTGGTCTGTTGTACTTCCCCCACTGTAGAGCGTGTGCATGTGCACATCTTGTTACCGGGTGGACCAGGTTTTTTTCCAAATCACCCAAATCACTGAATGCTCCTTTAAGTAATGCAGAAGTTTAACAATAATTTAACTCTTGAGAGACGTACAATGAAACCAAATGGACCCGTACGGGTCCATTTGGTTTCATTTTAAGCTCTCAAGGGTTAAAGATCTATAAGGGTCCCATTTGGTTACCAACTCTCCATCATTTAGCTGCATGGGGACCACCTGGAACCCCCTCAAGGACCACCTGGAGGTCCCCGATCCCCATAGAACCACTGGTGTAAAGCATTATTTATGTATATGTTTCTTTGGACAGGACAGCGCATGTATTTCTTTTTTTTTGTCATCAAAGTTTTTGATTGATTTTACAATAAAGCATACAAAATACACATGACTTACACAAAAGAAAGAGACAAGAAAAACAAACAAAAAACAAAACACAACTAGCAGTCAAAAAAGAAAAACCCCAATGGAAAACACCCCTCCAGATTCTGTTGCTGACAATAGTGATTATATCTGTAATGTATTACCAATTACAAATTGTTAATGCAACCATCCTTTAATATACATATTTCATGGAACTTCCCTTTGACATTGTTCCTCCTGGCAACTGAGTATTCGAAGGATGCAGTTTCCGTCATAAGTTGGGTCCAGTCTGTGATCTCTGGCGTAGCAGAGCTCTTCCAGTTTCTCAATATCAACCTGGTAATAAGACCTGCAGTCACTAATGGACAGTGCATGTATTGATGGAACATTACATGGTGTAAATAAATACACCGGATTTACACAAGAATGCTAATTTCCGACCGTCGTCCTCGTAGTACAGAAAACAGGCAACATTACAAAAGGACACAAACGGAACAAAAGGTTACGCAACAGGACAGGATTCGAGAAGAGTTTTTGTTCTCATTTGTCACAAAATTTGACTGAGGCATTTTTTTGAATTTTCGTTTTTTCATGTCATATGAAAGCAGGGAATCATAGCCAGTTTTGGAGATATGGCTTATAGAGTAATGTCTTGCAGGCATTACATCTAGTTACATGTTTAAGCATTTATTTCATATTTACATTTCAGCTCTGACACTTATTTCAGACATGCTCTAGTATGAGTCTGACTGTGCTATTAACTCATTTAAGAAACTCCTGTGCCCTCTACAGATCTTGTCAATAGAATCATCGCATTGACTGGATTTTTTCCTTCCCTTGAAATATGTTCGTTTCTGGCCAAAAAGTGTATTTATAGAAGTGAGAGTGTTCCCATTAAAGGAAAGTATAGACTTTCAACTTTGCATCATAACAGTGGAGGTACCCCTTTGCATCCTGACTGAGGCGGCTGTGACACGCACGGGCACTCAGGTGGAGAAGACTGGTAAAAGTACCTCAAATCCAGCACGGTGTATCCTCCGGCGCCGTCCTCCCGGTGGGGGCTCCTCACTCACTGGCAGGTGGGCCAGTCAGTGGGAGGTTACTACAGCACGTCCTCCCGGTGGGGGCTCCTCACTGGCAGGTGGGCCAGTCAGTGTCAGTGGGGGATACAACAGCACATCCTCCCGGTGGGGGTTCCTCAGTGTCAGTGGGAGGTTACTACAGCGGCGGCAACACTCACAGTGTGTGGGTTGGGGAGGGATTAATTGGCACAACGAGTAAACCAGGGAGACAAAGGGGGTAAAAAAAACGTAAAAAACAAAGAAATTAGCATGGTTATTACAGATGAGGTTACAGTTGCAAATCCAATAAACCTCCATTTAGATGAGCCTTATTATGTCTATGTACTATACCCACACATTTCAATGACGCACGCACGCGCGTCACACGCACGCACGCACGCACGCACGCAGTGTCCCCGTTTTATTCCAGTGTGTGGAAAGCCGCAGGGCTTTGGGGATCTGCTGTCCTGATGCTGGCTCTGTGCTCAATGATTTCAAGTCTTCAGGGCAACGCTGCTTTGTCCCACATACTGTACACCAGACCGCAAGGACATTTGGAGTGTGGGCATTTTTTTACATGCAGGCAGACTTAGCCGTCTATGACAGTGTTTGTGTCTGTGTTTGTGCGTTCATGTGTGTGTGCGAGCGTGTATGTGTGCACGTGTGCTCCAAACTTAAGTAGAAGTATTTTTTTTATTTTCAATCTGTTTGATACTGTTGGAAATAATACACGTTTTATTTCATATTGGAAGTAGTCAACGGGGCTCCGATGGCAGTGAAACGTTAGTGGGGGGTTCTGCTGCCGAATACAAACGGGTCCTTGGCGCACACACAGACACACACACACACACACACACACACACACACACACACACACACACACACACACACACACACACACACACACACACACACACACACACACACACACACACATTTAGGCCATTTGAAAATAGCCGATCTACAAGCTCACAATGTGTCGCATCGCATCATTATTAGAAAACTTGAAAAAGTAGTACTTTCTACTTTTAGAGTATATCTTGATGCCGATACATTTGTACTTTTAGCTGAGTAAATTGTTCATATGGGACTATCTACTTGTAATGGAGCACATCTAAAGTATTGATACTTTTACTTAAACATTTGAGTACTTTTTCCACCACTGATGAATTTAGTAGCAGCAGGCAGAGCCGGATCTCCGGTTGCCTCGCTAAGCGAGACTCGCGTTTAAGTGGTTAAAGATAGATTTCAGCACGCTGTCGGAGTCAATAACGTGCCAGCTTTTAAAGCAATTTGTTGTCTAATTCCTTTCCAAGTGGAGAATAAGCCAGGGAAGCTCTTGGGTCTTTTCCCCCTCCCGTTCTTTCTAAACTGAGTTTAAACGCTGCCAACAGCCTGTTTCCCGACCGTTGCGTCACATCAAATGTGTCAGGATACCGTCTCTGTGGGACGTTGTTGGACCCGCCTGGCCATTCCCAACCGTCGGCAAGTCATTGGCAAGGCACTAAAGATTTCATTGATAATAGGACTTTAATATTTTATATAACAAAAGATTCATTGTGCATTGTGTCTTTATTGCAGATCTGGAGAAAGCATTATGATAGGGTGCCGAGAGAGAAAGCATTATGATAGGGTGCCGAGAGAGAAAGCATTATGATAGGGTGCCGAGAGAGAAAGCATTATGATAGGGTGCCGAGAGAGGAAGCATTATGATAGGGTGCCGAGAGAGAAAGCATTATGATAGGGTGCCGAGAGAGAAAGCATTATGATAGGGTGCCGAGAGAGGAAGCATTATGATAGGGTGCCGAGAGAGAAAGCATTATGATAGGGTGCCGAGAGAGAAAGCATTATGATAGGGTGCCGAGAGAGAAAGCATTATGATAGGGTGCCGAGAGAGGAAGCATTATGATAGGGTGCCGAGAGAGGAAGCATTATGATAGGGTGCCGAGAGAGGAAGCATTATGATAGGGTGCCGAGAGAGGAAGCATTATGATAGGGTGCCGAGAGAGGAAGCATTATGATAGTGTAGTGTATTGCCATTATTTGTCATATATTGAGTGTCCAGGAAGCACTTTTTACCCTGTTGCATAAATGATTGGAGAGGCCAGGCATGTCCTTATTTCTGTATCATTTTATTAAGGACAAAGCTTAGTTACCAAATTCATGATCAGTCCATTCCAGAGCCATCCTAGAGCAGTCCCCTCATAGCTGTCCCCGACCTCATCTGGAACCTGGCTACAGATCTCACTCTGACTGACTGGATTCTCGACTGACCTCTCTGACTGGATTCTGTGGATTCTCACTGGATTCTCTGGATCTCCGCACATTTGAGACCCTCTTTATAATTCTCCCCAAATAGTGCATGTAGGGTGTGCACCCCAACGCCCTTGTATGTGTGTACGCACGTGCATGTGCGTCCCCAGACCACCGCATACTAAGTAGATGGTCACTTCTATAGATTATTAACACAATGGTATCCACGGTTCAATACAATAGCCTTTACAATTTCATAGCAGACCTTTTCAACTGATCACATAGGCCGTTCTTGGAATGTGTCTGTGGGCCAGCTAATATCAAGCCTCTCAGAACTTACATGCAGAAACTCAGTCAGTGCAGGTTTGTCCTGCACAAACAGTATATGACATTATACAACATTATATGGATATTTCATCGTAATGTGGCTCTGTAATATACGACATAGTCCTCCCTTGACACATGAGCCAACATGTGTCACAGACTTATAGGAAGGAGCCACATTAGAATCCTCCCTCTGGCCAATGCATGACTTACTTACTGGAACATCAGCAATTCAAAGAAATCACACAATTACAATAGAATCCAAAAATACCCTCAAAAGTTTCCAGCATTCAAATTACTTAAAATCATCACCAGTGATCTTCATTACATTTACATCCTCATCATCAGTATGCTTGACTCTCTCTGTGTTTACTTCATTACATTTCATTTCATCTCATTTCATCTCATTTCATTTCATTTCATTTTAACACAAAAACACAGTAAAAATCGTTTACACCCCAATAACTTCTCTGTAGTATAATCCCTATCACTTTCAACAATCACATAACTCAAACATGAATAATGGCATAAATGATTAGTACACATATCTGACACTTAACACAATACATTGTCGCTTCTCCAACCCCTTTTGCTTTTACTCAAAAGCACTCCAATTATAGATCAATGTGTGTTATAACCTTTCAATCGTGACATCTAAAACACCTAGCTTCAGTTAATGTCATGACTAAATTATAGCTATAATCATCCAATACTATTGACCCTCAAAAGTTTAGTTCTCCTTTAGGACATGCAGAAATTATCCATACATTATTTCAACCCTCCATATTTCCAAGGCTGGGGAAAAACATCAGATAACCTCAGATACAACCCCACTATTTTCAACCCAATGAACGATAACGGTACAAATCACATCTGAGTATCAGCATTAATCCCTCACAACATGCAGCTGATTCACAGATCAACTTCCAACACATATACGTCAAAAAACAGAGTAATCTATGTAACAATAGATAACTCCACAGTCTTGGCCAAATACCTTCATTGACTTTTCCCCCTTCACAAATTTAGTTGAATAACAATACGCCCTTTATCTAATCTTAGGACGGATTACACTTAAGCGTACGGCAGGGCCACTACCTCTCGTCTAACAAAGAGACATCTACTAATATTATTCCGGTACACATTATTATTCATTTTCCCAAATCTAGGCATATTCATCCCCATCAAGTCAATTTCTCTAATTAAAATACCCTACGACAAAACCATCAACATACATGCCTATTATGTTGAATTAGACAAACACAGACACACATTTGAAATCAGATGTAACGATATTCATCTGATATAAAGATTCTTCTGTAACCGTTGCCCCTCTCGTTATCTCACGTCGACTGTTCCTTCAGCCAGCATGGCCAAATGAGGCTGTCCATGTCAACAGGTTGTATGCATGGCATGCAGTGCACTGACGCTGCACAGTTGTTGTCGAGCTGTCCTCTCTCCCAAACTGAACTGACTTCTCCATCTCCCCCCTTTCAGTCATGACAAAATGACTGAAAATGAGAAGGACGCCCGTAAAAGCCACTGCAACCCTTTACAGCGTAGGCCACTGCAAGGCAGAAACTCATGCTGCAAAGTGATGCGTTGCTGGGAGCCTGTAGAACTGTTGAATTGAGCCGAGCCTCCTCCTCTCGGTGCCCGCCGCTGATGAACGCCTCCCTTTGAACACTGAATCGCCGAGCCGAGCAGAGTAGAATGGACCCCCCTCACGATCGCTGCTGAAGAGGTGACGCTGGTGGTGCTCGCTGACCCCTGACTGCAGCCCCTCTCTCCGGCCGTCTGCTGCCGTGGTGATGAAAACCATGGTGATGACGACGCACACCACCGCTGAAAGCCGCTGGTTGACCGTAGCCGTAGCAGAGACGATGACGGTCCCCGCCGAGCAGACTGAACTAAACTTAAATCCTTAATTCCAATAATCTGAATCCCTACAAGTTGTCATGGCCTTCCAACCACTTAAACAACAAGGTCAAGCACTCCCAGACACACTCCGTGACAAAACAAAGGTCCTATCCTCAATCCGTCCCAGAGGAGCAGAGACTGCCCCCCCGAGCGCGAACAATGAGGCCACGATCTAGCTCGCCATAATTTGTAGTGTATTGCCATTATTTGTCATATATTGAGTGTCCAGGAAGCACTTTTTACCCTGTTGCATAAATGATTGGAGAGGCCAGGCATGTCCTTATTTCTGTATCATTTTATTAAGGACAAAGCTTAGTTACCAAATTCATGATCAGTCCATTCCAGAGCCATCCTAGAGCAGTCCCCTCATAGCTGTCCCCGACCTCATCTGGAACCTGGCTACAGATCTCACTCTGACTGACTGGATTCTCGACTGACCTCTCTGACTGGATTCTGTGGATTCTCACTGGATTCTCTGGATCTCCGCACATTTGAGACCCTCTTTATAATTCTCCCCAAATAGTGCATGTAGGGTGTGCACCCCAACGCCCTTGTATGTGTGTACGCACGTGCATGTGCGTCCCCAGACCACCGCATACTAAGTAGATGGTCACTTCTATAGATTATTAACACAATGGTATCCACGGTTCAATACAATAGCCTTTACAATTTCATAGCAGACCTTTTCAACTGATCACATAGGCCGTTCTTGGAATGTGTCTGTGGGCCAGCTAATATCAAGCCTCTCAGAACTTACATGCAGAAACTCAGTCAGTGCAGGTTTGTCCTGCACAAACAGTATATGACATTATACAACATTATATGGATATTTCATCGTAATGTGGCTCTGTAATATACGACAATAGGGTGCCGAGAGAGGAAGCATTATGATAGGGTGCCGAGAGAGGAAGCATTATGATAGGGTGCCGAGAGAGAAAGCATTATGATAGGGTGCCGAGAGAGGAAGCATTATGATAGGGTGCCGAGAGAGGAAGCATTATGATAGGGTGCCGAGAGAGGAAGCATTATGATAGGGTGCCGAGAGAGGAAGCATTATGATAGGGTGCCGAGAGAGAAAGCATTATGATAGGGTGCCGAGAGAGGAAGCATTATGATAGGGTGCCGAGAGAGGAAGCATTATGATAGGGTGCCGAGAGAGGAAGCATTATGATAGGGTGCCGAGAGAGGAAGCATTATGATAGGGTGCCGAGAGAGGAACTGTGGTATTGTATTGTATGAGGAAGTCTGGCGTGACGGAGAGGTGGTTCAGGACATGTATGGACGATTGGACGTTGTAAGACAGTGGTGATGTGTGCTATGGCTGTGACAGAGAGGACGTTGTAAGACAGTGGTGATGTGTGCTATGGCTGTGACAGAGAGGACGTTGTAAGACAGTGGTGATGTGTGCTATGGCTGTGACAGAGAGGACGTTGTAAGACAGTGGTGATGTGTGCTATGGCTGTGACAGAGAGGACGTTGTAAGACAGTGGTGATGTGTGCTATGGCTGTGACAGAGAGGACGTTGTAAGACAGTGGTGATGTGTGCTATGGCTGTGACAGAGAGGACGTTGTAAGACAGTGGTGATGTGTGCTATGGCTGTGACAGAGAGGACGTTGTAAGACAGTGGTGATGTGTGCTATGGCTGTGACAGAGAGGACGTTGTAAGACAGTGGTGATGTGTGCTATGGCTGTGACAGAGAGGACGTTGTAAGACAGTGGTGATGTGTGCTATGGCTGTGACAGAGAGGACGTTGTAAGACAGTGGTGATGTGTGCTATGGCTGTGACAGAGAGGACGTTGTAAGACAGTGGTGATGTGTGCTATGGCTGTGACAGAGAGGACGTTGTAAGACAGTGGTGATGTGTGCTATGGCTGTGACAGAGAGGACGTTGTAAGACAGTGGTGATGTGTGCTATGGCTGTGACAGAGAGGACGTTGTAAGACAGTGGTGATGTGTGCTATGGCTGTGACAGAGAGGACGTTGTAAGACAGTGGTGATGTGTGCTATGGCTGTGACAGAGAGGACGTTGTAAGACAGTGGTGATGTGTGCTATGGCTGTGACAGAGAGGACGTTGTAAGACAGTGGTGATGTGTGCTATGGCTGTGACAGAGAGGACGTTGTAAGACAGTGGTGATGTGTGCTATGGCTGTGACAGAGAGGACGTTGTAAGACAGTGGTGATGTGTGCTATGGCTGTGACAGAGAGGACGTTGTAAGACAGTGGTGATGTGTGCTATGGCTGTGACAGAGAGGACGTTGTAAGACAGTGGTGATGTGTGCTATGGCTGTGACAGAGAGGACGTTGTAAGACAGTGGTGATGTGTGCTATGGCTGTGACAGAGAGGACGTTGTAAGACAGTGGTGATGTGTGCTATGGCTGTGACAGAGAGGACGTTGTAAGACAGTGGTGATGTGTGCTATGGCTGTGACAGAGAGGACGTTGTAAGACAGTGGTGATGTGTGCTATGGCTGTGACAGAGAGCAGTTCAAGGTGGAAGTGGGTCTGCATCAAGGATCCGCACTGGCTGAGCCCCTTCTTGTTTGCCATGGTGGTGATGGACAGGCTGACAGATGAGGTTAGACAGGATTCCCCATGGACCCTGATGTTTGCAGATGACATTGTGATCTGTAGTCAGAGCACTGAGCACTGGGTAACGGAAAATCTGGAGAGGTGGAGATAATATGCCCTGGAAAGGAGAGGAATGAAGGTTATAGCCGCAGCAAGACAGAATACACTGTGTGTGAATGAGAGGAACCCAAGTGGAACAGTGAGGTGACAGGGAGTGGACGTGAAGAAGGTGGAGGGCTTTAAGTACTTGTCTTAGGGTCAACATTTCAGAGCAATGGAGAGTGTGGAAAATACAAAAGAAGAAGATATAAGAAAAGAGTCCTGATCCAGAAAAGACAGCAAATGTCGATTCAGTTTTATTCATAGTCTTTTGAATATTTTTTTCAGTTAGTTGTTTACATAATTTGTTGTCGTCTGAAATGGTCTAGTCAGCGACCAAAAAAAATGCCAGGCCTTGATGGCGTCGTAACGTAATGGCTGGTTTTACTCTTGATAATAATGGCGACGAAAACAACACTGGTGGGAGGCAGACTCAGAGTACATGTTCACGGATGTACAAACCATAGAGTATATAAAAGGATAGAGACTGATCTGGCGCGAAGCTCGCCCCCCTCCGCTATTCATGTCAGTGGAAGTTGCTCAGTGGCGTTTTGAAGCACCCGGAAGGACCGTCTCAAAACGTCTACTTCCGCATGCAGAAGTGCAACCGAGCGCTCAATGTTAAAGCCCAGCTGCACGGGGTTTCCCGGTCATGAATCCACGGGTCCGCCTGTAGTCCCTCCTCTTACCACTAGGGCCCAGTGCTTCAACGTTGGAGTGCCTCACTGGCCCCTTGGGGCAAACCTGTGTGGAGACAGTGTGGCTGTAATGAAAGAAGACACGATGAGAAAGGAATGCAACTGATTTGATTTACTTTCTCATTGTACTATGACAGCAGTGCTTGGTGAGGATCATAGAACAGGAAACTGAGCTTTAATAAATGCATTTTCGGTTTTTAATGCATGCAGTTTCATTTTTGCATTTATCTTGCTTTTAAAACCCATTCAGGGTGGGAACCCCCTTTGGTGTTTTAAGTATTATGTTATATGTTATAATACTTTAGCTATTGAAAAATAGCAGATCTCTCACCGAGTGCCGCGCTATGAGCTTGTAGATCTGCTATTTTTGAAAAATTGTGAAAATGTGACGCGAATTTTTGAATATATTCTTTCAGAGCAAACGTTTTTTAACTCAAATCTTTGCTTCTGGGTGGTTCCCTGGAACAACATATTTTCAGATGGGGGTCGGCGGCCAATTAAAATTTTTGGGGTCCTTGACATGAAATATTGAGCACCATAAACATAGGTTTATGACAGAAAACTGTCAGGATAGAAGACATTTTTTTCAGGCCTTTAAGCCAAGGGACACATTCGATTTTTGAAGGAAAATTACCTTTTTGCCGTTTGCCTGGGACGTCCTCGTGACCGGTGCCTGTGTGTTGAAACACAGTCCGGCCCTCGACTTGTACCACATTTTTTTCATTTTGGTCCACTGTGTATTTGAGTTTGACATCCCTAGATGGTCTGTGATACAAATCCTCCTCATACTCGAGTAGGCTATTTACGGTGTAGGCAGGTGGATAACAGTCCCAGCGAGGACGAGTGGATCTGTGGGCTTATGAAACATGGTCGGTACAGTGAGAGTGTTGCTGTCTTTGATATAGGGCATGCAGTCACGATCATGGCATTTTATAGTTGCCATCTATTGTCATGCAAATAACTGCAGATTTAAATGTGTTTTTTATGGGCGAACCGGAATATCACGCATCTAAATGGTAAATGGTGCATTTATATAGCGCCTTTATCCAAGGTGCTTTGCATAGATTGTGACATTACATTCACCCATTCACACACACATTCACACACCGATGGCGGAGGAAACCATGCATGGTACCAACCAGCACATCGGGAGCAATTAGGGGTTCAGAGACTTGCTCATGAAGGACACTTTGACACTAACTCTGGCGGGAACCCATGTTTTAACTGGGAACGTTGTGGTTGCCATCTGGCCACTCTACCCCACTGGCCACTGTCGCCCCCTCACTATCTACAACTCACAATGCGAGACATCGCCATGCGCTGTGAGAGAGTGTAGGTCGTTTATCTTCCCGTTGTTTGAAAATGTATTAACACTTTGACCGCGTAATTAATGAATCTTAATCCCCCCCCTTGACTGCGGGTGTTTTTCCACTAACCTTTGATTTGATTTGATTTGAAACCTTTATTTCAGGGGAAACCAACTGAGACCTGCAGGGTCTCTTTTTCAATGGCGCCCTGTATACAAACAAGAACATTTACAGCAATGATTTTACATACATGACATGGACACATGGTACAAAAAGATATAATACAGAATCAGAATCTTAAAACCACATTATTACAAAAAGCAGGTGCATACTGTAAGCCTTCTTCTAGTGTGAGGTCAGTTAAAATTATTTTAAAAATAGCATATGAAACAATTAAGGACATCCAGCTTCAACTTGTCTTGACAGATATTCCATAGATGTGGAGCATACACCCTGGAGGCAGTATCTCCCAGATGTTTTTGGTACCTTCAGCAAAAGCTTATCTTGAGATAGTACATCCTTGCAGGCAGTGACAGTGAGTAACAGTACTGTACTGTAGCCTGCCTGAGATAGTACATCCTTGCAGGCAGTGACAGTGAGTAACAGTACTGTACTGTAGCCTGCCTGCCTACCTGTTCATGTGACAGTGAGTAACAGTACTGAACTGTAGCCTGCCTGCCTACCTGTTCATGTGACAGTGAGTAACAGTACTGAACTGTAGCCTGCCTGCCTACCTGTTCATGTGACAGTGAGTAACAGTACTGAACTGTAGCCTGCCTGCCTACCTGTTCATGTGACAGTGAGTAACAGTACTGAACTGTAGCCTGCCTGCCTACCTGTTCATGTGACAGTGAGTAACAGTACTGAACTGTAGCCTGCCTGCCTACCTGTTCATGTGACAGTGAGTAACAGTACTGTACTGTAGCCTGCCTGCCTACCTGTTAATGTGACAGTGAGTAACAGTACTGTAAGTAGCCTGCCTGCCTACCTGTTCATGTGACAGTGAGTAACAGTACTGAACTGTAGCCTGCCTGCCTACCTGTTCATGTGACAGTGAGTAACAGTACTGTACTGTAGCCTGCCTGCCTACCTGTTCATGTGACAGTGAGTAACAGTACTGTAAGTAGCCTGCCTGCCTACCTGTTCATGTTTTGATTTGACCAGCATCTGCGTGATACTTTTACAATGAATTAATTACTCACCTAATGCTGGCTCACCTGGCCGCTGCCGCAGTAGAGGGTGAGGATCCACTTCCACCATGTTTAACGTATATTAGTAGAGGGTGAGGATCCACTTCCACCATGTTTAACGTATATTAGTAGAGGGTGAGGATCCACTTCCACCATGTTTAACGTATATTAGTAGAGGGTGAGGATCCACTTCCACCATGTTTAACGTATATTAGTAGAGGGTGAGGATCCACTTCCACCATGTTTAACGTATATTAGTAGAGGGTGAGGATCCACTTCCACCATGTTTAACGTATATTAGTAGAGGGTGAGGATCCACTTCCACCATGTTTAACGTATATTAGTAGAGGGTGAGGATCCACTTCCACCATGTTTAACGTATATTAGTAGAGGGTGAGGATCCACTTCCACCATGTTTAACGTATATTAGTAGAGGGTGAGGATCCACTTCCACCATGTTTAACGTATATTAGTAGAGGGTGAGGATCCACTTCCACCATGTTTAACGTATATTAGTAGAGGGTGATGATCCACTTCCACCATGTTTAACGTATATTAGTAGAGGGTGAGGATCCACTTCCACCATGTTTAACGTATATTAGTAGAGGGTGAGGATCCACTTCCACCATGTTTAACGTATATTAGTAGAGGGTGAGGATCCACTTCCACCATGTTTAACGTATATTAGTAGAGGGTGAGGATCCACTTCCACCATGTTTAACGTGTATTAGTAGAGGGTGAGGATCCACTTCCACCATGTTTAACGTATATTAGTAGAGGGTGAGGATCCACTTCCACCATGTTTAACGTATATTAGTAGAGGGTGAGGATCCACTTCCACCATGTTTAACGTATATTAGTAGAGGGTGAGGATCCACTTCCACCATGTTTAACGTATATTAGTAGAGGGTGATCGAGGATCCACTTCCACCATGTTTAACGTATATTCCAAAGTGTGTGTACATTGTTTAAGTCAAAGATGCGCAGCATCATGGCTTTCATAATTATGGTAATATAAACTTTGGCTAAAAGCACGTGTTTAATCCACTACCACAGCAGGACAGCTGAGAGGGAGTAGTCTCGCGTAGCCAGACAACTATTCCACAATCTCCGAATGCTATATAGAGTCTGGAACTACCGAGTAAGGAAGCTGCCATTACCGTTCACGAAAATAGTTTTTATTTATATATATTATATATTTTTAAATTTATATGCCCATTTATTTTAAAATATATGGGCATATGCGAAGGCTAGTAAACATCCGAACATGTGCAGCTGAGAAAGCTGAGAGGGAGACAGTGTAGGAGAGACAGACAGTAGGACAGCTGAGAGGGAGACAGTGTAGGAGAGACAGGCAGTAGGAAAGCTGAGAGGGAGACAGTGTAGGAGAGACAGACAGTAGGACAGCTGAGAGGGAGACAGTGTAGGAGAGACAGACAGTAGGACAGCTGAGAGGGAGACAGTGTAGGAGAGACAGACAGTAGGACAGCTGAGAGGGAGACAGTGTAGTAGAGACAGACAGTAGGACAGCTGAGAGGGAGACTGTGTAGGAGAGACAGACAGTAGGACAGCTGATAGGGAGACAGTGTAGGAGAGACAGACAGTAGGACAGCTGAGAGGGAGACAGTGTAGGAGAGACAGACAGTAGGACAGCTGAGAGGGAGACAGTGTAGGAGAGACAGACAGTAGGACAGCTGAGAGGGAGACAGTGTAGTAGAGACAGACAGTAGGACAGCTGAGAGGGAGACAGTGTAGGAGAGACAGACAGTAGGACAGCTGAGAGGGAGACAGTGTAGGAGAGACCGACAGTAGGACAGCTGAGAGGGAGACAGTGTAGGAGAGACCGACAGTAGGACAGCTGAGAGGGAGACAGTGTAGGAGAGACAGACAGTAGGACAGCTGAGAGGGAGACAGTGTAGGAGAGACAGACAGTAGGACAGCTGAGAGGGAGACAGTGTAGTAGAGACAGACAGTAGGACAGCTGAGAGGGAGACGGTGTAGGTGAGACAGACAGTAGGACAGCTGAGAGGGAGACAGTGTAGGAGAGACCGACAGTAGGACAGCTGAGAGGGAGACAGTGTAGGAGAGACCGACAGTAGGACAGCTGAGAGGGAGACAGTGTAGGAGAGACAGACAGTAGGACAGCTGAGAGGGAGACAGTGTAGGAGAGACAGACAGTAGGACAGCTGAGAGGGAGACAGTGTAGGAGAGACAGACAGTAGGACAGCTGAGAGGGAGACAGTGTAGGAGAGACAGACAGTAGGACAGCTGAGAGGGAGACAGTGTAGGAGAGACAGACAGTAGGACAGCTGAGAGGGAGACAGTGTAGGAGAGACAGACAGTAGGACAGCTGAGAGGGAGACAGTGTAGGTGAGACAGACAGTAGGACAGCTGAGAGGGAGACAGTGTAGGAGAGAGACCGACAGTAGGACAGCTGAGAGGGAGACAGTGTAGGAGAGACCGACAGTAGGACAGCTGAGAGGGAGACAGTGTAGGAGAGACAGACAGTAGGACAGCTGAGAGGGAGACAGTGTAGGAGAGACAGACAGTAGGACAGCTGAGAGGGAGACAGTGTAGGAGAGACAGACAGTAGGACAGCTGAGAGGGAGACAGTGTAGGAGAGACAGACAGTAGGACAGCTGAGAGGGAGACAGTGTAGGAGAGACAGACAGTAGGACAGCTGAGAGGGAGACAGTGTCGTAGAGACGTCCTAGCTATGGGACATGACATATGTTGGAGGTTGTTTAACATCAGCCCTCAACATGTACAACACAAGTTAATGTATTATTAATAAGGTGATAATGCTATTCACTGGCACAGAAAGACACTAAATCCTCCTCCATGTCAGTTCGTAAATAGTTGAGTGCAGAGGGAGAATATTACAGTCTCAAATAATTGATGAATCTTAAATCATTTCAGTTAATTTTTCTTTTCTTTTTTCCTCTGGGTATGGACATACATGTTAACGAGCTTCTCCGTGCAGCTTGCTGCATGGACAGAGAGCCAGTATAGAACGGAAGTGTGGTTCTTGTACATGCATGCCCTGCATGGTGCAAGTCCGAGACTCGAGAGGCCAGTGGCGTGCACAGACATTTAGAGGGGCAGATGGTCAAGTGAAAAAATGGCACCTTGTGCAGAGCGTGGAACCGGCCGGTTGCCTTAATAGTGTGAGATTTATAGATTTTGGGGCATAAATAATATATTAGAAGCTTTTTTATCAAGCATTTTTTTCCCCTTTTTTTCCAAAAGGGCACATTGCTGTCCAGAGGGAAAGGGCAGGTGGTGCTCTAGCACCCCCTAGTGTCTATCTGTGCACGCCACTGCTCGAGAGTAAAAACCTACGGTAAAAAGTAAACATTCATTTGATTCAGTATAGTCCGACGGCTGTGTGGGGTGAGTTTAGTCTTTTAGTGAATGAAAAGGGGACGTTGCAGGGCAACAGCAGTAGCTGCACGCTGCGCATTGATACAACGTCAAACTGGTGTTTTTTTGTTTTTTGTTTTTTTAACCGCACCACAGACCATTCAGAAGCCATGGGTCCAGTTCACCATTTTACATGTCCTGCCTACCTTGGAGATGGGGCCCTACCATGGAGATGGGGCCCTACCTTGGAGATGGGGCCCTACCTTGGAGATGGGGCCCTACCTTGGAGATGGGGCCCTACCATGGAGATGGGGCCCTACCATGGAGATGGGGCCCTACCTTGGAGATGGGGCCCTACCTTGGAGATGGGGCCCTACCATGGAGATGGGGCCCTACCATGGAGATGGGGCCCTACCTTGGAGATGGGGCCCTACCTTGGAGATGGGGCCCTACCATGGAGATGGGGCCCTACCTTGGAGATGGGGCCCTTTTCAGCTAGACTGAGTAGCGAGTGACAAAACACATTCACGGAAGGCAGCGGATCAGGCTGGAACCCAGGCAAAAAAAAAAGAAGAAAGAGAACGCTAAAAGTGGCCATAGCAAAGAGCTTCTCTCCATGATTCCTCTAGAGAAACTAAGGTACAACCATAGTGGCTCTAAAGATATGTGACCAGATTTGACTGAGAGACTGCCATCGCGCAAATTCCAGCTTTTCACCAGAGGAGAAAAACTTTTTTTTCAAAATGAGTTAATAGCACAGGCAGACTCTTCACATACTAGAGCATGTCTGAAATAAGTGTCAGAGCTGAAATCGACATGTAAATATGAAATAAATGCTTAAACATGTAGCTAGCTGTAATGTTAGAGACCACAAAAGTGAACCTTTCAAGCCTGTTTTCTCAACTCGCTGTTTTCTGCAAGACATTACTCTATAAGCCATATCTCCAAAACTAGTGGGCCAAACTGAACAACCAATATGTCAATTTGAAGCTATGATTCCCTGCTTTCATATGACATGATACAACGAAAATTCAAAAAAATCCAATGGCAGTCCCTCAGTCAAATTTAGTCACATATATACTGTACATTATAGGACTTGGACCCCTAGAGTTCGTAGAAAGGACCTTTCACTTGAATACATATTCCCTTGTATACAGCAGGGGTTCTCAACCCGTGGGTCGCGACCCCTCGGGGGGTCGCCAAATTATTTTAGGGAGTCCCCAAATTATTTTCAAAAAATATATATATATATATATATTTTTTTTTTAATTTTATTTTCACGATTTTTCAAAAATAGCAGACCTACAAGCTCGTAGCGAGCTTGTAGATCTGCTATTTTTAAATAGCTAAATTATAACAATGCTTAAAACACCAAAAGGGGTTCCCGCCCAAAATGGTTTAAGGTTATTGTAGCAGTCAATTTATATTGGGGGTCGGGAGGGGGCGGGGCGGGGGTCCCGAGACATTGCCAAAGCATTTCCGGGGGTCCCCGGCCAAAAACGTTGAGAACCCCTGGTATACAGTACATGTACAATCTGTTATCACACACCAAGTCTGACGCTGCAGGGTGACCTCTGGTTGGAGGCCTTCAGTGAGTAGACAGTTGGATATAGAGCTTCTTACTATTCAACTGGATATAATGTATGTAACCTAGATACCATATACCCTGTACTTTTTTTTCTTTTGTTTTTCTTTACATCATTAGTACTCTCAATACTAGTTTACTAATTACTTTTACGGTCTTGTACTGTTTGTCTTTGTTTGTTCTATTTGTCTTGTTCTGACCTTGATGGGGGTAAAATGTACATGTGTTGTTTATTCATTACCACATCAAGAAAAAATATAAATAAAGTGTAGGCCTGAGGCCGGTTCTAAAAACGCCTCTAAATCTGAAAAACGTATTTTTTAAATTTTTGAATACAGTACATACTGTACAGAACCCCAAAATGGGTTCCCGGACAGAATGGGTTAAAAGTGGCCATAGTTGAAAAGCTCAGATCAGCTCATCTGTAGTAATGAGACACACATGTCTGACGGCACTCGTTAGGCATGGGTCGCCATGGTGACCGTTACACATCAAATACTTATTGCACTGTCCACGTGGGTCGCCATGGTGACCGTGACACATCAAATACTTATTGAACACTGTCCACATGGGTCGCCATGGTGACCGTGACACATCAAATACTTATTGAACACTGTCCACATGGGTCGCCATGGTGACCGTGACACATCAAATACTTATTGAACACTGTCCACATGGGTCGCCATGGTGACCGTTACACATCAAATACTTATTGAACACTGTCCACGTGTCTATAAGAGCAGGCAGGGGAAGCTGGTGGCAGCGGTGGCAGCGGTGGCCGAACGGTTTGCGGAGTGGTCTTGATACCGGAAGGTCGCCAGTTCGTATCCCCGGACCGGCACGTTAAAATTACCACCGCTGAAGTGCCCTTGAGCAAGGCATTGAACCACTACCATGAAATGTTCTATGAGCAGGGCCTGACTGTAAACAAGTATCTGATGCTTAGTCCAGTTACCCTGGGTAAATATAGTAACTTTGCTTTGCTTTGCTGCGTCTGTCTTGTCTTGGAATTCCGTGTGGTTTTTGACAGCAAATTTTGATTTTAGTTTTAGTCATAGCTTTCATTTAGTTTAAGTTACATTTTAGTCACCTGGAATGTTTTAGTGTTAGTCTAGTTTTAGTCGACTAAATATCATAAGATTTTAGTCGACTAAATCTACAGTTGATTTAGTCGACTAAAATGTATTTTGGCGGGACTTGATGCCGTCGTAATGGCTGATTTTACACTTGCAGAGCTCGTAGATCTGCTATTTTCAGCATGCAACCAAGTGTAAAATGACTTATACTGGGTCTCTTGTCCACTAGTCAGTATATTTTGTCTTAGTTTTAGTCATCATAGCTTAGTTTTCATTTAGTTTCCATTTAGTTTTCGTCAGTGGAAAAAGGTAGTCGACAAACATTTTCCGTCTTAGTTTTAGTCTACGGACACTGGTGGCAGCCCTTTGTTGTCAGGACAGACAGACAGACAGACAGACAGACAGACAGACAGACAGACAGACAGACAGACAGACAGACAGACAGACAGACAGTGTTCAGTCCAACGGGGACTATGTGGGTCCTCTCCTCCTGACATTGTCCCACTGCCCAGTCCCCACCACCTGCTGTCGTCCCCAAAAATAACGTTTTTTTATGAGCTCCAGGACTCTGGTCTGGTCTGGTCAGACGTGTGCGTGCGCGTGTACGTGTGTGCGTGTGCGTGCGTGCGTGCGTGCGTGCGTGCGTGCGTGCGTGCGTGCGTGCGTGCGTGCGTGCGTGCGTGCGTGCGTGCGTGCGTGCGTGCGTGCGTGCGTGTGCGTGTGCGTGTGCGTGTGCATGTGCGTGTGCAGGTCAGGGCAGGCTGTGTTTGTGATGACAGAACACATTGTGAGTGTTTAGTCCAGTTGTCCTTTATGGGGGTTTTATATTGCCATGGTTCTATTTTAATTGGTGTGTTATTAGCCGGCTGCTTGTTCTGTTCTCTAACCTTTAGCTGCTGTCTGTGTCTGATCCGTACTGCATTTTGGGGAGACGGGACGACTGGGATCATTAAAATGTCACCATTATTGTGGTAAAAAAAAAATGCGATTGATGACATTATCCCAATAATCAAAATATGCCTAAAACTTAAAATGCCACTTTTGTTTACCACTTTAAAAGTTTTGCTGCGTAACCCGTTTTCCACGCTATTTAATCCATGTTTTGTCCCTGCTTAATAATACACTAAACCCGCTATTTGTTTTGTGTTAATTCGCTGTTTTTTAATATTTTTAAAAAAAATAGCGGATTTGTTACGTTATGATGACGTAAGCGGAAATCAACCAACCGCCGGCTTGCAAGGGCTTCTGGGAAACTGAGTCCAATGCAAAGTGGACGAGGGTGTAGAGACAATCTTAGCTCGCTTTGCTCTTTGACTATGACCCGGATCACGGAAGTGGTTTTTTGTCGGCTCAATAACAAATCATTGGAGTGTTTTCATGGATCAAAGCCGCAAATACTTCAGCGTTATGCTCCGAAGGTAATTAAACAATCCCGGCAGTGGCGTGCACAGATAGACACTAGGGGGTGCTAGAGCACCCCCTGCCCTTTTGGCAATGTGCCCTTTTGAAAAAAAGAAAAACAAAACTTTTTTTTTTCTTTCTTTTTTTTTGATTTTTCAAAAATAGCAGACCTACAAGCTCGTAGCGCGCCACTCGGTGGCGCGCTATGAGCTTGTAGATCTGCCACTCGGTGGCGCGCTATGAGCTTGTAGATCTGCTATTTTTCAATAGCTAAAGCATAACATAATGCTAACACCAAAAGGGGTTCCCGCCCAAAATAGATTAAGGCAACCGGCCGGTTCCACGCGCTGCACAAGGTGCCCTTTTTTAACTTGAGCACCTGCCCCTCTAAATGTCTGTGCACGCCACTGAATCCCGGCAACCTCGGTATATTCATTTAAAGCCGTCAACATGTTAAACCTATACTTTTATATTTTTTTAAATGCGAATCTTGTGGGGAACTTCCCGTCTCTTTTCAGATGTCCGTGGGCCAAGTACATAATATCATGTTGGGGGTCCTGGACATGAAAATGTTTTGGAACCCCTTGAAATAGACGACCCAAAATTAGACACCGCGGGCAGTCATTAAGTCTGCACATTTATTGCAGGGATGACTGGCTGACATTTTCAACGAGCGAAGGAGGACACTTGTCTGTGCACAAATGTGTTTGACTTAATGAGTGCTCCAGTGATTCATTTGGGGAGTCTATTTGAAGTACCAACGCAAGTAAAAAATGGATTCGCGAATAACTACAGAAAGTTTTGACGGCCAATTTCCACCGCAGGAGATGAGCCATGTTTGAATCACAGACATTGTGTGCGCAAATAAATCATAAATTCAGCTCAGACTCAAGTCTCATGAAACACCATATACCCAAATTACATGTGTCAGTGGTTTTCAACCAGTGGTCCGGGGACCGCCAGTGGTCCTTGAGGGGGTTCCAGGTGGTCCCCATGCAGCTAAATGATGGAGAAATGGACCCTAATAGATCTTTAACTCTTGAGATAGTAACATGAAACTAAGTGGACCCCTACGGGTACGGGGTGGGGTCTATTTGCCAGATATGCCATCAGTGTGTGAATGGGTGAATGCAATGCACATTGTAAAGCACTTTGTATAAAGGCATGCCGGTGCGTGTGTGTGTGGTGCTCAGTCCCGGAGTCTGAGAAGCTACATACTAATTCCTACACGGGTTGTGTTTATAACCACGCCCCTGGGCAAGTTTATTGAGGTTAGGGTTAGGTTTAGGCTGTCAATCACAGCGACTGGCCAATCACAGTGCGTCGACTGCACAACCCGTGTAGGCTTTGATATGTCGCGTCTGAGAACACTCCCCAGGCCATTTTTGAACAAGCTCGGAATATTGTATCTGACCCTTTGCATGTATTGAACCGAGAGTACCAGCTAATGACATCCGGTAGGAGATATAGAACTCCACGGTGTGTGTATAATAGATTTAAACACTCATTTGTTCCCCTGTCAATCAAAATGCTCAATCAGAGATTGCCGAATGGCAGCAACCGTAACTGACTAGATGCACTTTATTGACTAGTTGCACTTTATCAATGGAATGTGTGCAATATCTCAGTTTCTTTTGTGTTTCATGGTGTTTTTCTTTTCCTTCTGTGAATGTGTATATGTTATTTGTATGCAGCGGTGACTCTGTCTCCAAGACAAGTGGCTCCCTGTGAGCTACAGAATTGATTTTAAGATTTTATTGATTACTTTTAAAGCTCTACATGGTCTAGCTCCCATTTACATAACAGACTTGATGAAACCCCATAACCCTGTGCGCTGCCTCAGATCTTCGGATAGGGCCCTCCTAGTTCCTCTTGCAACACGTCTGGTCACTCGGGGTGACCGGGCCTTTGCGGCTCGGGCACCTTTGCTTTGGAACTCCCTGCCACTGGCTCTTAGGTTAGCAGAATCAGTGTCTTCTTTTAAAACACTTTTAAAAACACATCTATATGCCAAGTGTTTTTCCTAATATTGTTTTTAATTGTTTTATTGACCTGTTATTTTCTTCATATTTCATTGTTTCTGATGTTTTGATGTTTTGTTGTTTTGATGTTTTTATGATTCCTGTTTTATAACCTGTCTGTAAAGCACTTTGTAACTATATGTTTGGAAAGGTGCTATACAAATAAAATTAATTAATTAATTCATTCAAGTGTCTCCTTATGGGAGACAAATAAAGACAACCTTGAACCTTGAGAATAACTGAGGACCCCACCATTGTGAACTCCACATTCCTGCTACAGTGTATGTGCGGCTGTTACAACCTCTACCAATGTGTCCACCACTTATAACCACTTCAGCCCTGCAGCATCCGGCAGTGGATGCTGCAGGTTCACCCACTCACCCACTCACTCCCCACTCACTCCCAGAGAGGATGCTGCAGGTTCACCCACTCACCCACTCACTCCCCACTCACTTCCAGGTGGGTGAATGTAAGGCACAATCTATGTAAAGGTGTATGAATGTGTGTATGAATGTGTGGGTGAATTCTTGCGTACGGTTCACGGCCCGGGAAAGGGGGCAGTTCACCTTCAAAATAAGAGTATGCACCGAAAAGACCGTGGCAGTGGCGAAAGAATGAATGAATGAATAGCTGTCAGGGAATGTGTTATAATAAAACATGTGAGTACCACCACAGAATCCGCCCCAGGTCTTCATGGCAGCTTATGGTGTGTGTGTGTGTGTGTGTGTGTGTGTGTGTGTGTGTGTGTGTGTGTGTGTGTGTGTGTGTGTGTGTGTGTGTGTGTGTGTGTGTGTGTGTGTGTGTGTGTGTGTGTGTGTGTGTGTGTGTGTGTGTGTGTGTGTGTGTGTGTGTGTGTGTGTGTGTGTGTGTGTGTGTGTGTGTGTGTGTGTGTGTGTGAGTGAGTGAGTGCACTTCCGCACAGAACAACAAAGCATTGACGGAACGTGGTTATTCTGGTGAAAGACGCAGCTGCTGGTCTAAATAACCTGTCACTCTCTCTGTCCCCCCAGAGGCTGTGACTCACAAATATACACATTATACAGTAGTACTGTGTGTGTGTGTTTGTGTGTGTTGTGTGTGTGTGTGTGCGTGCATGCCAAAGTCTTCCAAATCCTAAGAGTTTTCTGGAAATGTCAGTGGTTCTCAAACGATTTCATGTCAAGGAAGACTCACTCTCTCTTGAGAGCGTAATGTTACACTCTCAAGAGTAAAATGATAGTTAAACATCTGCATTACTTAAGTTAAATCACAAGAAGTCTACACAATTAGAGGATGTAGACGTGCGTGTGTGCGTGTGTGCGTGCGTGCGTGCGTGCGTGCGTGCGTGCGACCGTGCGTGCGTGCGTGCGTGCGTGCGTGCGTGCGTGCGTGTGCAACAACATGCCACTATAGCTGTCAGGCACAGACTACTAACATTCCAAAACTAGTGGCCCTGAAATAATGTGTTATTTCTGTTATTATTATAATGTCAAATTAACATTCAAATGTTGCTGGGTTTTTTTTCACCGCCTATTATAGCCTGTGTTCACGTTAATTATTTACACAATCATAAGATCGCAACACAGAAGCTGTAAGTGCATGCAGGGGTCATCAACATGTGTGCACATCAGTGGATTTCAACCCTTTTCATAGTCCCACTATTGTCTCCACCAGGCCGAAGGCATGGGGAGGGAGTATGTTTTGCACTCCGTCCGTCCGTGCGTGCGTGCATCCGTCTGTCCGTTACCAGCTAATCTCCGGCACCGTTAACCCGGTCGATGCCAAATTTTTGCACACCCATGCACTCCCTGGATGCCAACGGTGAACCTCTGCCCCAAATGTTCCAGAACGGCCTGTTATAGCGCCACCAGGAGGCCGACTTTTGTAAAACACATTTTTTGATATGATTCTTTCCAAAACTCCTGCAAATCGTTACACACTATCTCTATAGTCATGTGTTCAAGTCCGATATTTCATATTCCATCCTAATTGGCTAACATTTGCTTTCAAAGTTTCCAGGATTGGCCTGTTTTGAACAAAAAGCCTCAAATCATGAACGCAGCATGCAATTTACGTGAAATCTTTCACGGACTTTCCTATAGAGGAATATATCCTACCCTTTTCACATTGGCCTGTTATAGCGCCACCAACAGGTGGGTTTTTGCAAAAGACATAAAATACCTCAAATCATCCAATTGCCATCAAAGACGTAAGAAGAAATGGCACCCTTTTCAAATTGGTTTATTATAGCGCCACCAGGAGGCCACAACCTGACCTGGCCTGGTGGAGACCTGTGCCGCGAGGGGCACTTTATCAAGTTTATTCTGCATTTGAGCCACAGACCACCGTTTGATAACATCTAGCCTCGCAGACCCCAGACTAAAGAATATGTATACACATGTCCATGGTGTATTGATGTTGGTATAGTTGGTACCATAGCAATTCTTCTACATCCTCTAATTGTGTAGACTTCTTGTAAATTAACTTAAGTAATGCAGATGTTTAACTATAATTTTACTGAGTCTTGAGAGGAGTCTTCCTTGACATGAAATAATTTGAGAACCACTGACATTTCCAGAAAACTCTTAGGATTTGGAAGACGTTGGTAGAATCTGGGTTAACCCATTTTGGGCGGGAACCCCTTTTGGTGTTTTAAGGATTATGTTATAGTTTAGCTATTGAAAAATAGATCTATAGATCTACAAGCTCATAGCGCGCCACCGAGTGACGCGCTACGAGCTGATACAGAAACATGGATTTAGAAGACATTTTTTTAATTTCGACGTCAGGCCTAAATGGGTTAACCCATTGAGACCTGGAACGCATCCATGTCACGTTAGCGTTTAACCACATTAACCATTAACCCATTTTGGGGCGGGAACCCCTTTTGGTGTTTTAAACATTGTTATAATTTAGCTATTGAAAAATAGCAGATCTACAAGTTCATAGCGCGCCACCGAGTGGCGCGCTATGAACTTGTAGGTCTGCTATTTTTGAAAAATCGTTAAAATGTGCCTCAAATCTTTCCGAAAATTGTCATGATTTAGAATACGTTTTTTTTTTTAAATTTCGACGTCAGGCCTGAATGGGTGAAGTGGAACACCGTAGGGTAGCGGCCACAGCCATGTGGCCACGTCAGGCCTGAATGGGTTAAGTGGAACACCGTAGGGTAGCGGCCACAGCCATGTGGCCACGTCAGGCCTGAATGGGTTAAGTGGAACACCGTAGGGTAGCGGCCACAGCCATGTGGCCACGTCAGGCCTGAATGGGTTAAGTGGAACACCGTAGGGTAGCGGCCACAGCCATGTGGCCACGTCAGGCCTGAATGGGTTAAGTGGAACACCGTAGGGTAGCGGCCACAGCCATGTGGCCACGTCAGGCCTGAATGGGTTAAGTGGAACACCGTAGGGTAGCGGCCACAGCCATGTGGCCACGTCAGGCCTGAATGGGTTAAGTGGAACACCGTAGGGTAGCGGCCACAGCCATGTGGCCACGTCAGGCCTAAAGGGGTTAAGTGGAACACCGTAGGGTAGCGGCCACAGCCATGTGGCCACGTCAGGCCTAAAGGGGTTAAGTGGAACACCGTAGGGTAGCGGCCACAGCCATGTGCAGCGGCTGCCCTTTAAACACAGCCCCTGGCTCCCGTGGGGGTCTGGTCTCCACAGAAAGGGTTTTGGGGCTGCCAGGGGGTCCCGTGGGGGTCTGGTCTCCACAGAAAGGGTTTTGGGGCTGCCAGGGGGTCCCGTGGGGGTCTGGTCTCCACAGAAAGGGTTTTGGGGCTGCCAGGGGGTCCCGTGGGGGTCTGGTCTCCACAGAAAGGGTTTTGGGGCTGCCAGGGGCTCCCGTGGGGGTCTGGTCTCCACAGAAAGGGTTTTGGGGCTGCCAGGGGGTCCCGTGGGGCTCCCGTGGGGGTCTGGTCTCCACAGAAAGGGTTTTGGGGCTGCCAGGGGGTCCCGTGGGGCTCCCGTGGGGGTCTGGTCTCCACAGAAAGGGTTTTGGGGCTGCCAGGGCATGTCTCGTCTGCCATAGATTTGTTTCTATATACTAGGGCATTCACTTCTAGTCATTTTTACTAGTTGACTAGTTGCCTAGTTCAGGGGTTCTCAACGTTTTTGGCCGGGGACCCCCGGAAATGCTTTGGCAATGTCTCGGGACCCCCGCCCCGCCCCCTCCCGACCCCCAATATAAATTGACTGCTACAATGACCTTAAACCATTTTGGGCGGGAACCCCTTTTGGTGTTTTAAGCATTGTTATAATTTAGCTATTGAAAAATAGCAGATCTACAAGCTCATAGCGTGCCACCGAGTGGCGCGCTACGAGCTTGTAGGTCTGCTATTTTTGAAAAATCGTGAAAATAAAATTTTAAAAAAGATCTTTTTTTTTCTTTTTTTTTTGAAAATAATTTGGGGACCCCCTAAAATAATTTGGCGACCCCCCGAGGGGTCGCGACCCACGGGTTGAGAACCCCTGGCCTAGTTTACTAGTCGACTAGTTGTTAATAAAATAAAATAAATTAAAAAAATAAACTTTTTTTTTAGCAGATCTACAAGCTCATAGCGCGGCACCGAGTGCCGCGCTACGAGCTTGTAGGTCTGCTATTTTTGAAAAATCTTGAAAATGTGGCTCAAATCTTTGAATATATATTCTTTCAGAGCGAACGTTTTTAACTCAAATCTTTGCTTCCACGTTCCTGGAACAACATGTTTTCAGATGGGAGTCGGTGGCCAATTACATATCATTACATATCATTACATATCATTACATATCATTTTTGGGGTTCCTTGACATGAAATATTGAGCACCACAGATACAGAAACATGAGGTTTTTCAGAAAATTGTCATCATTTAGAACAGGGGTTCTCAACCCGTGGGTCGCGACCCCTCGGGGGGTCGCCAAATTATTTTAGGGGGTCCCCAAATTATTTTCAAAAAAAATAAAACAAATAAATTAAATTTTATTTTCACTTTTTTTCAAAAATAGCAGACCTACAAGCTCGTAGCGCGCTATGAGCTTGTAGATCAACTACTTTTTTTCAACTACTTTTGAAAAACTACTTTTTTTCACCGACGAAAACTAAATGGAAACTAAATGAAAACTAAAGCTATGACGACAATTTCGTCAAACAAATAAAAACTAGACTAAAATGTTAGGAAGGGACTAGTGGACAAGACCTCAAGACGCCTCGCAGACCTTTTCCACAACAATTTATGTGAGCGAGGATTATATTATAGTATAGTATATTTGAGGTCACTTAAAGGTCGACATCTCAAAATGACACAGCGCTCTCTCCTTCCCAGCGGCCAAGCCCCATCATACGACAGCGCTCTCTCCTTCCCAGCGGCCAAGCCCCATCATACGACAGCGCTCTCTCCTTCCCAGCGGCCAAGCCCCATCATACGACAGCGCTCTCTCCTTCCCAGCGGCCAAGCCCCATCATACGACAGCGCTCTCTCCTTCCCAGTGGCCAAGCCCCATCATACGACAGCGCTCTCTCCTTCCCAGTGGCCAAGCCCCATCACACGACAGCGCTCTCTCCTTCCCAGCGGCCAAGCCCCATCATACGACAGCGCTCTCTCCTTCCCAGTGGCCAAGCCCCATCATACGACAGCGCTCTCTCCTTCCCAGCGGCCAAGCCCCATCATACGACAGCGCTCTCTCCTTCCCAGTGGCCAAGCCCCATCATACGACAGCGCTCTCTCCTTCCCAGCGGCCAAGCCCCATCATACGACAGCGCTCTCTCCTTCCCAGCGGCCAAGCCCCATCATACGACAGCGCTCTCTCCTTCCCAGCGGCCAAGCCCCATCATACGACAGCGCTCTCTCCTTCCCAGTGGCCAAGCCCCATCATACGACAGCGCTCTCTCCTTCCCAGCGGCCAAGCCCCATCATACGACAGCGCTCTCTCCTTCCCAGTGGCCAAGCCCCATCATACGACAGCGCTCTCTCCTTCCCAGCGGCCAAGCCCCATCATACGACAGCGCTCTCTCCTTCCCAGTGGCCAAGCCCCATCATACGACAGCGCTCTCTCCTTCCCAGTGGCCAAGCCCCATCATACGACAGCGCTCTCTCCTTCCCAGCGGCCAAGCCCCATCATACGACAGCGCTCTTGGCGACTGTCGCTTTCTGGCGCTGCATGCATGCTTCCCCCTGGGCGCTGGTTTCTGGCACTGCATAAGCTTCCCCCGGGCGCTTCAATCATTAGGTTAACTTTTGGAGAGGAGCAGCTGCTCCTTTGATCCTCCTGTCCGTGTTATGACAACCCCGTCATTTATTTTTTGTACCAAGAAATGTTTGCTTGATTGAAACCATTTATGCATTGAGGTTATATACCCTTAATTGCAATGCTGTCGAGGTTTATCACTCACACACAAATCAAACGTTAACTCATTCACTGAATATGAATAGATACTGTGTGTCATTCCAATCCAATGCGCAGACCGCCATTGACGTATACTGTAATATCGCACGTATTTTGGTGTTCTCAGTGTTTACGATAGAGGGCGCACTTCCGCAACCTGTGAGTGATCCTATAGAAGTTCCAAAAAATAGTACACCTGGAAATCAAGCCGGTTTGGTGTAATGCTATAAGATGTGTTTTTGGTGAAAACAAGCTACCAATAACTAAAGAACAGAACATGAAGGTGGCATACTTTTTCTCCCGAATAAAGTAGAGACTCTCCTCTTTCTTTTTGAGGGGTGCTAGCCCCTCCTAAGTCCAGCTTTGAGGGTTTGTGTAAACACAAACATTGTCCTAACACAAACATTGTCCTAACACAAACATTGAATGCCATTGACAATGAATGGCGTTTGGTGTTTGTGTAAACACAAACATTGAAGACAAAAGTGAGGACGCAAATTGTGATTGGCCGGAATGAGATGATGTATGATGATAAGAGCGCCCCCCTCACTTCACACGCGTGTGATTTTTGAGTCCTATGTATCGTCCTACAGAAACATTACATTATTCCCATTGCATTTTTACATCATAGTGTATGAGCAGATAGGCTGTCACACTCTGTCCTTGACAGAGTGTGACAACAAATTGTTTATTCACCTCCAGTGTCCAGCAACACAAATGGTGTCCTAAAATAATACAGCAACAGTATTTACAGAATGGCTGAACAGATTGGCCCTCTTAGTCCTCCCTCCACTACACCGACTGCTGGACAGTGGCATATTTGTCCCAGTTCAGTATAAACATGTGCGGGGCATTAAAACCCATTCTGGGCGGGAACCCCTTTTGGTGTTTGAAGCATTATGTTATACTTTAGCTTGTGACATACATTAGGATATTTGCTATTGTAATATGGCATAAATGTTAAAATATATCCGGGGGCCTCTGGCCAGTCACTTGGTGGCGGGCTGGAGGTCACCGGAGCTTCTGTCTCCTCGGGGTGCGAGCAAGGGCTGGATGCAGGCCGGGCTTGTGACAAGTTATATATCTGCTGTATATTATGAGTCATTTCTCCTGCTGTTCCCTGCCTTGCCTTGTACTGTTTGAAAAATGCTGTATTTTTTAAATTTGTCAAGCTGTTTTTTGTTTTTCTTTGGATTTATTTTATTGTCTCTGTTTTTGTTATGTATTTTTGTTTTCTTGCATTCACATTTATGATTTCTGTTACATTTTTTCAAAGTAAAAAAAAAAAAAGTTAAAATATAAAGATCGGATTGGGAAAGTTCGGTATCGGTATTGCTCAAAATCAAATGATCGGAATACGATCGGGAGCAAAAGAACGTGATCGGGACATCCCTAGTTTCAAAGTCGCAGGTCTGTGCTACATCGTATATCGTCGGCTGTCGGGCGATAACCTTTTTATGTCCATATTTTTTACTTTTTTTACTGTTTTTTTGCAGTATACAGTACAGTACATACACACGCCGTAGTGTCATCAGTGTGTCATAGCTGGGGGGGCGGAGTCACCGCTGGGGGAAGATGTGATAGGCTCTCGTTGCCTTCAATGCAAGTCTGACAGTGGCGTGCACAGACATTTAGAGGGGCAGGTGCTCAAGTTAAAAAAGGGCACCTTGTGCAGCGCGTGGAACCGGCCGGTTGCCTTAATCCATTTTGGGCGGGAACCCCTTTTGGTGTTAGCATTATGTTATGCTTTAGCTATTGAAAAATAGCAGATCTACAAGTTCATAGCACGCCACTGAAGTCTGATTAATGAAGAACATGGTAATAAAACAGGAACAGTGTTGGACCTGTAAGGGTTTCCCCCACAGTATGTCTGTAAAGAATGTACCTGCATGGCTGTGTGTGTGTGTGTGTGTGTGTGTGTGTGTGTGTGTGTGTGTGTGTGTGTGTGTGTGTGTGTGTGTGTGTGTGTGTGTGTGTGTGTGTGTGTGTGTGTGTGTGTGTGTGTGTGTGTGTGTGTGTGTGTGTGTGTGTGTGTGTGTGTGTGTGTGTGTGTGTGTGTGACTGACATTGTGCTGCTTGTTTCCCTGGAGACTGATCGGGAAAATGTGCTGCTATGAGAGCGACCCCGGGGGCATTTATGCACACACACATTGCGCACACACACACATTGCACACACAGATCTGTAATCATAACAGCGACGTGTAATATGAGATGGGAGTGTGTGTGTGTGTGTGTGTGTGTGTGTGCGCCCGCGTGTGAGTTTTGATTGAACAAAGGGAGTTCCAAAAAGCTCATTAGCTGTGAATGGAGTTCACCCCTCCTTCGATCAATACACTAATCACACACGCACGCACGCACGCACGCACGTACATGCACATGTGTGCATGCTTGCGTGCGCACATATGTGAGCGTGCGTGCCTGTGTGTGTGTGTGTGTGAGAGAGAGAGAGAGAGAGAGAGAGAGAGAGAGAGAGAGAGAGAGCGCATTTGGAACACTGTGAAATGGGTTTATAAGAACCCACCTCCTCTCTGCCTACGGAGAGAGAGATTAGCAGCGAAGATGACTTCATTGAATTCTAAACAAGACATGGTGCTTTTAATCCACACTATAAATGATTTGATACACTGCTGACTATAGTTACAGTAAACTATAATACTCCTAATCTGGGTTAAATTGTACAATTAGACTAGAATGATGCAATTAGCAATTGCAAGTGTGGTTTGCTCTTGTAATACATTTGACCATTGGTGGAGAGTAACTATAAGTACATGTAATCAAGTACTGTCCTTAAGTACAATGTTGAGGTATTTGTACTTTAATTGAGTATTTCCAATTTCCAACTTTTACTCCTCCTCTATTTGAAAGTGGACATTCTACACAATGAGTACTTTTACTTGTTGTACTTTAATTTATTTTAATGACAATACTTTTACTTATGTACATTTTTAATTCTAATTTTACTTGCGAACGAGTACTTCTAAATTGCAGTATTGATACTTTTCTTTAAGTAAAACAATTGAGTACATTTTTACCAGACTTTATAAAGATGATGTCATTATGTTCATACATCATACTAATGGCATATAATGTAAACCCTCATACACCCCATAGATTATTATGGCATCAGCTTGATGACCTGATAATGGAAAACTCCACAGACCCACATGATGTCAGAAACATGCAATATTAAACTGACAATTACAATAGTGTGGTTGCCCTGTGGCCAACCATACTAATCAAAAAGAAAAGTGTGTGTGTGTGTGTGTGTGTGTGTGTGTGTGTGTGTGTGTGTGTGTGTGTGTGTGTGTGTGTGTGTGTGTGTGTGTGTGTGTGTGTGTGTGTGTGTGTGTGTGTGTGTGTGTGTGTGTGTGTGTGTGTGTGTGGCCAAAGTAAAAAGAACCAATGTGCTATTTCTATGTAGCCGACTATCTATAAATGTGACCACATTTGACTGAGAGACTGCCATCGCGCAAAATCCAGCTTTTCACCAGAGGAGAAAAACTTTTTTTTTTTTTTCCCCCAAAAATGAGTTAATAGCACAGGCAGACTCTTCACATACTAGAGCATGTCTGAAATAAGTGTCAGAGCTGAAATCGACATGTAAATATGAAATAAATGCTTAAACATGTAGCTAGGTGTAATGTTAGAGACCACAGAAGTGAACCTTTCAAGCCTGTTTTCTCAACTTGCTGTTTTCTGCAAGACATTACTCTATAAGCCATATCTCCAAAACTGGTGGGTCAAACTGAACAACCAATATGTCAATTTGATGCTATGATTCCCTGCTTTCAAATGATATGAAAAAACGAAAATTCAAAAAAATCCAATGGCAGTGTGTACGGCTGTAATGCACATAACTCGAGAACCGTTCACCCCACCAACTTCAAATTCGACACACGCGTTCCGCACCCCAGCAGGCAGTGCCGTGCCCGGTGTCGACACAGTTGTTCCGGAACCAGCACAAAAGCCTCTACCCGGGCTCTGGACCTAGTCACCCCTATATCTCCATGTGGAGCTGGCCTGTTCTGACATTCATATTTGGGCATGCCTGACACAGAACTGACATCACAATGATGTTCTGACATCTGCATAGACTCCATATTTGGGCATGCCTGACAAATAACTCCATATATGGGCATAAAAGGGACACGGGTGGGAGGTGGCCTGTTCTGACATCACAATGATCTTCTGACATCACAATGGATGCGCGACCTCGCCCTTTATTAGCCAATTGATCACACCTGATCACCCCCCAACGGGCACTGTTCCAGTAATCTAAATTGACACAGATACTTTCTCGGGTTCAATATTGTCCATTCCTGAAGAACAAATTCTACCTTTAATTATACAATTAGCAGTTTCACTCATTCTGTTACTGTCACCCGTCGGCAGTTATCGATCGGATTTGCGACGTTCATTCGTTCTACAAGCTCTTCATTCTAATGTGGAATGTGCGACGCCTTCGATGTTGAGGTGAGCTGATTAATGTAGACAGGCTGACAGCTCTCACAGCTGCACTGCGTTTACTCTCAAACGACGGAATATAACATACTTTATCCTGTTGGATTAATCCAATAATAATATGCTTTCATTCATATACAATGTTGCTGCACGCCACGGAATCTAATTAGGCTAATATCAAATCAAGCAGCATATGTTACGTGAAAAATCACACCCGTGTGAAGTGAGGGGCGCTCTTATCATCGTGTACATCATCATGGATCATCTCACACTGGTCAATCAGAATGCCTGTTGCCTGTGATTGGTTAGCTGATTTGCTCGTACATTTTCCCTTCAATATCAATGATGTTTAATTTACGTCATTTCTCCGTTCATCGTCAATGGGACATCTTGAGACGTGTGGGGACAAAAGCTGTTTATATAAGGGGCTAGCGCCCCTTAAAAATCACACCTGTGTGAAGTGAGGGGCACTCTTATTATCATATATACGTCGTCATCATACATCATCTCATTCTGACCAGTCTCAATTTGCGTCCTGACTTTTGTCTTCAATGTTTGTGTTAACACACTTTTTTTGTCTTCAGTGTTTGTGTGTTTACACAGACCCTCAAAGCTGGACATAGGAGGGGCTATAGCACCCCCTCAGTGATCCATCTCTTTGTATATACGTTTCATTTTCGTTTATGAACCTTAAAGAGGGAGTGCCACCATTTTTGTATTTTTCCAGTTTTTCATGTGTCTATGAGGTGACAGTACTTCATTAGACACCCTGGAGTCGTTTTTATGTGCAATGGTGTATTAACTTTGTATTTAGGGTTTCTTCCTGGAGGCTGAACCCTTGACAGTCAAACGGGCCAATGAAATAAACAGTAATATAGTGACATCACACTATCAGCCCCTCCCCTAACTCCTCCCCCTTTATCATACAACTACAGCTGTGGGTGCGGCTTCAGTTCAGGTGGATCACCACCCATCACCACCCACCAGGCAAACCAGGAATACTTAATGAACTGGTGGGCGTGCCCACATAAAAACAACATTTTAACAAATACTGTACACTTTTTTGAAAAAATTATACCTCCATATATAACAATAAGACCTGATGATGATGTTTTAGGGTGGAAAAAAATCACGGCACTCCATCTTTAAGGCTTTGATCTGGAACCGCATATAGTTAACAAAGACACAGTCAAATCCGCACGGCAGTAGAACACAATTAGCACTCGCTCCCGAAAGACTGTTGGTCCCGACGGGGCTTGGGCAGAAATCTGAAGCTGTATCGTATAGTGTGGACGAGTGGAATGTACAGTAGAGCTGTGTGTGGTGGGTTTAGGTTTGGGTCTGTTTGGTGGCTGCTCCCTCGGCCCCTCCTTTCTGTGTCATCGTGCAGTGCATGGCGGAGGTCATCGTTGTAAAGCAAGCCAAGCACCCTCACACGGGACCTAGCGTTCTCCACGTCGCTCTGTCTGTTGCCACGTCCCAAGCGTTAAGATGGAATGACGTGATTTAGTTAATTTTTGAGTGGTGCAACCACTCCAAGGAACAGCAATGTCCGTCCTAACCTATGTGACTATGTTTAGAGAGTACCAGTAGGGGCAAAAGTGGCGCTGTTGTGCCAGAAACAGAGAGAGAGAGATAGTGTTGCACTGTTGCCTGCTAATTACACACAGAGAGAGAGAGAGAGAGAGAGAGAGAGAGAGAGAGAGAGAGAGAGAGAGAGAGAGAGAGAGAGAGAGAGAGAGAGAGAGAGAGAGAGAGAGAGAGAGAGAGAGAGAGAGAGAGAGAGAGAGAGAGAGAGAGAGAGGCAGGGGGAGAGGGGAGTTGCACCACTCAGTTCACACGGGTGTGATTTCTTTCTGCAATAGTCCGACACCCTACCTCAAACCCTAACCTAAGCCCAGACTCTTCTTCAACAAAGATGGTGAAAGCAAACATTCTTTGTTCGGTACTCATACAATAGTATGGTACAAAACACTGAAGTCCTTAAACCAGAAACCTAACCAGCTCGTACCTCAGAAATTGGAGAAAAGTCTACAACATATTGTTAGTATAATATATATATAAAAAATATATATATACTATAGGGGCATTAAAATATACCACTCCAGGAGAAACAAGAACAACAAGTGTTAACTCCTCAAAACCAAAAATTGGAATAAAGCCCAGACTCTTCTTCAACAAAGATGGCGAAAGCAAACATTCTTTGTTCGGTACTCATACAATAGTATGGTACAAAACACTGAAGTCCTTAAACCAGAAACCTAACCGCACATGAAAGCCACGGGTGAGTCTTAGCCGTCGACGCATGCCGGCGTATGTGCCCCGGCATGTACACCGCGGATACGACAAATGTCGGCGTATGTGCCCCGACATGTATGCCGCGGATACGACAAATGTCGGCGTATGTGCCCCGACATGTATGCCGTGGTACGACAAATGTCGGCGTATGTGCCCCGACATGTATGCCGTGGTACGACAAATGTCGGCGTATGTGCCCCGACATGTATGCCGCGGTACGACAAATGTCGGCGTATGTGCCCCGACATGTATGCCGTGGTACGACAAATGTCGGCGTATGTGCCCCGACATGTATGCCGTGGTACGACAAATGTCGGCGTATGTGCCCCGACATGTACACCGCGGTTTGACAAATGCCGGCGTATGCGCCCCGACATGTACACCGCGGATACGACAAATGTCGGCGTATGTGCCCCGACATGTACACCGCGGATACGACAAATGTCGGCGTATGTGCCCCGACATGTACACCGCGGTTAGACAAATGCCGGCGTATGTGCCCCGACATGTACACCGCGGATACGACAAATGTCGGCGTATGTGCCCCGACATGTACACCGCGGATACGACAAATGTCGGCGTATGTGCCCCGACATGTACACCGCGGTTAGACAAATGCCGGCGTATGTGCCCCGACATGTACACCGCGGTTAGACAAATGCCGGCGTATGTGCCCCGACATGTACACCGCGGATACGACAAATGTCGGCGTATGCGCCCCGACATGTAAAGCAAAGCAAAGCAAAGCAAAGTTACTATATTTACCCAGGGTAACTGGACTAAGCATCAGATACTTGTTTACAGCCAGGCCCTGCTCATAGAACATTTCATGGTAGTGGTTCAATGCCTTGCTCAAGGGCACTTCAGCGGTGGTAATTTTAACGTGCCGGTCCGGGGATACGAACTGGCGACCTTCCGGTATCAAGACCGCTCCGCAAACCGTTCGGCCACCGCTACCGTACACCGCGGTACGACAAAGCACATACAATATCAGGCAACACGCCCTGTGTGAGTCTCCCGTGAGTGCTGCGTTTAGTACGAGGAGCTGATGAAACACTGATGATATCGTTGGAGCATTGGAGCATTGGAGCATTGGAGCATTGGAGCATCGGAGCATTGGAGCATTGGAGCATCGGAGCATTGGAGCATCGGAGCGAGGCAGCCGGCCGAGCCAACGTGGCCGCTGATTATTTTATCAACATTAAATGTTTTTTATCTGTCCAAGTCCCGGTATTTACCGGCTATAACGGAAACCCTGAGGAATACATGTTATTAGAGAAACATTGCAATCTGTTGTGAGATTGTAGATCAGGTATTTTGTCTGAATGTTTGTCTATTTCTTTGCTGAATTATGACTATGCCCAGAATAGGCACTGCACGCCAGGTTTGCAGTGGTTGCTGAGCTGCATGCCAACCGGCATGAAGGGCAGTATGTAAAGTATTCATTATTTTTTTAATAGATAATTAAGTCCCTTGAGTTGCAGCAACTCGTTTACCAGGGGGTCCTCAATTAAGTAGGTTTTCAGTGGATATATATACACCTAGGCCTCATGCAAATGTAATGGTGCTTACATTTAGAGTCTTGTCCCATGGGAGCATTTCTTTTTTGTAAAAATCTTGACCTCTGATACGTTGGATGTTAATTACCACGGTTTGCTTTGATCCGCTTGTTTGTTCACCACTCGACTCAGAATGTCTGCTTGTTTTCATAATGAACCTGTATGTGGCTGTTTAATAATACGTCTCTCTTGATAAATCACTAGCTGAGGACTAATGACAAATTAAAAACACATCCACACTTCCACAAACGTTCACAAGAAGAACAGTTGAAGAAGAACAAGTCCCAAAACATTGTGTTTATTGTCATGATTTGTCACAAACAAGAGTTGTCTTTGTCCGAGGCTTAAAATGTCTTTAAATAGTCGTGTGCGTGCGTGCTGGCCAGAGAGAGAGAGAGAGCGAGAGAGAGAGAGAGCGAGAGAGAGAGCGAGAGAGAGCGAGAGAGAGAGAGAGAGACAGAGAGACAGAGAGAGAGAGAGAGAGATAGGGTGTGACTTGACTCATTTGGCGATACTTAGTGATGTTTGGGTACACACTATAGTAAACTGACACAGTGTTTATTTATGGAAGTAGAGGGACTGCCCACTGATTGGTTGTAAGGGTCTGCAAATGACAGGAATGTCCAAGTGCTTACTGTACTTGTAGTGGAGTAAATCTGAACAGGTCGAATTTGTTTACTCTTATACTCAAAGTACCGGGATGGAGTACTCTGTCAATGGATGGAGTACTCTGTCCACATCTGTCAATGGATGGAGTACTCTGTCAATGGATGGAGTACTCTGTCCACATCTGTCAATGGATGGAGTACTCTGTCAATGGATGGAGTACTCTGTCCACATCTGTCAATGGATGGAGTACTCTGTCAATGGATGGAGTACTCTGTCCACATCTGTCAATGGATGGAGTACTCTGTCAATGGATGGAGTACTCTGTCCACATCTGTCAATGGATGGAGTACTCTGTCCACATCTGTCAATGGATGGAGTACTCTGTCCACATCTGTCAATGGATGGAGTACTCAATGGTCCAAACCACACCAAAGCAGAGAGCGTTAGAGGGGCAGGGGCTGAAATCCCGTAAGAGGGCACTTTTGGACAAAAATAGCTCTCAACGCGTCACGCTGCGACTCGTTGAGAGCTTGTAGATCAGCAATTTTCGGGGCGCAACCCAGCACTCTTTAGCTAGTGGAGATGGGGTGTATACGACATGGATTTCTAAACAAAATTTGTTCCAACGCAAAATACTGTGTAAAGGTTCAGGAGACTTCTCCCGAATGCTGCCTTCCGGCATGGCATGGAAGGGAGTGGCATTTGCATCATTTCCACCATCAGTAAATGCTGCATTCGTGGTCTGGAAAGGGCAGTTGTTTTACAGACGGGTAAAAGGGCATGGGCTGAAGCCCCCATTGATGTCTATACATGTGTGCACCACGTCCCTGCACCAAAGTGTCACCATGAAACTGTTTGCAAGGAGTTGCATGGTGACCCTTTGGTGTGGTTTGGGCTTTAGATATCCATATATGGAGCTGACCTGTTCTGACATGTTGATCTGACTTCATTCATTCATTCATTCATTCATTCAAGTTGTATTTATTCTCGAAATTACACTGAGTAATTAAACTCATTCAGTGTCGTCCAGTAATACAATATCATATAAAAAACATCACAATACATCAGAAGTTCAGGAAAAGGAAAACAAAAGGTATACATGTGAATAACATACAGTAGGTTTACATATAAAAAGCTAAGACACATTTCAAAACGATCTAAAAACAGTTACATATTGTGGGGGTCTGTGTGCTCACCAAGGTTTTAAAACGACTCAAGGATACTAATGTGGTCAATTTTAATGTCGTTTGCAGGTCATTCCATGTATTAGGGCCACAGAAGCTAAAAGCAGATCTACCGAGTTCAGAGTTAACTTTTGGTACCTTGAATTTGGGGGAATTACTTGACCGGGTGTGGTAGGGTTCATCAAACCCTGTACACTCAAGACACGCTCCATATATGGCCAGTGCACGCGGCCTCGCTCTTTAGGGGCTGGTTATTATTATTATTATTTGACTAGTCTTTAACCATTACTGAAACCCTGAAAACAGACAATCTATATATTATGCTCGCAACGCAAGCATAATATAGATTGTAGCATGCTATAATATATAGCATTGTGAATGTCACCCCCGAGAATAGGAATGCTATAGGAGTCAAGTTGTTAAGAGCTCTTGCCATATTATGTGAACATAAATACAAGTATTAGAATGTGTGTATGTGTGGGAGGGGCGGATAAGTGTGCACGTGTGTGTGTGTGTGTGTGTGCACGTGCGTGCGTGAGTGAGTGTGTGTTATGTAAACAGTAAAATGTCATCCAGAGTGACAGCCTGCTCATTTTAGGCAATATGAATATTTTAACAGAGGGAGCAAGGATTAACCCAGCCAGACGTTGTGGCTGTGTCTGTGTGTGTGCGCGTGCAACCCCGTGCATGCGTGCGTGCATGCGTGCGTGCGTGCGTGTGCATGCGTGTGTGTGCCCCGCACATGTGTGTGAGAGTCTCTGGCCCCGCCCTCTACACTGCTTCATTCACTAGAACAGGGTCTCTCAAAGTGGGTGCTGTGGCACCCTCGGGTGCCCGGGGACCCAACGTCCAGGGGTGCCTCAGACGCTTGCTTTCTATAACCGCACCACAAAAGAACATTTTTAGGCCCTCGTGCCTAAACACAGGCCCACGGCTGCCTTGAGAGATAGGCTGACAGGCAGTTAACCCATTTAGGCCAGACCTCAACATTTAAAAAAAGATCTTCTAAATCCTCCAGTTTTCGGAAAAAAATATTTTCACGATTTAAAAAAAAAAAGCAGACCTACAAGCTCGTAGCGCGCCACTTGGTGGCGCGCTATGAGCTTGTAGATCTGTTGTTGTTGTTTAAAACACCAAAAGTGGTTCCCGCACAAAATGGGTTAAGGCAGATTGCGACATTACATAAACGCTGCTGCTGATCTGTCTGTCTGTGGGTTTATTTTTCTTTCTTCGGTTTATTTTTGTTAAGAGGATGTCATACACCCAGGAAATTACTTTGGCATTTCCATCGGGGTCCAACGTACTGTACATTCATACGAGGAAATTGCTCACAGCGCGTTGTGAGCTTGTAGATTGGCTATTTTGAAGATTGGATTAGATGCTGGAGCTTCAAGTGTTCAAACGGATATATGTTCAATCTGTCCTAATGGAAACTGACATCCTCTCAAGTTGTCCTTGTGGCATGCTGTATCTTAGGGGGCCAGGGGGGGGGAGTCATAAAATGGTTACATCACATAATATGACATACTGTGGATGTACAGTAAGGTGCCATACAGTAACAGGGTTGCGCTTCGTCGTGTCTGGTCATCCTCTATATCACGTCTTTCCAGTGGTTGGCGCAGGCGAGTGCAGCGGCATTTGGCTCGGCTAGGTCATCTCCAGTGCATTGTGGAGCATTTGGCTCGGCTAGGTCATCTCCAGTGCATTGTGGAGCATTTGGCTCGGCTATAGGTCATCTCCAGTGCATTGTGGAGCATTTGGCTCGGCTATAGGTCATCTCCAGTGCATTGTGGAGCATTTGGCTCGGCTATAGGTCATCTCCAGTGCATTGTGGAGCATTTGGCTCGGCTATAGGTCATCTCCAGTGCATTGTGGAGCATTTGGCTCGGCTAGGTCATCTCCAGTGCATTGTGGAGCATTTGGCTCGGCTATAGGTCATCTCCAGTGCATTGTGGAGCATTTGGCTCGGCTATAGGTCATCTCCAGTGCATTGTGGAGCATTTGGCTCGGCTATAGGTCATCTCCAGTGCATTGTGGAGCAGAGATGCATCCCATGATGTGGTCCATTGTTTGTAGCTCACCACACACACACACATGCACCAGAAAAAGTCAGTTTCCACTTCTTCATGGATGCCTTGCAGCGTCCCTCGCCGACCCGCAGACGGTTCAGGGTTTTCCAGACGGCCCAAGATTGAGGGTTGCGCTGTGGATGAAAGAATACAGGTGTGCCCTGAGCAAAAAAGAAAGCTTGACAAGCACTGCACTAGAATGTTAGATATCTCACTTCCAGCTGAAACGACTGTCGACTTCAGTATAAATGTAAGACTTTTCAGCCAATTGATTTCTATCATCCACAATACATTCTATATGTCTTGTGAAACGTTATGTAGAACCATATGCCATTGTAAACTAGGGCAGTGGTTCCCAAAAGTGGGGTCCGGGGACCCCCAGGGGTACTTGAAGGAGTTCCAGGGGGGACCCAGCTAAATGATAATTTGGAACCAAATGGACCCTTATGGGTCTGTAACTCTGAGAGTGTACAAATGGAACCAAATGGACCCCGATGGGTCCATTTGGTTCCATTTGTGCACTCTCAGAGTTAAATTATAGCATTGATTTTACAATATAAATTGGGGGTCCCAGAGATAGAAACTGGGGATACTTGAAATTAAACAGGTTGAAAATCGAGACATATAAAAGTCTTCTCTTATGGGGGTCCCTGGCATGTCTTGGGGGTCTGTGGGCTAATTACTGTCAATTTGGGGGTCATTGACATGAAAAAGTTTGGGATCCACTGAACTAGGGAGATCTACATTCTAGTGAATGAGGCAGCCCACGGCAGTTGTTCCCAAACTATTTAGGGCGATACCAAAAAAATAAATCATATTGGGGTGGAGTTCTGGTCATGACCGACATAATAAGGTCACGAATACAAGCATCCAAAATCAGTTTTCTGAGACGGGTGGCTGGCATCTCCCTTAGAGATATAGGGTGAGAAGTTCAGTCAAACTCGGAGTAGAGTCGTTGCTTATTCGCCTGGAAAGGAGCCAGCTGAGGTGGTTCGGGCATCTGGTTAGGATGCCTCTCGGGACGTCTCCCTAGGGAGGTCCTCGAGGCACGTCCCACTGGAAGGAGACCCCGGGGCAGACCAAGGCGCAGTTGGAGGAAACGCATCGACTCACTGGCCTTAGAATGCCTCGGGATCCCCCAGGAGGAAGTCACTAATGTTGCTCTGGAGAGGGAAGTCTGGAGCACCCTGGTGAAGCTGTTGCCCCCACAACCCGACTACGGATAAGCGGTTGAAGATGGATGGATATTAGAGTTGAGGCATTTCGTTTGACTCGGTTCCACAGATAACTACTGTGTAAATAGCAGATCTATGGGCTTTTTTCCCCGCAATGTTTGCCTCTTTCTTATACAATTGGGCCAATGTTTGACCAGTTTTATAGTTCAGTCAGACAAGTGTGCATATAATATTTTATCTTGGCATTCGGCTCTGCTACATTTTTCTCCCTGCTCGGCACAATCAAACACCATCGTTAAACATTAAGAGCAGGGAGATAGATATAAACCCCCCATGGGGAGCAAACATCACATAACAGGAACCATGAGCAGAAGCAAGGCAGGAAGAATGCATGCAGTCTAGTGAGCTTAAGTAGCCCGCCCAATTGGTCAGCTGACTGCCACGTCAGCGAATGACATGTGGGTCTTGCACACACTGAATACGCCCACATAGTAATGCAGCACATTAACCCCTTGAGTATATGAATGCGCCCTTGAGCACGGCATGAAACCCCTCGAGTATATCTGACTGAACTAACTCCGCCAGCTATACGTATCATTACAGTTTTCATTTTAATGCAGTGATGGACCTTTTTCCATTTCATTTGTTTCCCCTCTTCCTTTTTGTCCTAATTTTTGTGGTAGTCTATTAACCCATTCTGGGCGGGAACCCCTTTTGGTGTTAGCATTATGTTATGCTTTAGCTATTGAAAAATAGCAGATCTACAAGCTCATAGCGCGCCACCGAGTGACATAGAACGACTGACATAGAAACATAGCTTTTTCAGAAAACTGTCAGGATGTAGAAGACATTTTTAGAATCTGATCTCAGGTCAAAATGGGTTAAGAAAGACCTTACATTACAAGTAAGACGCGCAAACGCGGGAAGCGAACGCAGCTCGTGAATTGCAATAACAACAATTAGAATAAATTACGTACTTTAAGGTTTTTTTTAAGTTCTTTTTTTTATTTTGTAAGTGTTTTAAGATTTTTTTTAAAGTTATTTTTTAGTGTGTGTATGTGTGTGTGTGCGTGTGTGTGTTTTTTTTTAAAGTTTTTTCTTTTTAAGTTTTTTTTTTAAGTTAAGTTTTGTGTGTGTGTGTGTGTGTGTGTGTGTGTTGTGTTTTTTTTTTTTTTTTCGCAATCACTTCACTGTCATCTCTGAATCAGGATGAATTGATTGCATAGGGTCTAAATGGAAACAAGACCGCTAGGACTATTTATTTTTGGTGCTATCCCTTTTGGAATAATTAACCCTTTTGGAATAATTAAGTGTTTGACTGTATACTGTTTTTACATGTATGTCCAATATACCCCCCCCCCCCCCTCCCCCTCGCAAAATAATCATGCCCTCCTGGGGGTCCCGAGTGACGCCCATCCATGGGCGACACATTGTGAGCTTGTAGATCGGCTATTTTAAATATTATATATTTCTTATTTGAAATGGGACTTTCTGCACAAGAGTACTTTTTTTTCCTTTTTAGTACTTTAAAGTACATTTACCTTTGTACTTTTACTCAGGTACATTTACTTGTAACAGAGTATTTCTACATTGCAGTATTGATACCTTTACTTAAGTAATACAATGTGAGTATACCACTGTGTACACATGCATGTACAACACAGACATGCATGGTCAACATGTCAGCGCTATCATCATATAATCGTCCAACCACAGCATGCCGTGGGTGGGCATCATTCAGGGCACCATTTACTGTATGTCAGGTTACCTGTGCGTGCGTGCTTGTGTGTGTGTGTGTGTGTGTGTGTGTGTGTGTGTGTGTGTGTGTGTGTGTGTGTGTGTGTGTGTGTGTGTGTGTGTGTGTGTGTGTGTGTGTGTGTGTGTGTGTGTGTGTGTGTGTGTGTGCGTGCGTGCGTGCGTGCGTGCGTGCGTGCGTGCGTGCGTGCGTGTGTGAACACGAGGCAGCGCGCTGCTACGTTGCTATGACAACCCGCTCCGCCAGAGAGCTATATAGCCACCACAGAACTGCAGGGAACAAGAGGACTTACATTTCTTTCATTGAGAATTGAAATGAAAAGTCTGTCAATTTCAATAAAAGGCCAAGGCTGCTGAGCAAGAGCAGTGTGCAGTGTTTTCTTTTCTTTTCTTTTCTTTTCTTTTCTTTTCTGAAAATGGCTTCTAAATCCTAGAAGTTTTCTGACAAAATCAATGTTTCTATATCAGTGGTTCTCAAACTATTTCATGTCAAGGACCCCAAAAAATTATATGCAATTGGCAGCCCAACCAGCATCTGAAAATATGTTGTTCCAGGGACCCCCCCCCCCCTTCAAAGATTTGTGCCACATTTTCGCGATTTTTCAAAAGAATTGCAGAACTACAAGCTCGTAGCGCGGCACCGAGTGCCACGCTACGAGCTTATAGATCTGCTGTTTTTCATAATGCTTAAAACACCAAACGGAGTTCCCCGTCCAGAATAGGTTAAGTGGATGTGCGAATACTTCTTTTATATATTTCATTAGGAATTGAAATCTGTTAAAAAAAAACTTAAAAAAACAACACCATTGTCATTATTACATCACTGGCCAAACGTCCTACAACAACGTCCGACATGACACAATGAGCGCTCCACTAATCTCTGGGAAACCTAAACCCTGGATGTCACAATGAGACATGACACAATGAGCGCTCCACTAATCTCTGGGAAACCTAAACCCTGGATGTCACAATGAGACATGACACAATGAGCGCTCCACTAATCTCTGGGAAACCTAAACCCTGGATGTCACAATGAGACATGACACAATGAGCGCTCCACTAATCTCTGGGAAACCTAAACCCTGGACGTCGTCCAGATACACGCAGACCAGCTGGCTGAAACCTAAACCCTGGACGTCGTCCAGATACACGCAGACCAGCTGGCTGAAACCTAAACCCTGGACGTCGTCCAGATACACGCAGACCAGCTGGCTGAAACCTAAACCCTGGACGTCGTCCAGATACACACAGACCAGCTGGCTGAAACCTAAACCCTGGACGTCGTCCAGATACACACAGACCAGCTGGCTGAAACCTAAACCCTGGACGTCGTCCAGATACACACAGACCAGCTGGAAACCTAAACCCTGGACGTCGTCCAGATACACACAGACCAGCTGGCTGAAACCTAAACCCTGGACGTCGTCCAGATACACACAGACCAGCTGGAAACCTAAACCCTGGACGTCGTCCAGATACACACAGACCAGCTGGCTGAAACCTAAACCCTGGACGTCGTCCAGATACACACAGACCAGCTGGCTGAAACCTAAACCCTGGACGTCGTCCAGATACACACAGACCAGCTGGCTGAAACCTAAACCCTGGACGTCGTCCAGATACACACAGACCAGCTGGAAACCTAAACCCTGGACGTCGTCCAGATACACACAGACCAGCTGGCTGAAACCTAAACCCTGGACGTCGTCCAGATACACACAGACCAGCTGGAAACCTAAACCCTGGACGTCGTCCAGATACACACAGACCAGCTGGCTGAAACCTAAACCCTGGACGTCGTCCAGATACACACAGACCAGCTGGCTGAAACCTAAACCCTGGACGTCGTCCAGATACACACAGACCAGCTGGCTGAAACCTAAACCCTGGACGTCGTCCAGATACACACAGACCAGCTGGCTGAAACCTAAACCCTGGATGTCGTCCAGATACACACAGACCAGCTGGCTGAAACCTAAACCCTGGACGTCGTCCAGATACACACAGACCAGCTGGCTGAAACCTAAACCCTGGACGTCGTCCAGATACACACAGACCAGCTGGCTGAAACCTAAACCCTGGATGTCGTCCAGATACACGCCGACCAGCTGGCTGAGTTTCTGTCAGAAATTCACTGAAAGCACAACTGTATGACGGGCAGAAACCTCTTATCTCAGTATTTTTCTTTCTAAATTTTATCCCACGATAATTTCTTTCACCCCTGGGCTCTACACACCCTCTGCCAACATGGGGAGAGCAACGGACTTGAACTCATGCTTCCTTCATGCCTGTGTCCAAGTTGCTCCTTTACACCTGACAGGGGGGAGTTTCCCTGGTTGGATGTAGCACGTGGAAGGAACTCGTTATTCCAACCAGTTCCTTTCCCCTCCATCAGGCGCCCCGGCTGGCCAGGGGGAGGCAGTTTAGAGACCAGGATTGCATGTTTTTTGTGAGGGTACCTACCCTAGGGGACACAGGGAGAACATGCAAACTCCACACAGAAAGGCCCTTTCGCCAACCCCGCCTCGGGTATGGGCACTGATGACGCGGAGGAGGGAACACGCCGCCAGCACCCACAGCGTCCCCAGCGGGAATCGAACCCAGGACCTTCTAGCTGCACTACCGACTGTGCCACCGTGCCCCGCGCATTCTCACTTTTTGTGTTTTTTTGTGTGTAAATCAACGTTCTACTTGATCATAAAACAGCATCACACAAAAGCATCAAAAGTAGAACATATACGAGCTTGAATCATGAGCTTGCTTTATAGATCTGCTACTTTTGAATCCAGCCACGTGACTAGATGTCAGTATAGGCCCCCGACGCAGGCTGGTTAGCGGGTGCCCCCGACACGAGTAGCCGCCGGTGAAAACAGCCCAAACGGACTGTGTTTTGGCTTATAAACAGCGCAGCGGGGCACTGTACAAGCAGTCGTGAAGGTATACCTGTCACGATTATGAACAGAGCAGCAGCAGCTGCAGGCTGTGAAAACAAGCCCAAACAAACAAGCCCATAGTTTGTGATTTGTGAACGTACCTGGCTGACGGGACTCGGGAGGAGCCCACTGCACACTGCACACTGCCCACTGCCCACTGCCCACTGCCCACTGCACACTGCCCGCTGCACGCTGCACGCTGCACACTGCACACTGCCCACTGCACACTGCACACTGCCCACTGCCCACTGCCCACTGCCCACTGCACACTGCCCACTGCCCACTGCACACTGCCCACTGCACACTGCCCACTGCACACTGCCCACTGCCCGCTGCACGCTGCACGCTGCCCGCTGCACGCTACCCGCTGCACGCTGCACACTGCCCACTGCCCACTGCACACTGCCCACTGCACACTGCCCACTGCACACTCGCCACTTCTGATTTACTTCACTTTACTATATATATTCAAAGATTTGCGCCACATTTTCAAGATTTTTCAAAAATAGCAGGTCTACGCCCCACTATGAGCTTGTAGATCTGCTAAGAATAGCTAAAGTATAAATAGCTAAAGTATAACATAATGCTTAAAACACCAAAAAGGGGTTCCCGACGGGGTTCCCGTCCAGAATGGGTTAATCAGTTAAAGCTGGAGACTCACTGGAACCCCCCCAAGGACCCCTGGGGGTCCTTTGTGAAACCATGTGATTCAGACCATAATCAATGACTATAATCACTGAACTGTGTGGACAAATTTCCGCCAAGTGCTGTATGTGATATTGTCCTGTCCCCTTCACACGCCTTGCATGAATCGGCAGGCAGATAAACTCCATCCCCAATAATCACACCAACAAAGACGTTCTAGTTGTCTTTACTGTAATCACTGGCAGTAGGGTAAAACTGACAGAAAGAAAACATACATACAATCATAATGAGTATAAATCACATGAATGCAAGTACAATGTATGAGTATGAGTATGAGTAAATCATAAAACAATAGAAAGGTTACACAAACTGAATGTTTCCCAAACATAGGCTACGGTAAGTATAATGTTGCACAATACAATGCATAAGCACATGTCTCTAACACAAACAGGTACAAACATTATTACCTAAATATGCAAAGTGTCTGTATTAAATCTTCACAAAACTTGTACAAATGTCTCTTAATTGTAAGAACATGTATAAATAATAACATCAAAAGTATTTGCACTCTTACCAACGATGCTATCAAAGATCTAAACGTCAAATGAAGGGAGCAGAAACAGCATGTCCTTCTCTGAGCTTGGTACATGTAGAAATGATCAGCTCTGCACTCTGCCCTAATTAACCTGACCTGCTGTCACTAAGAGCACTAACTAGACACACCTGTTGAAGTGCTTTGATCCTAATGATCAGCATGTCATGGTGACATTAAGACATGACTTAAATGCAGTTACACAAATCAACACACAGGGGGTGCTAAATAACAAAAATACAAAACTGACTGACTGAAGGCAGCACAGATATTATATAACCTACGTTTTGTTTGTTTTGTTTGTTTTGTTTAAAGGCTAATAAAGCTCTCTATTGTGATAGTAATCATTGCTATGTAGACTAATCACTGGAGTGTTTGTTCAGCAACAAGGGCCTCTGTACCTCCACACACACACACACACGCACGTGCACACACACACACACACTTGCACACGCACACACACACACACACGCGAGCTTGCACGTGCACACGCGCACGCACATTGTCAGTGGTATAGGGGCGGTGTCATCAACATCATGCGTTTAAGCTTGGAAAGCTTCCCTGGTAGGATGCACACTCATGTTTCCTTGCTGACAGTGACGCCTCCTATAATCCTGTGTCCTCGCTCGCTCTCTCGGAGGACTGAGGACACATCAGGCGAGGGACTCTGTCTGGGACTGTTGCACAGGTCCAGCATTCTGTCTGTAGCCGGCACGACCTCTGTGTGTGTGTGTGTGTGTGTGTGTGTGTGTGTGTGTGTGTGTGTGTGTGTGTGTGTGTGTGTGTAGTTTTTTATTTTTTTTGTGGCTTTCACCTTTATTTTATATTTTTATGGAGGGACAGACAGTAGGCTGACAGGAAATGGGGAGAGAGATGGGGGGAAGACATGCAGTAAAGGCCGTCTGGATTGGGAGTCGAACCCGCGGCACACTGCCAGACTGGATTACCAGCCAAGGTGCCTGGACCGCTGAGCCACGGCCCAGGCCTGGCGTGTAGTTTTATTTTCTGCATTGACTGCTACACTCGTGGGGTGCCAAATGTGTAGTAGAATTTTAAGCAGAAGGGAGTTCCAACCGTGCCTCTAGCCTGGCATGGCAGGCCAGTCTGGTGCATCTCAGAGGACGAGATGGACGACCTGAGGACGGTTCCACAAATGTCTTCTAAATCCTGACAGTTTTCAGAAAAACCTTATGTTTCTATATCAGTCGTTCTCAAACATTTTCATGTCAAGGACCCCCAATAATTGGCCTCCGACCCCCATCTCAAAATATGTTGTTCCAGGACCCACCAGAAGCAAAGATTTGAGTTAAAAACGTTCGCTCTGAAAGAATATATATTCGAAATGTCTGCCACATTTTCACGGGGTTTTTCAAAAATAGCAGATCTACAAGCTAGTGCCACGCTATGAGCTTGTGGATCTGCTATTTTTCAATAGCTAAACGGGGAGCCCAAAAGGTAGATCGTGATCTACCAGTAGATCACAAAGGCTGTGCAGGAAGATCACATAACATGCCCCCAAAGGATATTTCATTTATATATAAAAGACAATTCTTGGCATCTGCCACTTTAATTAAGTTGACTTGATTGATTGACATCAAAAGGTGCCTGTCAGCTCAAATCCACAATGCAACATTTTGCTTTCAGTGTTGCTGTGCACAAACATCGGTAGCATTATAAATTAAATACAAAAAAACCCCTACCTATTCCATTTCTCCCCCTTTATTTCCCATTCCAAGTGCATTTGTCTTATAAGCAATGCCAGCGCCGCTGTTCTAAAGCACCCTCAGGTACATATTTAAACTATTTTCAGGTGGGTAGATCTTGTTGAGCTGGTCATTTTGAAAGTAGCTCTCAAGTCAAAAAAGGGTGGGCACCCCTGAGCTAAAGTATAACATAATGCTTAAAACACCAAATGGGGTTCCCGCCCAAAATGGTATATTTTATTATCAGGGTGCAAGTAAAAAAGCGACAACGTTTCGATGTTTCAGTTAAGATGCTCCAGTGCCTCCTTTTCTCGTGTAGTATAGAATTTGGTAGAGAGTATTGGTTCTTGGTTTCCAGTTTGGAAAAGGTTTATTTTTGGGGTTATAGAGTTATATGAAACATTTAGACGGTTCCGGTGGTGCTGCGGTAGAGAGATAACATGTCCTCACACTGTAGCTCTGATGTTTTGGCTGGAAGCGCTCCAGGCGCCAGGTGGTGAAATGATGGAAAATGATGGCCCAAAAAAAGGCTGCAAACCGCAGAAATGTCGCGCGCGCAGACGATGCATGGCATGAGACGAGCATGAGAAGGAGAGAATGTCCGCACACTGTTGAGTATTTTTATTTAATATAGGATGACAACGTTTCGACCCCTTGTGGGTCTTCGTCAGGTATGAGGACAACAACAGAATAGGTGTGTTTAGGGGCAAGTTTTATGAGTCGTGCACAGGCCCTTTTCGTGGGCTTTGAGCACCGCGTGCGTGCGTGCGTGCGTGCGTGCGTGCGTGCGTGCCGCGGACCCTGTTTGTATTTGGCAGCAGAACCACCCCCTAACGTGCGATTGCGAGCGCATGTTTGTGTGCGTGCGTGCGTGTTTGTGCGCAAGCGTACACACATGCGTGCATTGTGTGTGTGTGTGTGTGTGTGTGTAGAGAGGTGAGGTTGGTGTGAACTGCATTGATCGGTACATGCCGGGTTGATTGATTATATGAGTAGTATTGATTAGGCTCTGCGTGGAAGAGGGAAAACACTCTCACCAACACCTACACTCTGCTCGTCCACTTAAAACCCATTCACTCCTGGAAATCATCTGTGTCATTGTAGTTAAAAAAGTAGTTATCACAGCATCACAATCATTTAGCCCATTCTGGACAGGAACGAACCGCTTTTGGTGTTTTATTTTTGAGTGGTGTAAACCACTCCTACAACTGGCTTTTTTGAGTGGTGTAAACCACTCCTACAACTGGCTTTTGTGTGCATAAAAAAATGACCATGGTTGCTATGTTCAAAATAATTTCTGACGTAATTAAATCACACCCGGGTGAACTGGATGACCGTAGCAACCGTGGTCATTTTCTCTGCGCAAAAAAAGCCAGTTGTGAAATCACATCCGGGTGTGATTTCACACCCGGATGTGAAATCACACCCGGATCTAGGATGTTTCCTAGATCTAGGAAAGTGGTCACTCAGTTCACCCGGGTGTGATTTCATTACGTCAGACATTACGTCAGACCACAGCTGATCATGCTATATAAAACCTTACACCACTCAGTTCACACGGGTGTGATTTTTACATTATAATGTTATATTTTAGCTAGCCGCGCTACGAGCTTGTAGATCTGCTATTTTTTGTGAAAATGTGAGCTGAGAGGGAGACAGTGTAGGAGAGACAGACAATAGGACAGCTGAGAGGGAGACAGTGGGTACGTTTACATGAGGTCTTTCAACCCCTCTTAATTCCGAATAGAAGTTAAATCCTATTAAACGTTGTCATGTAAACACCTACAAAAACTTAAATCCGAATGAAAATGCTCGATGCGATTTAAAAACCATTCCGATGTCACTGGCCGGATTATTCCGATGTTCAATGCGATTGAAAGAAAATTGGACTCATGTATACACTGCTTCGGATGTAAATTCATTCTGGTCTTTCTGAGCATGCTCATTTCCAAGGCGCTCCAACTCCAAGGCGCTCATATCCAAGGCGCGCCGAGGAGTTTGCACATAGAGCGCGTTATTTCGTGCATTTTGCAGATCCGAAATCCACAAAAAAAAAACGTGGAGCAGCAGCAGCAGTGGTGATGATCCCCCTGATCTGTGAGTGTTCAAAGATCCAACCGTCCCGAGTTGGGTATCACTCTGATAATTTTCAAACATGTTTGAAAGGCCTATAGGTTATATAGCCAGCCTATATGTATCTGGATGCTTCATGCTACTGTAGGCTAAGTGCATCGGGGGACTCACAGAAAGACGGAGGAGAGAGAGGACGAAATCCCGTCAGTCCGCTGTTCAGTAATCTCTCTCTCTCACACACACACACACACACACACACGCACACACGCACACACACATTCCCAAGAATACGCTATTATCGCTATCCTATGTCCATCCTATCCCTTTAAACTTTTATAACTTGCCTATTCCAAGTTGCAACCAAAACGTCATGAAACATAACGGCTTTGCAGTTTAATTGTATTGATGACCAGCTGCCTGCAATCAATCTAGTATTAAACACCCAATTGGTAGCCTACTTTATGCCATAATGATGCGGCGATGGTGTATCGTGCAGATAAGCAATGCATTATATGCTTTATGCGATGTACAGATGGGACACGTTGTCAGCCTGTAGATCAGCGCTTACAACGCTTGGCGTGTGTTGTAGGGAGAGGGCACATATGGGGCTAGGCGTGTGTGTGTGTGTGTGTGTGTGTTCAACAGTCTCTCTCTCTCTCTCTCTCTCTCTCTCTCTCTCTCTCTCTCTCTTCACGTGAATTAACATGTATCATGTCTTATATCACATCTCCTTGTAAACGCTCATTCAGAATGACCATTTCCCATGTAAACACGCAGCAAAAAACATTACTTCGGATGCATTTTATTCGGAAGTATTTATTCGGAATGATCAGCCTGCATGTAACCGCGGCCAGTGTAGGAGAGACAGACAGTAGGACAGCTGAGAGGGAGACTGTAGGAGAGACAGACAGTAGGACAGCTGAGAGGGAGACAGTGTAGGAGAGACAGACAGTAGGACAGCTGAGAGGGAGACAGTGTAGGAGAGAAAGACAGTAGGACAGCTGAGAGGGAGACAGTGTAGGAGAGAAAGACAGTAGGACAGCTGAGAGGGAGACAGTGTAGGAGAGACAGACAGTAGGACAGCTGAGAGGGAGAGACAGACAGTAGGACAGCTGAGAGGGAGACAGTGTAGGAGAGACAGACAGTAGGACAGCTGAGAGGGAGAGACAGACAGTAGGACAGCTGAGAGGGAGACAGTGTAGGAGAGACAGACAGTAGGACAGCTGAGAGGGAGACAGTGTAGGAGAGACAGACAGTAGGACAGCTGAGAGGGAGACAGTGTAGGAGAGACAGACAGTAGGACAGCTGAGAGGGAGACAGTGTAGGAGAGACAGACAGTATAGGACAGCTGAGAGACAGACAGTGTAGGAGAGACAGACAGTAGGACAGCTGAGAGGGAGACAGTGTAGGAGAGACTGACAGACAATTCACAGTCTGAGGAAGGCCTTTTTTGCAAGGGCAAATCTTTCTTATCACAACTTAGGGAGATTGGTTTTCTCCAGAGTATTTTCTGGAGGGACTTCAACAATATGAATGTTCATTTCAGCGTATCTGCAAGACACAGACACACAGACGGTAACAGCAGCCTATAATATATCGTCGATCTCGGACAGAAAACTATTATCTTCAACTTTTTGGGTTTTTCCATTAATGAACGCCCTGCTTGATCATGACTACAGTGTCACACAAAAGCATCCACTGTAGCAGATCTACAAACTCAAAATGCTGTGCGAAGCATTCATGTTTTGAGCTTGTAGATCTCTGCTACTTTTGATGCTTTTGAATTTGAACCCTGAACAGTATCAGTTTCGGAATAGGGATGTTCTGTGTTAGCTGATACCGATACAGAATAGGCCTATCTCACAGCCCCCTTTCCACGCCCCCTTCCGGTAGATAGTGGTGTCATTTAACATTAGCATTTACACGTTTTTTTTCTCTGGACAATCTAAGTACATTTCCTAATGTAAAAATGTGACAGACCAATATTATTATGAAGCAAATAAGATGGTAAATCAGTTCGAACAGACAGAACAAACCTTACCTTGAGAAAACAAAAGTTGTAGACTTCTTAAATTACCTCTGTTAACATGTAGTGTCTATGGAGTGACGTCACGCTATCACCACTAACCCCGAAAGGGGGCGTATTAAGGGGGCGGGGAAATTCTGTGAGATAGGCCTATACCGATACCAGGGCTGTGATCTACCTCAAATGTGCACTTGCAGTTTGGGCAACTCCAAAGCAAACTCCACATGCCCCAACATTTAATTTACCTGCCATAGTGTTAACTCTTTACCCCTGTGTCGGATCGGTGGTTAGACTGGCATATTCACCGATACCGATATGACCCGATATGACAAATAAGGGCCGATACCGATACTTTTCCGATACCGATACAGTATCGGGACATTTCTGTCTAGTTCGGACATTTCCACCTGGCAATGATGATATAATTTATTAATGAATCACTTTTAGCTAGGCTCTAGCAGTGATTCTCAACCTGTTTAATTTCAAGGACCCCAGTTTGACATGGACCCCCATTTAATGGCATTTCTATCTCTGGGACCCCCGATTTATAATGTAAAATCAATGTTAATGTAACTCTGAGTGTACAAATGGAACGGGTCCATTTGGTTCCAGTTGTACACTCTCAGAGTTACAGACCCATAAGGGTCCATTTGGTTCCAGTTGTACACTCTCAGAGTTACAGACCCATAAGGGTCAAGTCAAGTGTCGCCCATAAGCACCAACAGGACACGGCGCATCGATGTTGTCAATGTTTTGATTTATTCAGACATTCATCGGAGCATACAGTATGTGTGATATTTTTGAGTGGTGCAGCCACTCCTCTGTCTGTCTGTCTGTCTGTACATGATTGTTGATAAGTTGGTATGTGCAATTGTGCCCGGTGCAAGAATACGTCCATAGTGTGTGTGTGTGTGTGTGTGTGTGTGTGTGTGTGTGTGTGTGTGTGTGTGTGTGTGTGTGTGTGTGTGTGTGTGTGTGTGTGTGTGTGTGTGTGTGTGTGTGTGTGTGTGTGTGTGTGTGTGCGTGCGTGCGTGCGAAGTGCCCCTGAGTGGTTAGAAAGAGTATAAAATGTGCTATATAAATGCAGTCCATTTGCCTTAATGATATCTGGAATCTCGAAGGTCGGGGAGGACGTGACCTCTTCGATCCGCCTCTTTTTATTAGTGCATCGGTCTTCAACGCTTTTCTGGCCAAGGAGCCAGAGAGAGAGAGACGGAGAGAGAGAGACAGAGAGACAGAGAAGAGAGAGAGAGAGAGAGAGAGAGAGAGAGAGAGAGAGAGAGCGAGAGAGAGAGAGTGAGAGTGAGAGAGAGAGAGGAGAAGTATACTCACAAGACAGACCACTTCTCTGGGTTACGAAGACAATACAAGACAGTCAATGTTGTATTTGCGGAGGGGAGGGTGGTGGCTGTGGTGGGGGGGGGGGGGGGGGGGGGAGTAGACTATATAGCGCCTTTATCCAAAGTGCTTTGCAATATGCATTACATTCACCTATTGACACGCACGCACGCACGCATGCACGCACGCACGCACGCACGCACGCAAAAGTTGTGCATTGACATCCAGTTGTGGAAAAGTACAAAATATTTTTTGGGAAAACCGCCACTAAAAATCCTAAAACCGCGTCCAGTGTGCAGGGACCTTAACTGTTGTATAATAGCAATATTACACTCGAGGGTCGTGCTTTACCATCATTAAAACTTCTACTGCTTTAAATTAGACCAAATCAAACCACCTAGGCTGCCGGGATCGATCTATTACCCTTGGAGCATACGCCGAAGTATTTGCAGCTTTGATTCACGGAAATCTGCGAGAAAATAGTCCCATGGGTTGTTGTTGAGGAGAACAACATGACGCCATTACGATGCAAAACCAAAACAGCATGGACAGCCTGTTGTAGTCCAAACAAACCCCTCGTTCACTTGCATTGAACTCATTTTCCCAGAAGCCCTAGCAGCCCAGAGCATGGCTTGATTTCCGCTTTCGTCATCATAACGCGACGGCCTCGTCACCAGGTCCGCGACAAATCCGCTCTTTCTTTTTAATTATTAAAACACGGCGAATTAAACACTCTGAGATGTAGTGGAGTAGAAGCAAAAGTATTGAAAATTGGAAATACTCAAGTAAAGTAAAATAACTGTAGCTGAGTCCTTGGGTAAATATCATAAGTTACTTTCCACCACTGCTGACATCACAAGTTGGAAGTGTTACAACGGTGTTCAGCCTGCCCCGCGACAGAGTACTGGACCCTCGTCTGGTTCAGACAGACAGGTAGTGTGTGCAGGCTGGCTGGGTGGTGTGGTTCAGACAGACAGGTAGTGTGTGCAGGCTGGCTGGGTGGTGTGGTTCAGACAGACAGGTAGTGTGTGCAGGCTGGCTGGGTGGTGTGGTTCAGACAGACAGGTAGTGTGTGCAGGCTGGCTGGGTGGTGTGGTTCAGACAGACAGGTAGTGTGTGCAGGCTGGCTGGTGTGTGACAATCCTGTTGAAGTATTCCTTTGGTATGGCGACTGCGGCGGCGGGCCTGGGAGAACAATAACGCGACACGAGACAGTATCACGCTAAGGTTCACAAAGTTTATTACACAAACAGGAACATATATAGTGCTGGATCATAATGACGTTGACAATAAGATATGAGACAGAATAACGTGCCTACTGCAGCAAGGCTGACCTTGCTGCCGCTGAGATGTCTCTCGTAGCCTATCTATAAAGTATGCTACAGTACAGGCAGTACACAATACATATCAAGTACACTGTATCTCAAGTTGGAGTACACAGACATGGACAACTCATGATTATAACATAACAGTCCCTAACACAAACAAATCAAATGCCATTGACAATAAAGAGAGTTTAATGTTTGTTTTGTCCGTGTTTGTTTTACATCACCATTACATCACCTAATCATAGCAACATGAGTTAGACTTTAATATATTAGCGCCCCTCACTTCACGTGGGTGTGATTTTTTTTAAACTGGCTCCAGAACATTTGACCACCTATGACACCTGTTCTAGCCTCTTCTCTTAGAATTCAATTTGCATCATTGAATCCTTCCTAATTAGTTCCTTCGCAGGTGTTATCAATTATTCTGATGAGGGCTCCGTTCCATTCTGGTCAGGGTGCTGACATTGTGCATGTTGGCTCACTGGAAACACGTCTGCTACACCAGTGGGTCTCAAACTGGGTGGTCCTGGCACCCTCATGGTTCCTTAACAATAACACCATAAACTGTCCGCCATTATCCTTTTCATGTCGCGCAACCCCTAGAGATCGTTCACGCACCCAAAGTTTGGGAAAGCCTGCATAAATAGGCCCTTCTGGGTCGACTGGGTGTGTAACTGTGAGAGTGTGCAATTTGTGCAAATAACCACATTGACCCATAAGGGTCCATTTGGTTCCATTTGCACACTTTCACGCAGTGGCGTGCACAGACATTTAGAGGGGCAGGTGCTCAAGTTAAAAAAGGGCACCTTGTGCAGCGCGTGGAACCGGCCGGTTGCCTTAATCTATTTTGGGCGGGAACCCCTTTTGGTGTTAGCATTATGTTATGCTTTAGCTATTGAAAAATAGCAGATCTACAAGCTCATAGCGCGCCACCGAGTGGCGCGCTACGAGCTTGTAGGTCTGCTATTTTTGAAAAATCAAAAAAAAGAAAGAATTTTTTTTTCTCTCAAAAGGGCACATTGCCAAAAGGGCAGGGGGTGCTCTAGCACCCCCTAGTGTCTATCTGTGCACACCACTGCACTTTCACGAGTTATGGGGGTGCTTGAAATAAAAGTTTGAGAATCAGTATCATTGGTAAAACCTGTAAAGGTAGCCATGGAGGGTGCCCAATATCTTGCCAATATGGCTTCTGTGCACAGAGCCTATTACCTACAAAGCCCTCTCCTCCATATCCAATGTAATTTCTCCCCTTGTGAGTCATCCCGCAACCAAAGCAACATGCTGCTCATTCCAAAGTGTTGCTTAAAAAACAGAAGGTAGCTCCGGCACTTTGGAATCAATGTCCTCCTCCTACTTGAGGAGATGTGTTTTAAATCCCTCAGTTTTAAATGCATTTCTTGTTTTCTGTTATTTTGGACTTCTGTCTTTGTGTTGTGGATTCTATACACCTTTCAAGAACAATGTTCTTGAAAGGTGCTCATAAAATAAAGCTTGTTACTGTAGTATTATTTATTTATTGTTGTTGTTGAGGTGGTTCTTGTTGTTACGTAGAGGCGTTTAAGAATAAATGCCCTTACGGGAAAGCATATTATGCTGTGTCATTGGCTATTCAAAAAGATCAGATGTACAAGCTCACAGGTTTTTCTTTTCCAACAAGCAAGTTGGAAATGGTAAATGGTGCATTTATATATTTATCCAAGGCGCTTTACATAGATTGTGCATTACATTCACCCATTCACTCACACATTCATACTGTACACCGATGCCGGAGGAAACCATGCAAGGCACCAACCAGCACATCAAGAGCAATTAGGGGTTCAGTGTCTTGCTCAAGGACACTTCGACACTAACTATGGGGGAGCCTGGGTTCAAACTGGAAACCTTGCGGTTCCCATCCAGCCCCTCTACCCCTAGCTGAGCCACCCCATGCCCCACCCAAGTATTATGCCTGTGTCCCTCTTATGCCCATATATGGAGTTCTTTGTCAGGCATGCCCAAATATGGAGTCTACGCAGATGTCAGAACATCATGTGATGTCAGAACAGGCCAGCTTCATATATGGAGATATAGGGGTGACCACAGGTCCAGAGCCTGGGCAGAGGCTTTTGTGCTGGTTCTGGACGACGGTGTATCCGACGGACTCGACACCGGGCACTGCACTCCCTGTGAGGGTGTGGAACGCATGTGTTGAATATGAGGTCGGTGGGGCGAACGGTTCTCGAGTTACGTGGATTACAGACGTACGTACATACGTACGTACGTACGTACGTGTACGTACAGAGACTTGGTGCATTTATAGAGACTAGAGCGGTGCCCGTTGGAGCCTCTACAGTGGTGGGGCACTGGCCTACTTGGAACGATGCAAGTTGGAAATGTATGCCCCACCCAGATATTATGTCTGTGTCCCTTTTATGCCTATATCGACTTCTTTGTCAGGCATGCCCAAATATGGAGTCTATGCAGAAGTCAGAATGATGTCAGACTCGGAACAGGCCAGCTCTATATATGGACACTGGGAAGGGGACAGATGTACGTACGTACGTACACACGTACAGAGACGTGGTCCTTTTTAAAAAATGAAATTCATGAAAAATCTTGTTTTTTCTCTCCACAGAGTTCCATGTACTCTCTGGCACTGAAGTGTTTGATCAGCCTGTCTACTGTCATACTGCTGGGACTGATCATCGCTTACCACGCAAGAGAGGTCCAGGTAACAAACGCACGCACGCACACACACGCACACACGCACACACGCACACACACACGCACACATGCACACGCACACACGTGACGTTGGTATGCTCAAGAGGACAGCAACCAGCAAACGTGTTAGTCATGCTTTTTGTTTGAAAATATATCCAAAAACAATTGTCATCTTAAAGTTGAACTCCATATTCTTGTGGGGACACTTTCCCCTTTTAACTGATCCCACTGGAATGCTCCTCAGAATGCTCCTCAGAATGCTCCTCAGAATGCTTCTCAGTTTTACTTCGTCATTTTTGGACCTCAAAAGCAAGTATAGCTGTTTTCCCTTCTTTTTTTCTTTTTTTTTACTTTCATTGTATTAAACTTTAATAGCACTGATGTTCGTCTGTTTTTAGATCTGCTAACATCACCACCTGCGTTTTGCCCACTAGACCGTGAAACGCCAGTGTCAGTGTAACCTCCGAAGAGAGAGTGCACATGATGCAACCAAATGGACCCGTACGGGTCCGTGACCATGAGAGCGTACAAATGGAAGCAAACGGACCCATTTGCAGTGGTGGAAAGTAACTAAGTACATTTACTCAAGTAGGCTACTGTACTCTCACAAGCTCACAATGCATCGCAATGTGACGCATCGTGATCGAGCTTGTAGATCTGCTTTTTTAAATGTGACATTCTGCACTATTAGTACTTTTACTTGTGGTACATTTTGTACATTTTAGGCATATTTTGTACATTTTGAAGTACATTTTAAAGCCAATACTCTTGTACTTTTACTCAAGTAAATGTTCGATTCCGGACTTTTACTTGTAAGGCCTCACTCACACCTTTAAAACATTGATGCATGCTTGTTGTATGAATGTTGTAAGTGTCATGGCCGCCCCAATGCATTTCCAATGGAAGTCACATGGTTTGATACAACATTTTGGACTACAAGCTGTTGTATGGCTTTCGGCTGTGTTTCGACTGCCCCCCTCCCCCTCATACAACACAAATGTTGTGTCAAACCATGTGACTCCCATTGGAAATGCATTGAGAGCTTACAACAAGCATACATCTCATACAACAAGCATACATCAATCTGTTGCGACCGTGTGAGTTGCCCCTAACAGAGCATTTCTATTGCAGTATTGATACCTTTACTTAAGTAAAAACTTTGAGTACTTTTTTCTACCAGGTCCGTAACTCAGAGAGCATACCAATGGAACCAAACGGACCCATTTGTGTCTGTTTGGTTCCATTTGTATACGTATGTAGTGTTTCATGTAGTGGTGGTAATGTACTTACCGTAAGTACAGTACTTAAGTAAATGTACTTAGTTACTTTACGCCACATGGTTTCATGTAGTGCTTTTGCTGAAGTGACATCAAATGTAACTCACAGAATTGACGACGAGGCCCATTTGGGTCTGTGTGGTTCCAGCTGTACGCTGAACGCTCTCAGAGTGAAGCTGAGGCTTTTATAGTGCATGTGTAGAGTAGAGTACACAGACTGAACTCAGAACCACTTTATTACCATTATGCAGGACTTGTAGTTTAAAGTGGTAATGGTCACAGTGAAAGTACGGGAAACAGGACAAGTGTGCGTGCGTGCGTGCGTGCGTGCGTGCGTGCGTGCGTGCGTGCGTGCGTGCGTGCGTGCGTGCGTGCGTGCGTGCGTGCTCGCCTGCGTGTGTAGCAGAGTGGCTCAGAGCCTCTGCCTGATGGCCTCAAAAGTATAATATCTCTCCCAGTCCATATAGGGATATCCCTTTGGTCTAGTGGTTAAGATGTTGGACTTTCACACGGGAGTTCGAATCCCGGGTGTTACACGTGCATGCGTGCGTGCGTGCGTGCGTGCGTGCGTGCGTGCGTGCGTGCGTGCGTGCGTGCGTGCGTGCGGTAACATGTCTTCGCTTCGACTTCCTGTTAGTCGGACCATTAACCCTAACCTCACAGGAAGCCACGGGTGAGTCTTAACCCGCAGCACGGCCGGGTGAGTCTTACCGGCCACGCAGGTCTGACTAATGGGGTGTGTGACTTATGGGCATGCAGTCCCCAAGGCCACCATGGGGTGTGTGACTTATGGGCATGCAGTCCCCAAGGCCACCATGGGGTGTGTGACTTATGGGCATGCAGTCCCCAAGGCCACCATGGGGTGTGTGACTTATGGGCATGCAGTCCCCAAGGCCACCATTGTTCAGATGATTTTTCAGGCCAGTTTCCCCCCCATACTAATGGATGGTGTCAGTTCATTCCACCTTCTGGTGGCAGAGTTGAAGAACGAGAATGTTTGTTCAATACGTGTCCGTGGCGGGTGGTACCAGGTGGTACCAGGTGGTACCAGGTGGTTTGGCGCTCCCTCTAGTATAGAGCGTATGCACATGACATCATCGTACCTGGAAGTTATGTGGGAACGGCAAAAAAACTACTTTCTGGCCTTGACAGCCCATTCATCCAAACAGAAAAGTCCTGTCTGATTGCATTGAACAATGTTAAACTCACCAACATTGCAGCTGTACGAAAAGCTTGAATTATCCTCTTTCTATCTGCAAAGTTTTTGTTTCATAAAAATCCACCATAGAAACGTTATGAGCTACTTTCCAGGGATCTGGGGTGAAAATGTTTTTATGCGAATTATAAGTTGAATAATTTTAAATCAACACATTAAAACATTGTGTCTGTTGCTGTTGATCCAAAATAGCTTGTTTCGGGAGGATTTAGTGCAATATGAATAACAAAAAATAACAAAATTCCATATCGGCACTTTTGTGGTGCACACTGCATTTCCTGTTCACATCGGCAACTCCACTCCAGAGCCAGTACGTGCGCTCAGAGCGCGCAAGGATGCAAATGATGTGCTCAATGTGTCTCTCTGTGGCATTATTATCTATGCATACTTTTTGCTCCCTTGAGTCTCCTGAAAACCTCACTGACTCACGGTCAAATTAACTCATTGGACATAGATGACCCCATGAGGGTCATTAATATCTCCACAACCCCAGAGCACTGCACAAGGCAACGTTTGGTTCATTATGATCCCCACAGCAGGCAGCCAAGGTACAGTAATGGTGATTAATTACCCTGCAGCCGAGCAGATATAATATTCAGTCGCCATTATTTTTTTTTAAATTCGATTAATTTTGTGGAGTCAAGAGAGGTGCAGAGGAGGAGAAGAGAGGAGAGGAGAGTAGAGGAGAGGAGAGATAAAGTGGTTCAAAGATAACACATGATATTATCCATGCAACATCCAGAGTTTTGCGCGTGTGTGTGTGTGTGTGTGTGTGTGTGTGTGTGTTTGTGTGTGTGTGTGTGTGTGTGTGTGTGTGTGTGTGTGTGTGTGTGTGTGTGTGTGTGTGTGTGTGTGTGTGTGTGTGTGTGTGTGTGTGTGTGTGTGTGTGTGTGTGTGTGTGTGTGTGTGTGTGTGTACGCACATAGTACTATTACTTAAAGGGATTGTGACATTAAAAAAAACGTTTTTGTAAATGTTCTTATTTTTTTTTTTAGGTTTTCTGACCTCAATTGCACCCAAAAAACCTGAACTTTTTACATTCAGTAGATTTTCTGTGGTCTGGGGTTTTCTGGCTCAAACAAGTGCTCTGATTTTCCTGCTGACTGTGATGTCACAGCCATCAAATCCCATATATGGCAATGGGATCTGCCAGCAGATGTCACTGTTTTGCCAGTTTTCATTGCAGCTCAAAAGGCTTCACAGACACAGAACAAATCCCAACCACAGGAAATCCACTGAATGTTCAAAGTTCAGGGTTTTTGGGTGTAATTGAGGTCATGAAACCTAAAAGAAAAACGGAAAATAAAAATAAATGAAAATGAATGTCATGAAACCTTTAAAGCGGTAGGTCTACTATGTAACTTATTTCAATGAATACGTTTTCATTCGGTCCAGTCTGTATGGTAGAGTATGTTAATACAATACTGAATAACTCATACAAATCGGGGTGGTTGTATTTTGTCTTCTTGCTCTTCTATTGAGACATTTAAATCCTGTCAAAGGTACCAATTTTGACCTGGTGGTCAAGATTAAATTTATCCCCTGAGCAAGCAGGCATGCTCTATTAGCTCGATGATACAAATCTCAGCACTTGCGCAGCGCAGGACAACGGGTTTAAATCCGGCGTAGGAGAGGAAAGTTACTAACTTGACTCCGCCAGATGGGGCAGCAGAGAGTACACTGGGTTCCCCCCTCCTGCTCCCATCTGGGAACTCTCAGGCAGACTTGATGCTCCGGCCACAAAACGGCCTGGCCAATCAGCAGCAGCTAGAGGCGGGATCAAGGCAGCACTGTGTATTAGAAAGTTACAGCTTTAAGTACAATTGTGAGTCCTGCAGCAAGTCCTCAAAAAAGGCCTTATAGTTTTTGAGATATACCACTAGATAGAGATAGAACTAAACACAACCATGTTTTTTCTTATCTTTAGGGTCTCCCATTAATGAAACTAGACCGGTGCCCGGCTCTAGAGCACCGAGTCAGTAACGATGGCTACACCCGACCAGTTGCACCCGTGTCAGAGTACCAGTTCCACCCATCTGTCTGTGTCCCTTTTATGCCCATATATGGATATTTCTGTATCTGTCTCTCTGTGTCCATTTATTCCTAAATATGGAGTTCTGTGTCAGGCATGCTCAAATAAGAAGTGATGTGATGTCAAAAAAGGCCAGCTCCAATTTGAGGGTTAGGTTTAGGTATATAGTTTTACTGAGGTTAGGTTAGGGTCAGCTATTTATGGTCTTCTTTCTCTCAACTTCAGTGTTCTATGTTTCTAAGACATATTGTGCGTATTGTATATAGTTCCTTGTGCGGTGCCTAACCGCTCCCAATGACTTGCACTGAGTGTTTCTGTCTGTCTGTCTGTCTGTCTGTCTGTCTGTCTGTCTGTCTTCCATGTCTGTAAAAGAGTGAAGTTTTGTCATGAATAAATCCAGGATTGCATGAGTGCGTAGACCAAAATATAAAGAGGGCTGTTAATAAACGTCACCATGAGGCCGATTTAAAATAAATATGCTGTATTGGAACAGAGGTTCTTCCTGAGCCTGCTGGGAGTGTACACACATACTGTGTTAAGGTTTCACGGCGATTAGCCTGGCACCGCGTGCTTTCTGGTCTAGAGGGGCGGGCGTGCATGGAGAAAGCACTGGAGAAATATTGGTTCACCGATCAGATCTCTCCAAAATGGACGGCCTGCGCAAATCAGCATTTCCTGCCTTGCACCGCAACAGTTTGTGTTGTGTCTGTGATGTCAGACCTTAGATCCTGGTCAGCCTACATAAAGTGTGAATTGTCTTTACTTTCACTTCATCTCATTGTGATGTTCAGAGGTTTATCCTGATGGATTTTCTGGAGACACAGCCCAGGTGAGTGACTATTGTCCAACCCCAACAGAGGAACCTAGAACTGTCATTCTCATAACAGACCATTTAGCATTTGATAATGGAAGGAAGGAGTGAGTCCCAATATGTCCAGAATCAGGTCTCCTGTTCCGAGTGTCCATATGCCCGTGGCTCCACCTTCCTGCATGAACCAATGAAGAGGAGCCACAACGACCTCTACTGCCAAACACAGAGGAAAGAACGGATCCCTTCAGCAGCCTGTCTGCAATCAAACTACTCTGTAACCAGCCAGAAACAAAGAGACACAGATGAACCTAAATCTAACAGTCATCAACAGGTCACCAAGAATGTAGCTCTGGCGGGAGAAGTAAAGACAAATCAGTCGAGTTACACAGGAAAGAAAACCCACATCTGTAAACAGTGTGACAAGAATTTCAGTCATTCAGGTCAACTGAAGAGTCACCAGCAGGCCTGGAATTTCATCCTTTTAGGGGCAAGGCCACTTGGCCTTTAGTGTGGTCAACTTTTTAAGGGCACAAGGCCAAGTGCCAGGGCATGAAGGCCATCAATTAAAAAATGATTTTCCGATGAACATTGGTTCAGAACAGTGCTTCTTAAATAAATAATCACAGCTTTAAATAACAAAATATAAGTAGCTACTGTTGTAAAATATTGTAAACATGTTTTGGGGACCCAGTCCAGAGATGAAAATCATAATGAAATGGCCTAGGACCCTGTCAGGCTGTCACCCTAGGCTAATTAATATAAATTTAATTTGGGGGTCCTTGAAATTTAAATGGCTGAGGATCATTGGGTTAAACTGAGTTAATTCACATAAAATACAATGACAGCCTACATAACTTTTGAATAAGGGCTTGGTTTAGAAAAGCCTATATTTTGTGCTAAACTAATATATTGAATAACATGGCATTGTAGAGAGGTTAGTGACAGATAAGATAATTTCTCCATTGTGGGGCTGCACCGCTGCAGGACTGAGGACTCTGCAGTAAGTCAACACAAAGTGAAAGTGCAGCTTCAAATCAGTTTTTTGTTCTTACCTGGAGACAGTGTGTGCTGTGCACAGGGGAACAATTGTTTAATTATATCCATGGTGTCTTTCTGTCGCTATCCATAATGCGACGCAAAAGTACATTTATGTTTGTTTTGGTGGGCTAGATAGATTCGGTAGATCTCCTCCTTGTATGGACAGCCACGCTGTTTCGCATTAGACAAAAGGAAATCAGCTGGACCATGTCCGACCAACGTTAATACATGTGACGTAGGACCGCCACACTGTCGCAACTGTAGGAAACATTGTTTTGTTTTGAGTGATAGTTGCAGTTTGACCGGATAGCTAGATTAGCTACACTAGTAGGCAGCGTGTGGGCTAAATGCCCTCTGTTTACTCTGTCAGTGCGTGTATGTGTGGCGCGGAGGAGGAGGCGTGCGGGTGTGTGTGTGTGTGTGTGTGTGTGTGTGTGTGTGTGTGTGTGTGTATGCGCGCGTCATGACGACCAGCGGCAGCGGGGGTAGTTATTAAGGCAAAGTACCGCAAAATAATCAAACCACTTTGCAAATGGCAACACAACTACAACACAAATTTGTTCTGCGCGGGACGTGAGGGGAACATTGGTTACCGTAATGACTGGAAAATTGCGATAAACGGTAAAATGAACTTCTGTGGGCGCCGGTCGGGGCACCACGGCCACTGTGGCCGTATGGGCATATACTTTTTCGAGGGGCACACGGCCAAAGAGAGGGGCAACGACGGCCATGGCCGCCGTGGCCGCCGTGAAATTCCTGCCCTGGTCACCAGCGTATCCACACTGGAGAAAAACCTTACCACTGTAAACAGTGTAACAAGAATTTCAGTCTGCTAGGTGATCTGAAGAAACACCAGCATATCCACACTGGAGAAAAACCATACCACTGTAAACAGTGTGGAAAAAGTTTCACTGAGTCAGGTACACTGAGGAAACATCAGCGCATCCACACTGGAGAAAAACCTTACCACTGTAAACAGTGTGGAAAAAATGTCACGCAGTCAAGTCAACTGAAGACTCTCCAGCATATCCACACAGGAAAGAAAGCCCACATCTGTAAACAGTGTGACAAGAATTTTAGTCATTTAGGTGATCTGAAGAAACACCAGCATATCCACACTGGAGAAAAACCATACCACTGTAAACAGTGTGGAAAAAGTTTCACTGAGTCAGGTACACTGAGGAAACACCAGCGCATCCACACTGGAGAAAAACCATACCACTGTAAACAGTGTAACAAGAATTTCTGTCTGCTAGGTGATCTGAAGAAACACCAGCGCATCCACACTGGAGAAAAACCATACCACTGTAAACAGTGTGGAAAAAGTTTCACGCAGTCAAGTCAACTGAAGACTCTCCAGCATATCCACACAGGAAAGAAAACCCACATCTGTAAACAGTGTGACAAGAATTTTAGTCATTTAGGTGATCTGAAGAAACACCAGCATATCCACACTGGAGAAAAGCCATACCACTGTAAACAGTGTGGAAAAAGTTTCACTGAGTCAGGTACACTGAGGAAACACCAGCGCATCCACACTGGAGAAAAACCATACCACTGTAAACAGTGTAACAAGAATTTCTGTCTGCTAGGTGATCTGAAGAAACACCAGCGCATCCACACTGGAGAAAAACCATACCACTGTAAACAGTGTGGAAAAAGTTTCACTGAGTCAGGTACACTGAGGAAACACCAGCGCATCCACACTGGAGAAAAACCATACCACTGTAAACAGTGTGACAAGAATTTCAGTTAGTTAAGTGATCTGAAGAAACACCAGCGTATCCTTACTGGAGAAAAACCATACCACTGTAAACAGTGTGACAATAGTTTCAGTAGGTTAGATAATCTGCAGGCACACCAGCGTATCCACACTAGAGACTGACACAGTAGTGGATTTTCACTCCTGTCCCATCCCAGGAGTGCAACACCACTCGCATTAGCCCACAGCCTTTAGGTAGCAGTACAACCAGCTACATTTTTTTATCGATGCGACACAAACTCAAAAATGATTTACGACCGTCGGGTGTGCAGCGATGCACCATGGACAGCTCTCAAACCTTTGGAGATACGGCGCTTTCGGGTTATAATGGAGGCTCAACGGAGCTGGATTTAAAAATCGCATCGCTGGTGGTGAAGGAAGAGGTCCACACGAGCAAGAGCAATGCTAAAAGGTAAACAGACGGATGGCGCGTTCATATATAGAGTAAACGGTTGTCTACGCTTATACGCGTAGCTGGCATAAATATGTCCCATTAGCCTAGCTATAGTTTATAATCGTAGATGGCAATAAAAGGCTGCAAGCAGCAATAAGGGGGCCAAGGAATGCAGCAATAAGACAAAATATGAAGAGGCCTGTTAATAAACGTCACCATGAGGCCGATTTAAAGTAAATATGCTGTATTGGAACAGAGGTTCTTCCTGAGCCTGCTGGGAGTGTACACACATACTGTGTTAAGGTTTCACAGCGATTAGCCTGGCCAGGTGTGCTCTCTGGTCTAGAGTGGCGGGCGTGCATGGAGCAGGCGCTGGAGAAATATTGGTTCACCGATCAGATCTCTCCAAAATGGACGGCCTGTGCAAATCAGCATTTCCTGCCTTGCACCGCAACAGTTTGTGTTGTGTCTGTGATGTCAGACCTTAGATCCTGGTCAGCCTACATAAAGTGTGAATTGTCTTTACTTTCACTTCATCTCAGTGTGATGTTCAGAGGTTTATCGTGATGGATTGTCTGGAGACACAGCCCAAGTGAGTGACTATTGTCCAACCCCAACAGAGGAACCTAGAACTGTCATTCTCATAATAGACCATTTAGCATTTCATAATGGAAGGAAGGAGTGAGTCCCAATATGTCCAGAATCAGGTCTCCTGTTCCGAGTGTCCATATGCCCGTGGCTCCACCTTCCTGCATGAACCAATGAAGAGGAGCCACAACGACCTCTACTGCCAATCACAGAGGAAAGAACGGATCCCTGCAGCAGCCTGTCTGCAATCAAACTACTCTGTAACCAGCCAGAAACAAAGAGAGACAGATGAGCCTAAATCTAACAGTTATCAACAGGTCACTAAGAATGTAGCTCTGGTGGGAGAAGTAAAGACAAATCAGCCGAGTTACACAGGAAAGAAAACCCACATCTGTAAACAGTGTGACAAGAATTTCAGTCATTTAGGTGATCTGAATAGACACCAGCGTATCCACACTGGAGAAAAACCATACCACTGTAAACAGTGTGGCAAGAGTTTCACTGTGTCAGATCGACTGAAGACTCACCAGCGCATCCACACTGGAGAAAAACCATACCACTGTAAACAGTGTGACAAGAATTTCAGTCAGTTTTGTGATCTGAAGAAACACCAGCGTATCCACACTGGAGAAAAACCATATCCCTGTAAACAGTGTGGCAAGAGTTTCACTGTGTCAGATCAACTGAAGACTCACCAGCGCATCCACACTGGAGAAAAACCATACCACTGTAAACAGTGTGACAATAGTTTCAGTAGGTTAGGTAATCTGCAGGCACACCAGCGTATCCACACTGGAGAAAAGCCATATCTCTGTAAACAGTGTGGCAAGAGTTTCACTGAGTCAGGTCAACTGAAGAAACACCAGCATATCCACACTGGAGAAAAACCATACCACTGTAAACAGTGTGGAAAAAGTTTCACGCAGTCAAGTCAACTGAAGACTCACCAGCATATCCACACAGGAAAGAAAACCCACATCTGTAAACAGTGTGACAAGAATTTCAGTCATTCAGGCTATCTGAAGAAACACCAGCGTATCCACACTGGAGAAAAACCATACCACTGTAAACAGTGTGGAAAAAGTTTCACACAATCAAGTCAACTGAAGAATCACCAGCGTATCCACACTGGAGAAAAACCTTACCACTGTAAACAGTGTAACAAGAATTTCAGTCTGCTAGGTGATCTGAAGAAACACCAGCATCCACACTGGAGAAAAACCATACCACTGTAAACAGTGTGACAAGAATTTCCACCAAACGCATAGCTCAATAGATATAAATACATGTTGACTATACACGCCATCTTTATAGCATAATTATGTAAGGTGGTGATGATAAAAATGAATCAATTATCCTGGAATAATAAAGTTTATAGCATGGTCTGTTTGACCCGACATTTCCTTTCCTTGGAGCGAGAATGCTTGCCGATGCGCGATTCCAAATAAAAATGACAGTGTTTGAATTCAGTCCAACCCGATAGACGTCCCGAACTTCTAAATGTTTTGTCAGTCAGAAGAACAGTTCTGTCCGTCCTTCTTTGTCTGTAAACTTTTTTGCACGCGACCAGTGGAACTGATTTCCACGCATCACGGCTCTCTTTTTTCTCTCTCCCTCTCTCGTGGAGAGGGAGAGAATATGTTCATGGATCCAAGTAACTGACGGTGAGGTATGCGGAAGTGCATTTTAGATAACGCTGTAGCACTAATTTTGTGGCGGTGATGCGTCACATGACTTGATCTATCCTATGGTGTATATATAAACCGTGCTGCTGCTACGGACCTCTGCTGGCACAATCAATCAAATATATATAAATTACATCGATCATAGGCGGCGGGTATGTAAGGCTAGGCCAGGCTTAGCCTTCCCAAAAATGATGCTGGGTATTTTTAAAATATATATAGGCTAATATATGAGCGCAGCATTATATAGAAGGCTAGCCGCTCCCAAACTCCCAACTCCTTTGTCTGTAAACTTTTCTGATTTGCACGCACGCACGCACGGCTCTTTCCTTTTTTTTTGCACAATCAATCAAATATATATTAATTACATCGATGTTTCCCCCTCTATATAAAAATGACAACATATAACTAATGTCGTATTTCGTCTGACTCTGAGCAATGTGCCTGGCTCTGGCTGTTACAATAACGTGTGGTAGCTTTTTATTGGCTCAATACAAAGTCGGACAGTGTTTGCTGCGCAAGGGTATTCAATATAGCGCTCACACCGTCACTATAATTATAGTTTGGTAAACTGAAATAAAAAATAAAAAATAACTTGAGTTGTCCTGTCGAGTTGAAACTGCTGCCTTGAATTAGTTGGAATGTAACATTTAGAAGACAATGGCAAGCCGTCAACGGGTGCACAGAGAGGTGTGAAGATCATTAGACGAGTGGGGGAGAGAATGGCCAATCAAATAGCACGAAAAACACGGTCATCCTGACCGTCATAGTAGTAGTGAATTTTTTTCAGACATCCTAGTGTTAATAAAACGTCACCATGAGGCCGATTTAAAATAAATATGCTGTATTGGAACAGAGGTTCTTCCTGAGCCTGCTGGGAGTGTACACACATACTGTGTTAAGGTTTCACGGCAATTAGCCTGGCCAGGTGTGCTTTCTGGTCTAGAGGGGCGGGCGTGCATGGAGCAGGCGCTGGAGAAATATTGGTTCACCGATCAGATCTCTCCAAAATGGACGGCCTGCGCAAATCAGCATTTCCTGGCTTTCACCGCAACAGTTTGTGTTGTGTCTGTGATGTCAGACCTTAGATCCTGGTCAGCCTACATAAAGTGTGAATTGTCTTTACTTTCACTTCATCTCAGTGTGATGTTCAGAGTTTTATTGTGATGGATTTTCTGGAGACACAGCCCAAGTGAGTGACTATTGTCCAACCCCAACAGAGGAACCTAGAACTGTCATTCTCATAACAGACCATTTAGCATTTGATAATGGAAGGAAGGAGTGAGTCCCAATATGTCCAGAATCAGGTCTCCTGTTCTGAGTGTCCATATGCCCGTGGCTCCACCTTCCTCCATGAACCAATGAAGAGGAGCCACAACGACCTCTACTGCCAAACACAGAGGAAAGAACGGATCCCTTCAGCAGCCTGTCTGCAATCAAACTACTCTGTAACCAGCCAGAAACAAAGAGACACAGATGAGCCTAAATCTAACGGTCATCAACAGGTTACCAAGAATGTAGCTCTGGTGGGAGAAGTAAAGACAAATCAGCCGAGTTACACAGGAAAGAAAACCCACATCTGTAAACAGTGTGACAAGAATTTCAGTAATTTAGGTCATCTGAATAGACACCAGCGTATCCACACTGGAGAAAAACCATACCACTGTAAACAGTGTGGAAAAAGTTTCACGCAGTCAAGTCAACTGAAGACTCACCAGCATATCCACACAGGAAAGAAAACCCACATCTGTAAACAGTGTGACAAGAATTTTAGTCATTTAGGTGATCTGAAGAAACACCAGCATATCCACACTGGAGAAAAGCCATACCACTGTAAACAGTGTGGAAAAAGTTTCACTGAGTCAGGTACACTGAGGAAACACCAGCGCATCCACACTGGAGAAAAACCATACCACTGTAAACAGTGTAACAAGAATTTCTGTCTGCTAGGTGATCTGAAGAAACACCAGCACATCCACACTGGAGAAAAACCATACCACTGTAAACAGTGTGGAAAAAGTTTCACTGAGTCAGGTACACTGAGGAAACACCAGCGCATCCACACTGGAGAAAAACCATACCACTGTAAACAGTGTGACAAGAATTTCAGTTAGTTAAGTGATCTGAAGAAACACCAGCGTATCCTTACTGGAGAAAAACCATACCACTGTAAACAGTGTGACAATAGTTTCAGTAGGTTAGATAATCTGCAGGCACACCAGCGTATCCACACTAGAGACTGACACAGTAGTGGATTTTCACTCCTGTCCCATCCCAGGAGTGCAACACCACTCGCATTAGCCCACAGCCTTTAGGTAGCAGTACAACCAGCTACATTTTTTTATCGATGCGACACAAACTCAAAAATGATTTACGACCGTCGGGTGTGCAGCGACGCACCATGGACAGCTCTCAAACCTTTGGAGATACGGCGCTTTCGGGTTATAATGGAGGCTCAACAGAGCTGGATTTAAAAATCGCATCGCTGGTGGTGAAGGAAGAGGTCCACACGAGCAAGAGCAATGCTAAAAGGTAAACAGACGGATGGCGCGTTCATATATAGAGTAAACGGTTGTCTACGCTTATACGCGTAGCTGGCATAAATATGTCCCATTAGCCTAGCTATAGTTTATAATCGTAGATGGCAATAAAAGGCTGCAAGCAGCAATAAGGGGGCCAAGGAATGCAGCAATAAGACAAAATATGAAGAGGCCTGTTAATAAACGTCACCATGAGGCCGATTTAAAGTAAATATGCTGTATTGGAACAGAGGTTCTTCCTGAGCCTGCTGGGAGTGTACACACATACTGTGTTAAGGTTTCACAGCGATTAGCCTGGCCAGGTGTGCTCTCTGGTCTAGAGTGGCGGGCGTGCATGGAGCAGGCGCTGGAGAAATATTGGTTCACCGATCAGATCTCTCCAAAATGGACGGCCTGTGCAAATCAGCATTTCCTGCCTTGCACCGCAACAGTTTGTGTTGTGTCTGTGATGTCAGACCTTAGATCCTGGTCAGCCTACATAAAGTGTGAATTGTCTTTACTTTCACTTCATCTCAGTGTGATGTTCAGAGGTTTATCGTGATGGATTGTCTGGAGACACAGCCCAAGTGAGTGACTATTGTCCAACCCCAACAGAGGAACCTAGAACTGTCATTCTCATAATAGACCATTTAGCATTTCATAATGGAAGGAAGGAGTGAGTCCCAATATGTCCAGAATCAGGTCTCCTGTTCCGAGTGTCCATATGCCCGTGGCTCCACCTTCCTGCATGAACCAATGAAGAGGAGCCACAACGACCTCTACTGCCAATCACAGAGGAAAGAACGGATCCCTGCAGCAGCCTGTCTGCAATCAAACTACTCTGTAACCAGCCAGAAACAAAGAGAGACAGATGAGCCTAAATCTAACAGTTATCAACAGGTCACTAAGAATGTAGCTCTGGTGGGAGAAGTAAAGACAAATCAGCCGAGTTACACAGGAAAGAAAACCCACATCTGTAAACAGTGTGACAAGAATTTCAGTCATTTAGGTGATCTGAATAGACACCAGCGTATCCACACTGGAGAAAAACCATACCACTGTAAACAGTGTGGCAAGAGTTTCACTGTGTCAGATCGACTGAAGACTCACCAGCGCATCCACACTGGAGAAAAACCATACCACTGTAAACAGTGTGACAAGAATTTCAGTCAGTTTTGTGATCTGAAGAAACACCAGCGTATCCACACTGGAGAAAAACCATATCCCTGTAAACAGTGTGGCAAGAGTTTCACTGTGTCAGATCAACTGAAGACTCACCAGCGCATCCACACTGGAGAAAAACCATACCACTGTAAACAGTGTGACAATAGTTTCAGTAGGTTAGGTAATCTGCAGGCACACCAGCGTATCCACACTGGAGAAAAGCCATATCTCTGTAAACAGTGTGGCAAGAGTTTCACTGAGTCAGGTCAACTGAAGAAACACCAGCATATCCACACTGGAGAAAAACCATACCACTGTAAACAGTGTGGAAAAAGTTTCACGCAGTCAAGTCAACTGAAGACTCACCAGCATATCCACACAGGAAAGAAAACCCACATCTGTAAACAGTGTGACAAGAATTTCAGTCATTCAGGCTATCTGAAGAAACACCAGCGTATCCACACTGGAGAAAAACCATACCACTGTAAACAGTGTGGAAAAAGTTTCACACAATCAAGTCAACTGAAGAATCACCAGCGTATCCACACTGGAGAAAAACCTTACCACTGTAAACAGTGTAACAAGAATTTCAGTCTGCTAGGTGATCTGAAGAAACACCAGCATCCACACTGGAGAAAAACCATACCACTGTAAACAGTGTGACAAGAATTTCCACCAAACGCATAGCTCAATAGATATAAATACATGTTGACTATACACGCCATCTTTATAGCATAATTATGTAAGGTGGTGATGATAAAAATGAATCAATTATCCTGGAATAATAAAGTTTATAGCATGGTCTGTTTGACCCGACATTTCCTTTCCTTGGAGCGAGAATGCTTGCCGATGCGCGATTCCAAATAAAAATGACAGTGTTTGAATTCAGTCCAACCCGATAGACGTCCCGAACTTCTAAATGTTTTGTCAGTCAGAAGAACAGTTCTGTCCGTCCTTCTTTGTCTGTAAACTTTTTTGCACGCGACCAGTGGAACTGATTTCCACGCATCACGGCTCTCTTTTTTCTCTCTCCCTCTCTCGTGGAGAGGGAGAGAATATGTTCATGGATCCAAGTAACTGACGGTGAGGTATGCGGAAGTGCATTTTAGATAACGCTGTAGCACTAATTTTGTGGCGGTGATGCGTCACATGACTTGATCTATCCTATGGTGTATATATAAACCGTGCTGCTGCTACGGACCTCTGCTGGCACAATCAATCAAATATATATAAATTACATCGATCATAGGCGGCGGGTATGTAAGGCTAGGCCAGGCTTAGCCTTCCCAAAAATGATGCTGGGTATTTTTAAAATATATATAGGCTAATATATGAGCGCAGCATTATATAGAAGGCTAGCCGCTCCCAAACTCCCAACTCCTTTGTCTGTAAACTTTTCTGATTTGCACGCACGCACGCACGGCTCTTTCCTTTTTTTTTGCACAATCAATCAAATATATATTAATTACATCGATGTTTCCCCCTCTATATAAAAATGACAACATATAACTAATGTCGTATTTCGTCTGACTCTGAGCAATGTGCCTGGCTCTGGCTGTTACAATAACGTGTGGTAGCTTTTTATTGGCTCAATACAAAGTCGGACAGTGTTTGCTGCGCAAGGGTATTCAATATAGCGCTCACACCGTCACTATAATTATAGTTTGGTAAACTGAAATAAAAAATAAAAAATAACTTGAGTTGTCCTGTCGAGTTGAAACTGCTGCCTTGAATTAGTTGGAATGTAACATTTAGAAGACAATGGCAAGCCGTCAACGGGTGCACAGAGAGGTGTGAAGATCATTAGACGAGTGGGGGAGAGAATGGCCAATCAAATAGCACGAAAAACACGGTCATCCTGACCGTCATAGTAGTAGTGAATTTTTTTCAGACATCCTAGTGTTAATAAAACGTCACCATGAGGCCGATTTAAAATAAATATGCTGTATTGGAACAGAGGTTCTTCCTGAGCCTGCTGGGAGTGTACACACATACTGTGTTAAGGTTTCACGGCAATTAGCCTGGCCAGGTGTGCTTTCTGGTCTAGAGGGGCGGGCGTGCATGGAGCAGGCGCTGGAGAAATATTGGTTCACCGATCAGATCTCTCCAAAATGGACGGCCTGCGCAAATCAGCATTTCCTGGCTTTCACCGCAACAGTTTGTGTTGTGTCTGTGATGTCAGACCTTAGATCCTGGTCAGCCTACATAAAGTGTGAATTGTCTTTACTTTCACTTCATCTCAGTGTGATGTTCAGAGTTTTATTGTGATGGATTTTCTGGAGACACAGCCCAAGTGAGTGACTATTGTCCAACCCCAACAGAGGAACCTAGAACTGTCATTCTCATAACAGACCATTTAGCATTTGATAATGGAAGGAAGGAGTGAGTCCCAATATGTCCAGAATCAGGTCTCCTGTTCTGAGTGTCCATATGCCCGTGGCTCCACCTTCCTCCATGAACCAATGAAGAGGAGCCACAACGACCTCTACTGCCAAACACAGAGGAAAGAACGGATCCCTTCAGCAGCCTGTCTGCAATCAAACTACTCTGTAACCAGCCAGAAACAAAGAGACACAGATGAGCCTAAATCTAACGGTCATCAACAGGTTACCAAGAATGTAGCTCTGGTGGGAGAAGTAAAGACAAATCAGCCGAGTTACACAGGAAAGAAAACCCACATCTGTAAACAGTGTGACAAGAATTTCAGTAATTTAGGTCATCTGAATAGACACCAGCGTATCCACACTGGAGAAAAACCATACCACTGTAAACAGTGTGGAAAAAGTTTCACGCAGTCAAGTCAACTGAAGACTCACCAGCATATCCACACAGGAAAGAAAACCCACATCTGTAAACAGTGTGACAAGAATTTCAGTCATTCAGGTGATCTGAAGAAACACCAGCGTATCCACACTGGAGAAAAACCATACCACTGTAAACAGTGTGGAAAAAGTTTCACACAGTCAAGTCAACTGAAGAGTCACCAGCGTATCCACACTGGAGAAAAACCTTACCACTGTAAACAGTGTAACAAGAATTTCAGTCTGCTAGGTGATCTGAAGAAACACCAGCATATCCACACTGGAGAAAAACCATACCACTGTAAACAGTGTGGAAAAAGTTTCACTGAGTCAGGTACACTGAGGAAACATCAGCGCATCCACACTGGAGAAAAGCCATATCTCTGTAAACAGTGTGGCAAGAGTTTTACTGTGTCAGATCGACTGAAGACTCACCAGCGCATCCACACTGGAGAAAAACCATACCACTGTAAACAGTGTGACAAGAATTTCAGTCAGCTTTGTGATCTGAAGAAACACCAGCGTATCCACACAGGAGAAAAACCTTACCACTGTAAACAGTGTAACAAGAATTTCAGTCTGCTAGGTGATCTGAAGAAACACCAGCATATCCACACTGGAGAAAAACCATACCACTGTAAACAGTGTGGAAAAAGTTTCACTGAGTCAGGTACACTGAGGAAACATCAGCGCATCCACACTGGAGAAAAGCCATATCTCTGTAAACAGTGTGGCAAGAGTTTCACTGTGTCAGATCGACTGAAGACTCACCAGCCCATCCACACTGGAGAAAAACCATACCACTGTAAACAGTGTGACAATAGTTTCAGTAGGTTAGATAATCTGCAGGCACACCAGCGTATCCACACTGGAGAAAAGCCATATCTCTGTAAACAGTGTGGCAAGAGTTTCACTGTGTCAGATCGACTGAAGACTCACCAGCCCATCCACACTGGAGAAAAACCATACCACTGTAAACAGTGTGACAATAGTTTCAGTAGGTTAGATAATCTGCAGGCACACCAGCGTATCCACACTGGAGAAAAGCCATATCTCTGTAAACAGTGTGGCAAGAGTTTCACTGAGTCAGGTCAACTGAAGAGTCACCAGCGTTTCCACACTGGAGAAAAACCATACCACTGTAAACAGTGTGACAAGAATTTCAGTCAGTTAAGTGATCTGAAGAAACACCAGCGTATCCACACTGGAGAAAAACCATACCACTGTAAACAGTGTGACAATAGTTTCAGTAGGTTAGATAATCTGCAGGCACACCAGCGTATCCACACTGGAGAAAAGCCATATCTCTGTAAACAGTGTGGCAAGAGTTTCACTGTGTCAGGTCGACTGCAGGCACACCAGCGTATCCACACTAGAGACTCACACAGGAGTGGATTTTCACTCCTGTCCCATCCCAGGAGTGCAACACCACTCGCATTAGCCCACAGCCTTTAGGTAGCAGTACAACCAGCTACATTTCTTCAGCGATGCGACACAAACTCACAAATGATTTACGATCGTCGGGTGCGCAGCGACGCACCATGGACAGCTCTCAGACCTTTGGAGATACGGCGCTTTCGGGTTATAAAACCCAGCTCAACGGAGCTGGATCTAAAATCGCATCGCTGGTGGTGAAGGAGGAGCTCCACACGAGCAAGAGCAATGCTAAAAGGTAAACAGACGGATGGCGCATTCATATATAGAGTAAACGGTTGTCTACGCGTATACGCGTAGCTGGCATAAATACTTCCCATTAGCCTAGCTACGTTTATAAGCGTAGATGGCAATAAAATAATGACAGGCAATGGATGTTGTGTTCTTTTTAGATTACTGTGTTTCATGCCATTATAATTCAAATTTATGGCAACAGGAACAGTTCATCTGTGGTAATATAACGAGGCATACTGTATAATGCCTTAATCCATCTATTATACATTTGAGAAGTTGTACGCAAGTGCCCAGGACAAGGGACCCAAAGTCAACAGCTATGCATGCCGAGACCGCCCTACTCACTACTGCAACGCCGTCCTTCACACGGCAGTGACGTCACACACTTACCCTCCGCGTCGTTCGGCCGCTATCTCCTCATGTCGCGCTGAACGCCGAGCCTCAACACCACCCACGGAACAATGGTCATTGCACTGCCACCAAAGTCGCCTCCCTTCCACACTCACGCCGGCAATGCATTTCTTTACTACAAACACTATCGCGCCAAGCACCCACACCCCCGCACGCACACACGGAACACTGTCGCCAGGTCTATGAGAACAAGCCCTGAAAAAATGCCATTCAACACGCTACTTACACACACTACAACTCGCTTAAAACTCGCGGACCTGGCAACACTGCATCCTGTTTTCCCATTGGCTACTGTTGCTAATTTGTTGCCACATCTAAGAAAACAAGCCCGCAAACCGTGACTTCCTACAGCCTACTTACACACACTACCGCTCGCTTACCATACGTGGACCTGCCAACACTAACATAACTCTTCCCATTGGCTGAAACCCCACCATGTGATCCACGAGTTTTTATGTTAAATTGCACAGTTCCGAATAGCCAACCGGAAATTACACTACACACACACACATTAGAAGAAGAACGAGACCAACACTACACACACACACGCGCACGCGCTGCAACAACGCGCTGCAACACAAAACAGCTGCGTACAATGCAGTATCACTGCAGACACATGGGATCACAGTACACTGTGTGGACTTCTGTATCGCAACGCGCGGGGACTTTAACTGACAAGTGAGAGAGTGTGTGTGTGTGTGTGTGTGTGTGTGTGTGTGTGTGTGTGTGTGTGTGTGACAACAATGTCTTCCTAATTCCTATATTGTAATTGGCTAATGGGAGGGCCGGGGGCTGGCAGACCACCGTGGCCAGTCACCAATACTAATGGGTGGGTCGGGGGCGGGGCTGGCAGACCACCATGGCCAGTCACCATTACTCATGCAGAATTGGAGATGCATAATATATACATCTATATCTATCTATATTTTGTGTGTGTAATTTTAACCAATATTGATAACTTCCTGCTTCTCAAGACCGATGGCCTACCAATAATTAATAAACACACACACACACACACACACACACACACACACACACACACACACACACACACACACACACACACACATATATATATATATATATATATATATATATATATATATTATATATATATATATATATATACAGCTCCATCTCAATGAATTAGAATATTGTGTAAAAGTTCATTTTCTTCCGTAATATAATTCAAAAAGTGAAACTTTTATATATTCTCAATGAATTGTGCATAAAGTGCACAACCGTGAATACATTTGTATTGTTCAGTCTCACACCTTCCTCTTGACAATACAACCTAGATTCTCTGTGAGGTTCAGGTCAGGCCAGTTGGCTGGTCAGTTAAGGACAGTAATACTATGGTCAGTACACCAATTGTGGCCACATTTGACTGAGGGACTGCCATTGGATTTTTTGAATTTTTCTTTCATGTCATATGAAAGCAGGGAATCATAGCTTATGATGAAACCAGTGGTTTGAGATATCTAGTACACTTTTATTGCAAATATAATTTATTTATGTCTAGTAGCAGTACCCCTCCCTTTGGTTTCTTATCTTTATGGTCTCCCATTAATGAAATGGATTGTTGGGAACCTTTATTTTAGGGCAATTTTCCCTTCTTTTTTTTCTTTCTTTTTTTTACCCTTTTTTTGCTATATCAGACATCATTATAAGGCCAGGCCGAATAGGGCAAAGGTGACATAAAAGCCTATATAACCTGAGAAAGCGCACTCTAAGGCTGCCTGGCTTTTCAAGACACGGTCTGTCCTGCTCAAAATTTGTATTTGAGTAGTCAGGTGGCAAGTGTATCAATGAAAGGGTTAGTAGGTGAGTAGTCAGGTGGCAAGTGTATCAATGAAAGGGTTAGTAGGTGAGTAGTCAGGTGGCAAGTGTATCAATGAAAGGTTTGTTCATAATTGCACTTGTGTACTTTAAAGGTATATTCAGTGATTTTACTTAATTCAAATATCACTTATTTTTTCTGGATAATCCTACCTACTATAGAGTGTGCTGACCAAATAAGGAGTTCCTCCCTGTCCCCAGTGAGCCCCTGGGGTCAAAAAACCCTAGTTTCAGTTTTGGTGGCGGGTGGCAAAGCCTTCATCCAATCAGGATGAGAGGGGCCTTCCTCCAATCATGATCGACTGGGGGCGGGCCTTAGTGCACATGCTGTTGGCCTGTTGCACTTCCCCCCACTGTAGAGCGTGCATGTGCACATTTTGTTACCGGGGCGGACTGGGTGGTTTTCCAAATCACCCAAATCACTGAATGCTCCTTTAAGCCCTCTAAACAGTATAGGCAGAAATGAGCAAAGTTAATGTCATTTCCCACTTTCTTTTTTTTTAAATGTTTTTATCCCACAATTTTGCAACCCATTTTTTCACCCAGTGTCAATTATCTAATGTAATCCTGAGCGCTACACTTCCTCTGCCAACCTGGGGGGGGGGCAGCGGACTGACCTCATGCTTCCTTCTATGCATGAGTAGTCCAAGCTGCTTCTTTTCACCTGACAGGGGGGAGTTTCCCCGGCCGGACGTAGCGTGGAAGGAACACGTTATTCCGACCAGTTCCTTTCCCCTCCATCAGGCGCCCCGGCTGGCCAGGGGGAGGCAGTTTTAGAGACCAGGATTACTGCATGTTTTGTCACACTGCATACACCAGTGTATCCAGACTTGAGAAAAACATTTCCAGTCTTTATTACAACGAACAACGTCACAGCGTCACAACGTCACAGCGTCACACAAGACACTCCCAAGTCCCAAACATAAAAACCTGTTCCATAAAAAACAAACTGAAATCACTCAAATAATGAATCAAAGACAAAGTAATCTCCATAGAGAAATTACTGAACCAGCCCAGCAAGCACGGTCAGGACCTGGACGAATTAGTGACGTCTTGATTATGGCCAGATCAAGTCGAACCAAGACTAGTCAGATCTGGCCCAGAATATCACCTGATTTCAACCAACATACATTCTGCCCACTAAGACGGACGTCCCTGGATGAATCACAGAGAGTCCGGTCGAGGCCAGATCCACTTAAGTCATATCATAACTAGTCAGATCTGGCCCAGAATAAGCTATATTATTTCAACTGGTGAAGACGTCCTGGAAATGACATAAAGATCATCCCCATATGGGCTGTGATCTGGCCTAGTCCTGAACGTCACCGGAGTCACCGGAGGACGTCATCATAACGTCATCATGACGTCATTTGGCTTGCTGGGAGGGGAATCGAGGGGATGAGCGAGTGACGTCAGGCTCTATACTTTATACTTTTACTCAAGTCATATTTTAGCGAAAGACGTTTGCTTGCAACAGAGTATTTCTACAGTGTGGTCTTGCTACTTTTACTTAAAGGTATATTCAGTGATTTGACTTAATTCAAATATCACTTATTTTTTCTTTTTTTCTGGATAATCCTCCCTACTATAGAGTGTGCTGACCATATAAGGAGTTCCTCCCTGTCCCCAGTGAGCCCCTGGGGTCAAAAAACCCTAGTTTCAGTTTTGGTGGCGGGTGGCAAAGCCTTCATCCAATCAGGATGAGAGGGGCCTTCCTCCAATCATGTGTGGGGGCGGGCCTTGGTGCACATGCAGTTGCACTTCCCCCCACTGTAGAGCGTGTGCATGTGCACATTTTGTTACCGGGGGCGGACTGGGTGGTTTTCCAAATCACCCAAATCACTGAATGCTCCTTTAAGTAACAAATGGGATAGTATACTCCTATACCTCCTGGCTTCCACCACTGGTGGTCAGAATAAAGTGCAGTGAAATGGCTCCCATTAGAAACACAATACAGCTGTAAACTGTAAAGACAGTGAGAGAGAGAGAGTCCATTACAAGCCTCTGTGCTGTAAGACTTAAACTGGTCACTCTAATTGATTCATTCAGGATGCATCCATTTATCACTCATGCACGCACACGCGCATGCACTCGACACGCACGCACGCACGCACGCTGGAGAGATGGCCGAGTCATTTCTCTCCTAAAGCCCTCAAATATGATGGAATATGATTAAAGATTATTGTGATTATGGTATCACATGCTCAATTATTTTTCCCATATCTTTGAATTGCGGGAGGCGGGACATTAGTGCTATAAGGTTGGCGTATATTAGAGAAGTCAAAGTGTCCATGTCTTGGAGCCATAGGGCAGTATTATGCGTGTCTTAAGCATTTGAAACAGACTTATAGCATGTCATGTAGACAGCACAATAATTGCATTGTATGTAGTCATAACACATCATAGTACATATGTATAGCATAGTATAGTATATATGTATAGTTAATATGTATAGTGTCATTATAATATAGATATGTTCTAGTTACGTTCTTAGCTTACGCATGTTTCTTGATAAATGCATTTTATATATGTGATGTATTCCCATACTTTTGTTCTTGCCTAATGTAAGTCGCTCTGGATTAAGAGCGCAGCGTCTGCTAAATTGTAAATTGTAAATTGTAATTAAGTACCAGGTCTTATGACTTAACTTAAGACCTGGAGGCGTGGTCTATGCTGTTTGGCCACTCAGAATAGCCAAATGGCATTGATCACGCCTCCAGGTCTTAAGATAAGTAATATGACCTGGTACTTAAGACACGCATAATACTGCCCATAGAGTAGAATTGGCTTGACGGTCGTCCTAAATATTGACTAGGCATATAATATTGATTATTGATTGCGGGTGATCTTGGCTGCGTCCACGTTGAGTGAACACAACGAGCGGACGTTCTGGGATCATTTCCGACGTTATGGTTGTGTTGAGATTATACAATATTAACGCTTCTGAAGAGTAATGGACTTTTGAGACGGACGGAGTGAGTAATGACGGATTTGAGAAACGGAGGCCGCAACAGCTGGGTTGAAAACGCAGAGGTAAAGTGAGTGATGTCAGAACACAGGCACACACAGCACATACTCCGCATGCGTCACGGTCTATGACTTGGCGACCTGAACTGGCCTGGTCGCCACGGACTGCACACATATATCAAAGGGGGCTTCAGCCCCTGCCCTTCAGCCCCTGCCCTTTTACCCGTCTGTAAAACAAGTATTATGTTGGTGTATTTCATGGTGTTTTTTCTTACGTGAATGTGTATATGTTGTTTGTATGCAGCTGTGACTCTGTCTCCAAGACACATTTCTCCTTAGAGTAAAGACAACCTTGAACCTTGAACCTCCAGACCACGAATGCAGCATTTACTGATGGTGAAAGAAATCCAAATGCCCTCCTCTCCTTTCCATGCCATACCGGAAGGCAGCATTCAGGAGAATTAGGTCTCCATTTTCGTCACTGCTAAACCCCTTATCCCTAAACTTCTTCGCCTTTTTTACTATTTTGATGAACATTTTTGAATAGTTCAACTAGCCAATTAGCGGTGACGAAAATGGAGCCCTTAATTGTCTCCTGAACTCATTTGTTTAGAAATCCATGTCGTACACCGCCTCTCCAGTAGATAAAGAGTGCAGGGTGGCGCCCCGACAATAGCTGATCTACAAGCTCTCAACGCGTCGCAGCGTGACGTGTTGTGAGCTTGTAGATCTGCTATTTTGGGCCAAAAGTGCCCTCATATTAGATTTCAGCCCCTGCCCCTCTGACACTCTCTGCATGTGCCTGCTGGTCGCCAAGTCTCCTGTAGCCAGGTCTCCTGTAGCCAAGTCTCCTATCGCCACCTGTAACCAAGTCTCCTGTAGCCAGGTCTCCTGTAGCCAAGTCTCCTATCGCCACCTGTAACCAAGTCTCCTGTAGCCAGGTCTCCTGTAGCCAAGTCTCCTATCGCCACCTGTAACCAAGTCTCCTGTAGCCAGGTCTCCTGTAGCCAAGTCTCCTATCGCCACCTGTAACCAAGTCTCCTGTCGCCACCTGTAACCAAGTCTCCTGTCGCCACCTGTCTGGAGTGGAAATGATTGGGAAATAGGAGTCTCGCGCAGCCAGACAACTATATTCCACATAGTCCCCGGATGCTAATCTATATTAGAGTCTGGAAGACTGGAACCTCACCTCCCCAAATCCCAGTAAGGAAGCTGCCATTTCCATGCACGGAAAGATATTTTAGAAAAACGCACACACACACGCACGCACGCACGCACGCACGCACGCACGCACGCACGCACGCACGCACGCACGCACGCACGCACGCACGCACGCACGCACGCACGCACGCACGCACGCACGCACGCACGCACGCACGCACGCACGCACGCAGCCCTCCAGCGCCAGCCCGGTTGTGTCAGCAACATGCAGATTCAGCCGTGCTGATTGGCCCACTGGCCCCATGTCTGCAGACGTCCCCCCGTGGGGTCTCGTTTGCAATGTCTGCACACTGCCGCACGCACGCACGCACGCACGCACGCACGCACGCACGCACGCACGCACGCACGCACGCACGCACGCACACACACACACACACACACACACTGCACAGAATGAGACTGTGTGTGTGTGTGTGTGTGTGTGTGTGTGTGTGTGTGTGTGTGTGTGTGTGTGTGTGTGTGTGTGTGTGTGTGTGTGTGTGTGTGTGTGTGTGTGTGTGTGTGTGTGCGCGCGCGTGTGCGTGTGCGTGTGTGTGCGTGCATGCGCGTCCGCGCGCGTGTGTGTGTGTGTGTGTGTGCGTGTGTGTGTGTGCGTGCACGGACTGCACAGAATGAGGCCAGAAAGAAAAACTGCTCTCTGTTGGGCTGAGCCTCGTAGGACCAAAGCCGTTCCTTTTTTTTATTTAATCATAATTTAAAAAAGTTTCAAAAAATATATGCAGTGGTGGGAAAACGTACGTACTGCATGTTTTACTAATGTAAAAGTACCAATACATACTGTACTGCACTGTAGACATGCTTGGTTACAAGTACGATTCTGGGATTCAAAATGTACTTGACCCATTTTGACCTGAGATCAGATTCTAAAAATGTCTTCTACATCCTGACAGTTTTCTGAAAAATCTATGTTTCTATGTCAGTCGTTCTTCGATTTAAAAAAAATAGCAGACCTACAAGCTCGTAGCGCGCCACTCGGTGGCGTGCTATGAGCTTGTAGATCTGCTATTTTTCAATAGCTAAAGCATAACATAATGCTAACACCAAAAGGGGTTCCCGCCCAGAATGGGTTGAAGGTACAAAAGTACTGGCTTCAAAATGTAGGCTACTTAAAGTACCAAAAGCAAAAGTACTCATTGTTTGGATTGTCCCATTTAAAGTTTTCAAAAGTATAATAATCTTTAGAAAATAGCAGATGAGATTGTAGATCGGCTATATGGCCGAAATGTATATCGGGTTGAAGTGGTAAATGTATGTGTTTTTTTTAAATAATAATCAAAATCTACAAAGTAACCAGTCTAGTAACTAAAGTTTTCAACTAAATGTAGTGGAGTAAAAGTACAATATTTGGATCCGAGATGTAGTGTAAAAGTAAAAGTATTTGAAATTGGATTCATACTCAAGTAAAGTATACAAACACCTCAAAATGTAACTTAAATCCAGTACTTAAGTAAATGTACTTAGTTACTTTTACCCCACTGAATATACGCGATGCAATGCGTTGTGAGCTTGTAAAACAGCTATTTTCACAACTTTAGTGCAACACTCTTGTTTGGTGAACTACTAGGGTATTGATTCATCACAAAGTGGAAATAATTACGGAGATTGTAGTTCTGTGGCCGACAGCAACGATCTGGTAAACACCCGAGGTGTCTGGAAGCCTGCGGCTGAGCGCTCACTAAGTGTTTTCATTCTTTCTTTCTTTCTTTCTTTCTTTAGGCTCTTTCTTTTACTTTCTTTTTTTCCTCCTTTTGTTTGCCACTGCGGCTGTCAGATCCCAACAGAAAACAAAATGAAACAACACAATACAACAAATGTTCATTGATTGCCATGATTGCTCTGCACTGCATCATCACTGTAGCCGAATAGAGTAATAATAATAACGCACGCACGCACTCACTTACACGCACGCTGTGTCTTTTGGAATCGAGTCACCTAGTATGCTTTTTATGGCATAGGCAGCTCCCGGCAGGATCCGCCGGGAGAAACTATGCTCAGCTGCGCGACATGAGACTAATTACTTAGAGAGGAGTGTGTGTGTGTACATGTGTGTGTGTCAATTTAACAAAGGTGCAGACGATCAGAAATCAGCAGAGAGTGAGCGATGTTTGCGCTACTCTATGCCGAATTGAAGTGGACTCGGACCCATACCTTTTTTTTTCTCCCTGGAAGTAAAAACGTCTGGGTTTCCGAGGCTACCTAGTCTAGACCTACTGCACATTTAGGGTGCGTTTGGAAATACCGCACTGAGCGCACTGTGCAATGCAAACTAATAAGGGCCTTGCTCGGCCCCACACCCTTCTCCCATGTTGTGTTTAGTTTCCAAGATGGCCGCAGCACCATGAAGGGGTGGGGCGGAGGTGAGCGGGCGGGGTCGACATATGCCCTTACTGGGCTGCATTCAAGACACTTGCCTTGTGTCTGACACCTGACTTGTGTCTGAACACAGCTTTGATGGTTGTGTTCTGCCCCCCCTCCCCCCAAACCAAACCATATGGGCTTCCGTTGGAAATGCATTGGAGCGGCCACTATACACAGACACAAGACAAACACAAGACGGGTGTCTTGAATGTGTGAATGCAGCCCAGTAAGGGCCTATGTATGTATGTGTATACGCGTCCCTGTACGCGTCCCAGTACGGAAAGCTGCAACATAACTCTGTCATTTCTTGGCCGTTTCGGACACGGGAAGGCTTGCCGGAAACGGGCCTCCCCCCTGGGCACGTTCCTGGGGGTCTGGATGTTGCGCGGACCCCCCGGGGACCCTCCACACGTTACAGTTGCACCGCTCACTTCACACATGTTTTCCCCAAAATGATTGTAAAAGATTGTTGCTATTTGTCTCAAATAGCTTTAATACCCTATATAATATGAGGTGGCTCAGGAACAGCTATTTTCACAACTTTAGTGCAACACTCTTGTTTGGTGAACTATAGGGTATTGATTCATCACAAAGTGGAAATAATTACGGAGATTGTAGTTCTGTGGCCGACAGCAACGCATCTGGTAAACACCCGAGCGGCTGAGCGCTCACTAAGTGTTTTCTTTCTTTCTCTCTTTCTTTCTTTCTTTCTTTCTTTCTTTCTTTCTTTCTTTCTTTCGATTGATTGATTGATTGATTGATTGATATATATAAATATTTATTAACAGTTTGCAGAATTACAGTACATTTCAAGCACAAACTCAATACAAAGACGACCCAATTAAGCATTACACTTGAAGGCTCTCAAAGAGTTTTCTTTTTTTTCTCCTTTTTGTTTGCCACTGCGGCTGTCAGAGCCCGACAGAAAACAAAATGAAACAACACAATACAACGAATGTTCATTGATTGCCATGATTGCTCTGCACTGCATCATCACTGTAGTTGTAATTGGAACCGCGAGCCGAATAGAACAATAATAACGCACGCACGCACTCACACACACACACTCACACACACACACTCACACGCACACACTCACACGCACGCACGCTGTGTCTTTTGGAATCGAAGGGGGTTCCAGGTGGCCCCCAGCTAAATGATGGCGAGTTGGTAACCAAATGGACCCTCATTGATCTTTAACTCTTGAGTGTAAAATTAATTACATTTCAGGGCAAGACCCCATTTTACAGATATGGCAGCTGGGCTCTAGCAGTGACTCTCATCATTTGAACAGGAATTAAACGAAAAGCTGGGGCAAATTAAGTCAATATTCCATAAGAATCTTTCACTTGGTGGTACAAGCACCAAATTTGGCACACATGATGTCCAGGATGTATTTCTATGAAAAGCACCTTATCCAGCTGAAAATCCAAGATGGCTGCCAGTATTCAAGATGGCCACCTCGCCAAATGCAAGAAAACAAAACAACAAAAAGGTTTTCGAAGTAGAATTCAAATGTGTTAATGATCCAAACATCAAAATGAAAGTATTCTGACTGTACGAACTTAATGGTGTTGGAATTGAATTCCAATATGGCCGCCAGTTTGCAAGATGCAGTTATTACGTGACTCAAAATTAGCGTTTTCGGAAGCTGTATATGATCATAGATATTGTTGAAGGGCAACATCATTCGTTGATCATGCATTGAAATGCTGTGATCAAGCTCTATTGGTTTGTAATTTTGTATATAAGAGTGATGTCAAAGCACAACCAGGACACACTGGTGACATCACTGCTGTGAGACTCTTCATGGGGTTCAGTGTCGGCTTGTAGCGTAGCTGTAGTTGTGGTTTACTAACTGTTGTAGTGTACTCACTGTAGTTTGTTGTATACTTTAGTGTCCTAAATGCTAATTAGCCCCTGTATATATCTCCACTAGAAGTTTAGTTAGTTGTAGTATTGTAGTTAGATAGCCGCACCTGAATTGACAAGATGTGCCAGCGTGGGAGAGCTGAGACAAGGGTAACGGGGCTTCAGTTACCTGGATGGTGTACAGATCGCACAGGACTTAAATGGCACTGGATGAACGGTCGGGCTAGGTGTAGGGCACCAGATGCTTGAACCTAGATCAAGGTTCAAGGTTGGACTTTATTGTTACATCTTATGTACAGGTATATAAGAGTAAAACTTATTTTTGTTTGGCTTCCTTACAGACAATGCAGCGGCATAGATAGCATAATATTCAAACAACAAAAAACACAGTGACTCTCATCATTTGAACAGATATGACAGCAGGGCTCTAGCAGTGACTCTCCTCATTTGAACAGATATGTCAGCTGGGCTCTAGCAGTGACTCTCATCATTTGAACAGATATGACAGCAGGGCTCTAGCAGTGACTCTCATCATTTGAACAGATATGTCAGCTGGGCTCTAGCAGTGACTCTCATCATTTGAACAGATATGACAGCAGGGCTCTAGCAGTGACTCTCATCATTTGAACAGATATGACAGCAGGGCTCTAGCAGTGACTCTCATCATTTGAACAGATATGGCAGCAGGGCTCTAGCAGTGACTCTCATCATTTGAACAGATATGTCAGCTGGGCTCTAGCAGTGACTCTCATCATTTTAATTTGAAGCATGCCCAGTTTGACATGCATAGGTGACTGAACCCCATTTAATGTCATTTATATCTGGGACCTCAATTTATTATAACTTTTATTTATTTATATATCGTAACATCATTGTCAACTTAACTCTGAGAGAGTACAAATGGAACTAAATAATGGACCTGTTATGGTCCATTTGGTTCCATTTATACACTCTCCATACACTCTCCAAGGATTACTGTTATTATGGTAATCTCATACTTCATATCGCACACACCATACCTGTAACTTTTATTAGCCCCCCAAAAAAGGGAAAAAACGTTTTTAATTTTTTTTTATTATTATTTTTTGTATTCTTCCAAGGGCCACAAGGGGGCGCCTATTGGGGAACCCTGGTTAAGACTCACCCATGGACGGTTAAGACTCACCTGTGGACGGTTAAGACTCAGCTGTGGACGGTTAAGACTCACCTGTGGACGGTTAAGACTCAGCTGTGGACTAGGAAAATCTTTGAATGCAGATTGCGGCCCCTAGATGTGTCACAGAGACAACATTTCTTTTGGGAGCGTTCTACCCTTGCTGGCTGTCTGAATACCCCCAAAAAAGAAAGAAAAGGTCATTAAAATTAATTAATGGGCCGGGATATTAGGCCATATGCACACGTGTGCACAATTTCAGGTTTCTTCTGATTCATGGGGGGAGAACAGCAGCGTGCAGACCTGCTGTGTGTGATTTGTGCACACGTCAACTTGTGTGGAATCCATGCAGGTTTTATAAATGAGCCCCGGTGTGTGTTTAAGCAGCATGGCCCTGATGAGATGAGCGAAGTCAGGAGTGATTAATCACTGTAGTATCCTATACCTGAAGAGACCGGGCAAGAAAGAGAAACACACGAGACCACAAGATGCAACGCAAACAGACACCAACGCTCATAAATCACAGTGACAAAGTGCTGCAGCGCGTCGCTGTCATACAATTGTTTGTGTGTGTTGAACATTTTTAACAGCTATAGGATACAGCAGTGGTTCCCAAAGTGAGGTCCGGGGACCCCCCAGGGGTCCTTGAGAGAGTTCCAGGGGGTTCACGGGTGATTTGTAATCTGCAGCACGGGTGATTTGTAACCTACAGCACAGGTGATTTGTAACCCGCAGCTTGGGTGATTTGTAACCTGCAGCACAGGTGATTTGTAACCCGCAGCATGGGTGATTTGTAACCTGCAGCACGGGTGATTTGTAACCTGCAGCACGGGTGATTTGTAACCTGCAGCACGGGTGATTTGTAACCCGCAGCACGGGTGATTTGTAACCCACAGCATGGGTGATTTGTAACCTGCAGCACGGGTGATTTGTAACCCGCAGCACGGGTGATTTGTAACCCACAGCATGGGTGATTTGTAACCTGCAGCACGGGTGATTTGTAACCCGCAGCATGGGTGATTTGTAACCTGCAGCACGGGTGATTTGTAACCTGCAGCACGGGTGATTTGTAACCCGCAGCACGGGTGATTTGTAACCCGCAGCATGGGTGATTTGTAACCTGCAGCACGGGTGATTTGTAACCCGCAGCACGGGTGATTTGTAACCCACAGCATGGGTGATTTGTAACCTGCAGCACGGGTGATTTGTAACCCGCAGCACGGGTGATTTGTAACCCACAGCATGGGTGATTTGTAACCTGCAGCACAGGTGATTTGTAACCTGCAGCACGGGTGATTTGTAACCTGCAGCACAGGTGATTTGTAACCTGCAGCACGGGTGATTTGTAACCTGCAGCACGGGTGATTTGTAACCTGCAGCACGGGTGATTTGTAACCTGCAGCACGGGTGATTTGTAACCTGCAGCACAGGTGATTTGTAACCTGCAGCACGGGTCTGACAAAAGGGAGGTCTGACTTAAGGGCGGTCTCCCTGAAAACGTGGCGCAAAGCGACACGTTTTGAGCTTGTAGATCTGCTACTTTTTTTTCAAATCCTGAAGAGTAACAGTTTTGGACGTAGACAGTGTAGGCCTATAATGAATATAGTATAGACAGGAGGAATGGTTTGTTGTGCTGGAGTTTGTGCATGGCAGAAGTAGGGTGACATTGCGTGACAATGTCCGTTGCTATGGGAACAGTGAATGGTCTCTGCTTGTCACCTTGATGTGGACTATCTTTTTTTTTGGGGGGGGGGGAGGGGGGGCTTTTTATCCAATCCATGGCATTTCGGAGTCTGTTGCAGTGCTGATTTCATCGACTATGACAAAAACAAGACCTAGTTCAGTCAGATATACTCGAGGGGTTTCATGCTGTGCTCAAGGGCACATTCATATACTCAAGAGGTTAATGTGCTGCATTTCCATGTGGGTGTATTCAGTGTGTGCAAGTCCCACACGTCATTCGCTGATGTGGCAGTCAGCTGACAAATTGGGCGGGCTACTTAAGCTCACTAGACTGCAAGCTGTTCCTGCCTTCCTCTGCTCATGGTTCCTGGTTGCTGTTATGTGATGTTTGCTCCCACCACTACCCCAGCACCTCCGGTGGGCTCTGTTATTTTTGTTCCTCATGGGGGTTTTATTGTATATCTATCTATCTCCCTGCTCTCAATGTTTTATGATGGTGTTTAATCGTGCCGAGCAGGGAGAAAATGCTGCAGAGCCGAACGCCAAGATAAATATCATATGCACACTTGTATTCTCATTCTATAATAAATAAATATTGGTTAAATCTATTCGTGAGTTGTCTGACTGAACGTTAATAATAGAGAAAATACATCATAAATACATACTGAAACCATGCAGATATAAGCATTAAGGAAATGTTATGCATGTAGTATGTGTACTATTGTAACTAATAATTTCATTTTCCCAGCCATTCAGTTGCAAAAGAAAATATATATATAATCTGGGGACCCCCCCCAGGTTGAGAACCCTTGCTCTAGTTAACCTAAAAGATTAACCTTGGTTGAAAAGAAAAAGCAGGGTTTAGTGTCACAGATGGATGTGTGGAGACTGGTGTGGTGTGATGATCATCTTTAGATGGAAGATTTACGCTGACAACACTGAGTGAGCACTCTCAAAGGACATAGCATTTCACCAGCTTTGTTACACACGTGTGTGTGTGTGTGTGTGTGTGTGTGTGTGTGTGTGTGTGTGTGTGTGTGTGTGTGTGTGTGTGTGTGTGTGTGTGTGTGTGTGTGTGTGCGTGTGTGTGTGTGTGTGTGTGTGTGTGTGCGAGAGAGATAAAGCCATCAGTGCAGGCTAAAGGTTGTTGACAAACTGGTTAGCTTCTAATCATCTGTCAACCGTCTCTCTGTCTCTCTCTCTATTTCTGGGAAAGTGTCCCTCCCTTGGTGTGTGTGTGCGTGCGTGCGTGCGTGCGTGCGTGCGTGCGTGCGTGCGTGCGTGCGTGCGTGCGTGCGTGAATGATTGGAGACAGCTGCGGCGAGGGAGCTAACATGATTTCCAAGAACATGATGACACCACAGACAGACAGACAGACAGACAGACAGACAGACAGACAGACAGACAGACAGACAGACAGACAGACAGAGTCTAGAGGCCTCGACCACACATAGGCCCCACACACATATCAAACACATGTTCTGTGTCTTGTCTGTGTTCATTTAACGGCCGCCATAATGCATTTTCAATGGGAGTCACATGGTTTGACCAAACATCTTTGTTTGATGGCTGTGTTAGGCCTTGTACACACATGTCGGACGGACATGCTCTGTTCTGTCCATGTTTCATGGCCGCCTCAATGCTTTTCCAGTGGAAGTCACGTGGTTTGACCAAACACTTGTGTTTGATTGCCCCCCTCCCCCCATCAAACACAAATATTTGATCAAAAACCATGTGACTTCCATTGGAAAAGTATTGAGGCGCCCATCAAACACAGAGAACACACACTGTGTGTATGAGGCCAGGCAGAGAGAGACAGGGTGCAGTGGGTGATGACAGGCGGAGGTGTGGAAGGTGACCGTTGACCGCGTCTGTCCTGTTGCATCATCCGTCTGTATACCTCCGTTGGCCTGTCTGTTATTAACCCATTTTGGGCGGGAACCCCTTTTGGTGTTTTAAAGCTATTGAAAAATAGCAGATCTACAAGCTCGTAGCGCGGCACCGAGTGCTGCGCTACGAGCTTGTAGGTCTGCTATTTTTTGAAAAATCGTGAAAATGTGGCACAAATCTTTGAATATATATTCTTTCAGAGCGAACGTTTTGAACTAAAATCTTTGCTTCTGGGGGGGGGGGGGGGGGGGGGGGGGGGTCCCTGGAACAACATAGTAACTACAGTATAGTACATTTACTTATTTAGTAAGTAGCCTATAAGGGAGTGCCGTGATTTTTCTAAGCCAAATTCCAATCGCCTCCCTCAAGGCCTACACCACAATGGACTGTCAGCTGTAAGTGCTTGAGGGTGAGAGGCTTCAAGGGCTCCAAATCCTAGTGAAAGGAATGGGACAGCACTTTGAAGACGAGTCCGTCATTCATGACATTCTGTGTGTGTGTGTGTGTGTGTGTGTGTGTGTGTGTGTGTGTGTGTGTGTGTGTGTGTGTGTGTGTGTGTGTGTGTGTGTGTGTGTGTGTTGTGTGTGTGCGTGCGTGCGTGCGTGCGTGCGTGCGTGCGTGCGTGCGTGCGTGCGTGCGTGCGTGCGTGCGTGCGTGCGTGCGTGCGTGCGTGCGTGCGTGCGTGCGTGCGTGCGTGCGTGCGTGCGTGCGTGCGTGCGTGCGTGCGTGCGTGCGTGCGTGCGTGCGTGCGTGCGTGCGTGCCGTGGTGCGTGCGTGCGGGTTGCGTGCGTGCGTGCGTGCGTGCGTGGCTGTGTGCGTGGGTGCGTGCTGCGTGCGTGCGTCCGTGCGTGCCGTGCGTGCGTGCGTGCGGCTTGCGTGCGTGCGTGCGTGCCGTGCGCTGCGTGCGTAGCGTGCGTGCGTGAGTGCGTGCTGCGTGCGTGCGTGCGTGCGTGCGTGCGTGCGGTGCGTGCGTGCGTGCGTGGCGTGCGTGCGTGCGTGCGTGCAACAGGTCACCGTGACCTCGAGTTTGAGGTTTGGTGCGCTAGCTAGTACACAGTGTGTCGCCAGGGCAACCACTCAGCACACCTTTTACCTTATTTTTTTTAAAGGAAACATAGAGAGAGAGAGAGAGAGAGAGAGAGAGAGAGAGAGAGAGAGAGAGAGAGAGAGAGAGAGAGAGAAGGTCCGCCCAAAGCTCGGGAACTCCCCCACGTCAGGCAGTGATGGAAGAAGTACTCACATTGTTTTTACTGATTAATTAAGACCTGAGGCCGGATTCTACAGACAGACACATTCCCACACATTGTTACCAACTAATGGCCTCTATGCACCACAGAATAAACTCTTCACAGGTGTTACCATCCATCCATCCATTCTTCAACCGCTTATCCGTAGTCGGGTCGCGGGGGGCACCGCTTTCGCCAGAGAGATCCAGACTTCCCTCTCCAGCGCAACATTAGTAACTTCCTCCTGGGTGATCCCATGTCTCGGGGTCTTGTTCACAGGTGTTACAGATGTTATTAATTAAGGCTTTGTTCCATTTGGTTCCATTTGTATACACTCTCAGAGTTACACACCTGTACAGGGCCATTTGGAACTCTCGCAAGGACACTTTGAGACCCACTGGTGTAAGAGTGTTTTGAGTGAGCCAACATGAAACAATAGCAGCACCCTGACTGTTTGACCAGAATGGAACAGAGCCTTCATTAGTGTCATTAACGACTGACTCTGTTTGACCAGAATGGAACAGAGCCTTCATTAGTGTCATTAACACTGACTCTGTTTGACCAGAATGGAACAGAGCCTTCATTAGTGTCATTAACACTGACTCTGTTTTGACCAGAATGGAACAGAGCCTTCATTAGTGTCATTAACACTGACTCCTGTTTGACCAGAATGGAACAGAGCCTTCATTAGTGTCATTAGCACTGACTCTGTTTGACCAGAATGGGAACAGAGCCTTCATTAGTATCATTAACACTACTGACTCTGTTTGACCAGAATGGAACAGAGCCTTCATTAGTAATCATTAACACAAACTCTCTTTGACCAGAATGGAACAGAGCCTTCATTAATGTCATTGACACTGACTCTGTTTGACCAGAATGGAACAGAGCCTTCATTAGTGTCATTAACACTGACTCTGTTTGACCAGAATGGAACAGAGCCTTTCATTAGTATCATTGACACCGACTCTGTTTGACCAGAATGGAACAGATCCTTCATTAGTGTCATTGACACCGACTCTGTTTGACCAGAATGGAACAGAGCCTTCATTAGTGTCATTGACACTGACTCTGTTTGACCAGAATGGAACAGAGCCTTCATTAGCATCATTAACACTGACTCTGTTTTGACCAGAATGAAACCAGAGCCTTCATTAGTATCAATAACACTGACTCTGTTTGACCAGAATGAAACAGAGCCTTCATTAATGTCATTGACACTGACTCTGTTTGACCAGAATGGAACAGAGCCTTCATTAAGTGTCATTAGCACTGACTCTGTTTGACCAGAATGGGAACAGAGCCTTCATTAGTATCATTAACACTACTGACTCTGTTTGACCAGAATGGAACAGAGCCTTCATTAGTGTCATTGACACTGACTCTGTTTGACCAGAATGGAACAGAGCCTTCATTAATGTCATTGACAGCTGACTTCTGTTTGACCAGAATGGAACAGAGCCTTCATTAGTATCATTAACACTGACTCTGTTTGACCAGAATGGAACAGAGCCTTCATTAATGTCATTGACACTGACTCTGTTTGACCAGAATGGAACAGAGCCTTCATTAGTATCATTAACACTGACTCTGTTTGACCAGAATGGAACAGAGCCTTCATTAGTATCATTGACACCGACTCTGTTTGACCAGAATGGAACAGAGCCTTCATTAGTGTCATTGACACTGACTCTGTTTGACCAGAATGGAACAGAGCCTTCATTA
>NC_136811.1:52391676-52410887 GCF_951216825.1 Electrona antarctica | reverse complement strand
CTCACTGACACACCTAAAATATAAAATATTACATTGCAACGGTAACATCGTATATCGAATTGTTATCGCAATAATCAACGCCCCCATATTAACAACCCCCCCCCCCCCTCCCCTCACAGCTGTTCGTCATCGACAACGGCGCGGACGACTGGCGCATCGCCATGACGATTGAGCGGGTGCTGCTGATTAGCCTGGAGCTGCTGGTGTCGGCGGTGCACCCGGTGCCCGGAGACTTCAAGTTCCAGTGGCGCGCACGCCTCGCCTTCTCCTACGCCCCGTCACAAGCCGAGGTAAAGTTTCACCATAACAATCTGCTGATTGTTGTCATTTATAATTTATATATTATAATTTTCACCCTCTTTACACACCTCCCACTCCAGAAAGTGTGAGCTTCTCAGCTCCGGAGAAACAGCGGAGCCATTAAACCAGGAAATGTCGCATCACGATTTTGCTTATTCCTTCTGAATCTCTGTATATAAAATATAGCTAACTCATCGAATCTCTTAGTTACATCAATATTGTTCTCATAAAATAGTTGGTTTGTATTAAGATTATGAAGATCGCCGCCAGGGACTTTCCCAAATCCCATCCATTTCCCATGATCGCGGTGGTTTGACTCATATGGATATAAATAATCAAGTAACTGACAGAAAACGCTAATGTTACTGCCGTCGAATTATTACAAATTTCTGAGACATTTTATTTACAGTTGTGACGACACAGAGACAACTCCCTGACAATATCGCTTATTTTTGGACCACAATGCTTATATAAGACTTCTATGACAGTGCTTTAATGAAGTGACTTTATTCCTGTAGATTGTGTCAACCCTGCGGTCGCTCGTCTCCTTTAAGGCGTCTTGCTGGTTTATATATTATAATTTTCTTCTTGTTTTTTCCCCATGTGTCTTGTTTAGTTTTTGTCTGTAACTAAGTTGCTCTTCAAAGAGGGTAGGCCTTGGCTGCAGTCTATTTACATCATTTATTTATAGAAGACATTTTGTAGAATCAGCGTCAGCTCTTAACCTATTTAGGCCTGACGTTTGCTCTGAAAGAATATAAGATTTGTGCCACATTTTCACGATTTTTCAAAAATATCAGACCTACAAGCTCGTAGCGCGCCACTCGGTGGCGCGCTATGAGCTTGTAGATCTGATATTTTTCAATAGCTAAAGTATAACATAATGCTTAGTTAAAACACCAAAAGGGGTTTCCGTCCAGAATGGGTTATTGGGATAAACTCTTCCTCTTGGATTCAAGTTCTCAGTCGCCACGACGGATTCCAGTCTTTTGGATTCCATTAATAATAATACACTTTATTTGTATAGCACCTTTCATACATAAATGCAACTCAAAGTGCTTCACAGGGCAGAACATAAAAATATCAATAAAACACAGGCAAGCAGTTAGAAAGATAAAACAATCAGTGGTGGAAAAAAACGAAGTACAAATACTTCGTTACTTTACTTAAGTACAAGTTTGGAGAATTTGTACTTTTATTGACTACTTTTCTTTTGCTGTATTTTTACTTTTACTTCGTTACATTTACAAGGAAAAAATCGTACTTTTAATCCGCTATATTTAAAATCTGACACCTCGTTACTCGCTACAAATTAAATAATGCGCAGTTGAGAACAGAACAACAGGGCTGCGCTCCACTCTCAGATAATAGGGGGGCGGAGTTGTGTTCTGCTGCCTGGCCTGCTTGAAGACGGCAAGACGCACACACACGTTGTCACACGCATTCAACATGGATGAACGCAGGGCTGCCAAGTCTCACGCTTTGAGAGTGAGAGTCACGCAATTTGACCTTTTACCACGCACCACGCCACACCTCTCATTTCTCACGCACGCACAATACGCACGCCGAGGGGGGCATAAAATGTGCCAAAAAAGCCAAGCCGGCTATCATAATAACAATTTTATAACAACGCGCGCCCATGTGTGCGTCCTCACAAACGGCAAAATAGCCGATCTGCAGGAGATCATGCAGCGCTGTTATATGCAGTAGAAAGGGTAACCAGGCAGTGGACCACCAAATCGTCAGCCGGGTCCCTGACTGTGACGCATGGAAATGAGCCATGCAGAGTTTAACATCGCATCGAAATATTTTTCATGGAAGACAATATAGCCTCCACAAGTTACAACATTAAGTGAGTAAGTCACAAGTGACTATCTCTCTTCTATACTGGTGTGTGGCGTGACTGGCGTCTCTTGCGTGATATGAGGAACGGTGCCAGTAGCCTACGCACATTATAGGGTGTGTGTGTGTATGTGTGTGTGTGTGTGTGTGTGAAGGGGGAGGGGCCGCATCGCAACTTGTCGTTATAGTTCTGTTCAGAGAGGGGGGGGGGGGGGGGGGGGGGGAGAGAGAGAGAGAGAGAGAGAGAGAGAGAGAGACCACAGATGTGTGGGCATGGGGAAATTAAAAATAAGGCATTTTCCCAAATTCCAGTTTTCTGACTTTTTATTTCACAACATATTCCCCAATTTCCACTGAGATTATGGGGTGAATGAATGTGGCCAGACCCATCTTCTCTTTCTGTCATAGTGACATTGTCCTGCATCAGATCATGTCCAAATCAGGTTCTCCAATCTCCAGTAGCCTCTTCAGTTTTTTGAAGATCTTTTCCCTTACGGAGCTATGTGTGTGGCTGGCTGGGTCTGAGCACTATGTGTGTGGATTGCTGGCTGGCTGGGTCTGAGCACTATGGCTGAGCTCACACCTTTCATGCAATTCTGTGCTCGTTGGATGCTCGTTGGATGCATGTTGTGTTGTGTCATGGCCGCCCAATGGATTTCCAATGGAGGTCACATGGTTTGACCCAACATTGTGTTGTGTGAGGGGGAGGGGCGCAGTCTTGCACCCCTCCCCCTCACACAACACAATGTTGGGTCAAACCATGTGACCTCCATTGGAAATGCATTGGGCCGCTGGGCGGCCATGACACAACACCCAACGAGCACAGAGAATTGCATGAAAGGTGTGAGCTCAGCCTAAGTGTGTGGCTTGCTGGCTGGCTGGCTGGGTCTGAGCACTATGTGTGTGTGGATTGCTCGCTGGCTGGCTGGGTCTGAGCACTATAGTCCATGAGCCAGACCCCCCTAATTTGCGCGTTAATTTACGAAATGGGTGGGCAAATTCTTGTTTGAATTTTTGATTCACGGATTCACGGCTCGTGATTATAGTACAGCAGTGTTTCTCAAAGTGATGTCTGGAGACATCACTTTGTCCAGAGACATGTTCCATTCAAACCCAAATGCATTAAAGTTGCACATTTCATAAACAAGAATGCAGAGGTTCAACTAGCACTGGGGAACTGGGCTTCGTCTGTTTTGCAACGCAACATGGAGCTCTTGTGTTAATTAATTATGCATGTTGGTCCTGTATGTTATTGATGTATGCTGTTGGGGGTTCTGTATTTTAATTATTTGTATGCCATTTCATTTTTTGGAATAAAGCCACTTTTGACAGGACAATTTTAGGACTTCATTTATTTGTATTCATTTTGAAAATAATTTTGTATTTTGTACTTTGTAATTTTTACTTTTATACTTAAGTACATTTTTACACCGGGTACTTTTTATTTTGTACTTTGTAATTTTTACTTTTATACTTAAGTACATTGTTACACCGGGTACTTTGTATTTTGTACTTTGTACTTTTACTTTGTAATTTTACTTTTATACTTAAGTACATTTTTACACCGGGTACTTTGTATTTTGTACTTTGTACTTGTACTTTGTAATTTTTACTTTTATACTTAAGTACATTTTTACACCGGGTACTTTTTGTACTTAAGTACATTTAATTTGAGGTACTTTTTTACTTTTACTTAAGTAACTTTCTTAATGGGTACTTTGTACTTTTACTTAAGTAATTGTCAAGTAGAGAATCAGTACTTCTACTTAAGTAAAATATTTTTGTACTTTTTCCACCACTGAAAACAATGGTAAAGAGCATAGAAAAACAAAGCACACAGCAAATCAGGCAGAACAGAGAGGTTCAACTAAAAGCAAGAGTAACATTGAAGTCTGCATGCATGTCTTCTATGGAAGCACGTTGCGCAGCGAAAATAGCCGAACTACAAGCTCTCAATGGCGTTGTAGTTTGTAGTTTGAACAACATATTTTCAGATGGGGGTCCGTGGCCAAATACAGATAATTCTGGGGGGGTCCATGACGTGAAAAAGGTTGAGCACCACTGACATTGAAACATAGGTGTTTCTCAGAAAACGTGTAGGATTTTAGAAGACATGTCTTTTTAATCCCTGCTTGGTGTCTCCTCCTCAGGCCGACCTGGACATGGTCCTCAGCGTGCCCATGTTCCTCAGGCTCTACCTCATCGCCCGAGTCATGCTGCTGCACAGCAAGCTGTTCACAGACGCCTCGTCGCGCAGCATAGGGGCCCTCAACAAGGTGAGTGAGTGAGTGTGTGTGTGTGTGTGTGTGTGTGTGTGTGTGTGTGTGTGTGTGTGTGTGTGTGTGTGTGTGTGTGTGTGTGTGTGTGTGTGTGTGTGTGTGTGTGTGTGTGTGTGTGTGTGTGTGTGTGTGTGTGTGCGCGTGCATGCGTGCGCAATTTGGAAACCCATTCGTTTAAAAAAACATGTTTTCCCTTAATTTTTGACTCGTTTTGCACCAAAGTTTTTTGGAACTCTGTTTGGCTCCTCCCCTTTCTTTTCCGAATACATGCCGCCACCAGATGGCGCCACTCAGGAGCCAGTGCCAGCAATAATGCACAAAAATGAGACTCTTTAGAGAGCCGTGAACTCCCTGGTTGAACCGGAAGTGATAACCGATCCATTTCATAGCTTCACTCCGGGCCGTCATCTGCCGATGTAAACATTAGTTTTTCTACTCGCGAGATCGGATTAAAGTTTTATTAAGCTCTAAACATCGTACTTGATCTCAATCTGAGCCCTAACAATGCTCTAAGATCATGTGCGTGCACGTGATCACAAAAGATCACGGGATCTACTGAATGTGAAGGAGGAGCTGACAAACTGACGGTGGAGCATATACGACACACAGTATGGCAACCCTTCACATTCAGTAGATCCCGTGATCTTGTGTGGCCAGATGTACTTTCCTGGGGTCTAGTAGGACTATGGTAAATAATAATAAAGAAAAACTTACAGCATTAACACTCATCTTTTACTTTCTCTATAATAACAACCTAAAACATGAACCTTGGTTGTCCTTTAAGATTTGACTTTCAAGTTTTAGGTCTGGTGTTTTTAAAGGGTTGACATTTAAATGTTTTCAGGTTTGAGATTTACGGTTTGACATTTTCTTTTCTTTTTCAAAGTTTAAAGATTGACGTTTAGAATTTTTAATTGAAGCTTTAGGGAATTGGGATCGATGTATTAGGTGTGAGTTTATGGTACCAAGACAGGATAAACATCATGTGAGCATAAATAAGTACATAGTAAAATATGAATACATCACAATGAGCTATCATGCTAAATATAAAAATATACTAATATATAAAGTGCCTGGGAAGTTAATAGACAAAACACACCTTGAGTCTATGCTTTTTAAACTCAGAAATGTATAAAGACAATAAATATAGAAAATATTAAATATACATAAAGAAGGGAGACCTTTGGAATCCAGATGACTCGTATCTGTTCTCATTGTAGAACTTCTAAACCATACAATAATGGAATTTGGAATACCCAATTATATAAGCCAATGTGGCTGACTAAGGCTAAACTCTAAAGGAAGCAGCCCAATAACAGCTCCTCATTAAGGCCTTTGGGATGCTCTGTCTGGGGTGTATGAATCCAATTGGCCTCCCTTTGGAGTAACGCTCTGTCCCTATCACCCCCTCTTTTTAGGGGGTTTACAACTTCAATCCCCTGGAACCTCAAAGTGCTGACTGCATGACTCACAGCATTAAAATGTCTTGCAACAGAAGACTTCTCATCATTATTCCGAATGGAACTGTTGTGCTCTGACAACCTAGTTTTGATTTTCCGTGATTGTTTCCCCCCACATAACACAGGCCACAATTAACACCCTCCGCGCCATTGCTGACGATTAAAGTCAATTGAAGCTTAATTTTGATACTGGCGCTTAACGCCATTGCCGACGGCCTTCGGCAATTGAGCTTTTATAGCGCGTTCGATTGCTCGAGCCAAAATGCTACTCACGTTAGCCGGTTAGCTAGCTGTGTTGTTATCACAGCGCTGGATCGCCCATCTTAGATCATCGTCGCCATAAGCATCCATTCTATCCATTTCTTTCAATCGCCTGTAACTCCTATTCCTTGTCCCAGGTGGCATTTTTGGTCAAAACAGCGTTTCTTTGACGGCACAGAGCTGACAATCTAGAGCTCTCCGGAGCTCCGGCCTGGATTCACATTGTAAACAAGGCCCACACAGCTGTGTGAAAACTCCTAACGTAGGACTACCGGTTGTGGACCGGAAATGGCGGCTTTTCAAAATAAGAGCTCAAATTAAAAAAATGCTGGCGTGAATTAGATCCTAATTTTTCAATAAATGATAGCAGTCTAAGTGTTAAGGGCATTTCAAAAGGCACATATTTTGTTTTGCATGAAATCCTGCCTTTAACTGCATATTATTTTTCCCGAATGCGGGTGTAAAAATGACTCACTCTTAGTGTATACAATTGCGACAAGGGAAATTACCAGAGGGAAGTGTTGACAAGAGATGTTTCAGTGGGCTATAGAGCGTCGCAGTCCCGCCCCCTACCAGGGCCCAGTCCCGCCCCCTACCAGGGCCCAGTCCCGCCCCCTACCAGGGCCCAGTCCCGCCCCCTACCAGGGCCCAGTCCCGCCCCCTACCAGGGCCCAGGAAATGATTCTCCGTTCATTTTCCTCAGACATTTCAAAAAATATTTATTTAAAGACCTTTTAAGCCTCGTACAAAGCCAACTCTTGTCGTGACAAATCATGACAACAAACAAAACATTTCGGGTTGAACAAATAATTAGAAAGAAGAAGAAAACGGCAGGTTACAACACTTTTTTGTTGTTTTTCTTCTTTGTAATTATTTGTTTGGTCCAAAATTTTTAGCCAGTTTGTTGTCATGATTTGTCATGACAAGAGTTGGCTTTGTACGACGCTTATAAGGTCTTTAAATAAATACGTTTCGAAATGTCTATGGGAAAAAAACTATTTCCTGGGCCTGGCGTCGTCATGAAAGGGGGCGGGACTGCGACGCTCTATATAGGTCTGCTCTAACTAGTGTGTCCCTCAAATTCTTAGCCCTCTTGTGGGCAAACACAGGTTTGTCTCTAAACACATGGCCTATACTGGGATCACTGGGCAGGATGTGCCAGTGTTTCTCTATACTTTGTCTAATGTCTCTTTAAAGAATATCTTGGTACCATAATTAGTCTTTTTGATACTGTGTAAGATGATAACAGTTGACACCTGTCTTCAATTATAGTTGATTGTATCTCATATGACCACACTTCTTGTTGTCTTGTCATAACGCTGATGAAACAGACCGAAACACGTTCGTTATCAACTCTCGTCAGAGGAAAATAAATTCATGTGAAAAGGACATACAATTAGTGCTGGCATTTTCTTGATTTCATGCTTTGCACCATTTACCATTTAGGGCATTCAATCGCAAAAAACACATTTAAACATGGAGATATGGCGTGTTCTCTCCTCTGTGTCATCAGCGCCAATACCCTAGGGTAGGTAGTTACCCTCACACAAAAACATGCAGTAATCCTGGTCTCTATACTTTATTCAGAACTGGTTGTAATAACGTGTTCCTTCCACGTGGTACGTCCAAGCGGGGAACTCTACCATCATCAGGTGATAAGAATCGGCCTGCTCATGCACTCCTCATGCATTGCAGGAAGCATGAGCTCAGTTCGGGGCTCTCCCCACGTTGGCAGAGAGAGAGAGTAGCGCCCAGGATTACCGCTTGGCACCGGGTGAAAAGTGGATTACAAGATTGTGGGATAAAAAAGAAAAGAAAAAAAAGAAAAAAGAAACTGAAGTAATTCAACACAACGAAGAGTTCTTTGCCGTGCAACAAAGAGTTGAGATTATTTCTAGACTGAAAGAGGGAAAAGGTCTGAGGCAGAAGCATGGCGAAGAAACAGAGACAGAATGCAGCAGCGGCATGAGGCATGTAGCCATCCCTTCGGCCTGACATGGAGTGACACACAAAATGCACATTTCAGTTCGACTCGTTATACAGGAACAGAGGGCACAGTTATTTGTGGGCAGCTCCCCTAAAGACAAACACAGTCAGAAAGCATGTCTCCGCGTGATTGACACTTCAGCCTGCAGCCTCGGTTGTAAATATAGCCGACCTGCTGCTATCTTTATAATGGATCAACGTTGGCCAGGTGACCACCCTGGGGGTGCCTGCTAAAACTCTGGGTGGTCACGACATGTTGAACAGCTGAGAGACAGGCGCTTTAGCCCGTTTAGGCCTGATGTCGAAATTTAAAAAAATGTCTTCTAAAGTTTTCTGAAAAACCCATGTTTCTATGTCAGTCGTTCTCAAACATATTCATGTCAAGGACCCCAAAATATATATGACATTGGCCGCCGACCCCCATCTGAAAATATGTTGTTCCAGGGACCCTCCCAGTAGCAAAGATTTGAGTTAAAAAATCGCTCTGTAACAATATATATTCAAAGATTTCAGGCACATTTTCACGATTTTTCAAAAATAGCAGACCTACAAGTTCATAGTGCGGCACTCGGTGCCGCGCTATGAACTTGTATATCTGCTATTTTTCAACAGCTAAAGCATAACATAATGCTTAAAACACCAAAAGGGGTTGCCGCCCAGAATGGGTTAGAGAGATTGCCCCCTGCAGGCTGCAATGGAGTATCACGCCCAGAATGGGTTAGAGAGATCGCCCCCTGCAGGCTGCAATGGAGTATCACGGCAGAAAATGTGAAATGTTGGTTCATCAATATTCATCAAAACACAATTATGGAGATACGAGGTTTCTGCCCGACAGCAACGATAGCATAGATAAGAGTAGAACGAGGGAAGAGAATAGAAAACACATTTAAAACACAGAGGTTTTAGAATAGATAAGAGTAGAATGAGAGAATAGAATATGGAATCATACCCTATAAAGCACTAGTGTATATTTAAAACACAGAGGTTTTAGAATAGATAAGAGTAGAACGAGGGAAGAGAATAGAATATGGAATCATACCCTATGAAGCACTAGTGTCTATTTAAAACACAGAGGTTTTTTTGACTGCAGGGGAGTCATATTTAAAACACATTTAGGCCTGACCTCGAAATTAAAAAAAAATCTTCTAAATCTTCTAAAATACATATTTTCACGATTTTTCAAAAATAGCAGACCTACAAGCTCGTAGCTATGAGCTTGTAGATCTGCTATTTTTCAATAGCTAAATTATAACATAATGTTTAAAACACCAAAAGGGGTTCCCGCCCAGAATGTGTTAAAACACAGAGGGTGTTTGACTGGGGAGTCATAATTTCACCCCCTCCCTATCTAAGTAGTTGACGGTATTAGGATGTTGACATAATTTGGGATTTGCAGGCTCTTACATCACAAACAGCAGGAAAATCAGAGCACTTTTTTTTTAGCCAGAAAACCCGAGACCACAGAAAATCTATTGAATGTTAAAAGTTCAGGTTTTTTTAGTTGCAATTGAGATCACAAAAACCTTTTTTTTTATGTCACAATCCCTTTAAGACAAACTTTTTTTTTAACTCATAATCTTTGCTTCTGTGGGTCCCTGGAACATGTTGAGATGGTCGGTGGCGGCCAAATACAATATTAATTTTGGGGTCCGTCATGACATTAAAAAAATTGACAACCACTGACATTAGACTTTAGAACTAGCCTCAGGTCTTAATAGGCTGAAGGCGAGAGGGTTCAGAGAGCGTGAAAAAGCCTTTTGGCTTCAATGACTGAGAGATTCTCATCAGAACGGAAGGACAGAGCTATCTCTTGGCAGCTTATTGAGCTGTGAGCTGTCAGCTGTGAGCTGTGGGCAGCAAGCTATCTGGAAACCATTCCAGTGTGCTCTGTAACAATGTGTACAATACAATACTTGAAAAGTTGAGTACAAGTTTGAGGCAAATTAGATTTACATGAGCATGTCACATTTCCAATACTTAATGCTTCCACTCCACTACATATCAGAGGTAAATATTGTACTTTTTACTCCACGACAATTATTTAAAAACTTTAGTTAATGGTTACTTAGATTTAGAGTATTATTACAAAACATACCAGTAAGACATATGGAGCGTGTCTTGAGTGTACAGGGTTTGATGAGGTCTGGCCATATATGGAGTGTGTCTTGAGTGTACAGTGTTTGATGAGGTCTGGCCATATATGGAGTGTGTCTTGAGTGTACAGTGTTTCATGAGGTCTGGCCATATATGGAGTGTGTCTTGAGTGTACAGTGTTTGATGAGGTCTGGCCATATATGGAGCATGTCTTTCTTGAGTGTACAGTGTTTGATGAGGTCTGGCCATGCATGTCTTTCTTCAGTGTACAGGGTTTGATGAGGTCTGGCCATATGGAGCATGTCTTTCTTCAGTGTACAGGGTTTGATGAGGTCTGGCCATATATGGAGCATGTCTTTCTTCAGTGTACAGGGTTTGATGAGGTCTGGCCATATATGGAGCATGTCTTTCTTGAGTGTACAGGGTTTGATGAGGTCTGGCCATATATGGAGCATGTCTTTCTTCAGTGTACAGTGTTTGATGAGGTCTGGCCATATATGGAGCATGTCTTTCTTCAGTGTACAGTGTTTGATGAGGTCTGGCCATATATGGAGCATGTCTTTCTTGAGTGTACAGGGTTTGATGAGGTCTGGCCATATATGGAGCATGTCTTTCTTCAGTGTACAGTGTTTGATGAGGTCTGGCCATATATGGAGCATGTCTTTCTTCAGTGTACAGTGTTTGATGAGGTCTGGCCATATATGGAGCATGTCTTTCTTCAGTGTACAGTGTTTGATGAGGTCTGGCCATATATGGAGCATGTCTTTCTTCAGTGTACAGTGTTTGATGAGCTCAGATCAATATATGGAATGTCAGAACATGTCAGCTCCTTAGATGGATATCTAAGGGTGGCAGCGGGGACGCAGTGTCTTGAGTGTACAGGGTTTGATGAGGTCACCGACTGGGTTAACGGTGCCGGAGATTAGCTGGTAACAGACGTCCGGACGGACGGACAGACGGGCGGACGGACAGACGGACGGACACACACACACACATGGACGGACTCACACACACACACACGGACGGACTCACACACAGGCCCGGTTCTTCCTACAGGCCGACGAAGCAACGGCTTCGAGCGCCATGGGGGAGTTTTTATTTTTTATTTTTTACTCTGTCCCAACTCTGTCTGCACCGTGTCCCCCCAGTGCCCCCCCAGTGCCTCCCCAGTGCCCCCCCATTGCCTCCCCAGTGTCTCCCCAGTGCCAGTGTCCCGCCAGTGCCTCCACAGAGCCTCCTCAGTGTCCCCACAGTGCCTCCCCAATGGACCCCCAGTGCCTCCACAGTGTCCCCACTGTCCCCCCAGTGCCTCCACAGTGTCTCCTCAATTTTTGGGACAGAGTAAAAAAAAAAAAACTTTTTTTATTTTTTTATTTTTTAAGAGGGGGGGGGGGGGGGGGGGGGCGCCGCGAAAAATCCTGCTTGGGGCGCCAGATTGCTCAGGACCGGCCCTGCTCACACACACACACACACGCGGACGGAGTGCTCTCCCCACTCTCTCCCCATGCCTTCAGCCTGGTGCGGAGATGACGCACGTAAAGCCATGTATTTTGTACTTGTATCACGTGAGATGAAATAAGCCTATTTACCTCTTCGAATAGTTTTCTATTGTATCATTTATTCATTACACACCACCAGGGTTTCCTATACAGCTGAAAGAAGAACGAGGCTAATATGGTCATGATGAGAGCATAATGTAATGTAATTACAGCCAGATGTACTGGTGTCCCTGAACATGGCAGGAGTCATATCATATTCTAGGACTTTGAGCATCAAACAGCTTCCATTAAGAAGATTTCATTTAACAGCGGTGACATTTGGAGGAACACGGACAGACTTCCTCAGAAGTGTCTGTCTTCACTAATCCTGCAAGGTCTTCAAAGAGAGAGGGCCACGCATTGGACAATTCACCAGATTATGGTGCCAGATAAACCATTTCCTGCATGGGGTCCCATGTTGGGGGCATGGGATTTTATTGCTCTCTTTTTTATATATTCAAATTTATAAACACGTTTTCTAAAATGCCGAACATTATAGCCACCACCCCTTGTAAACTTGTAGATTGGTACATTGATTGATTGATTGAATGATTAATTATTTCATGAATGAATTTGTTCATTCACTCACTCACTCACTCACTCACTCACTCACTCACTCACTCACTCACTCACTCACTCACTCACTCACTCATGTATTAATTAATTAATTCACTTGTTAATTCATTCATTCATTAGTCTTTAGCCGTTTCGTACTGCTACGCTGTTGTTATTTGTCCGTCCTCGGCTTAAAAACAGTTTGGGAAGCCCTTTCCTATAATCTCCTGATGGTATGCACCAGTACAGTAGCCTCCAGTGTTTAACTTTGGGATGTGGACCGTGTCTTGTTCATCCTTCTTATTCGGAGTGATAATCCTATATTAATTGACACAGTTGGTAATTTGTTTTTATTTATTTTTTTGCCAGCTGTCCTTGCTGCGTTGTGGCAGCTGCAGTGGGGCTGCGTTTAGCGTGGATTATGTGGAACTATGGAATGGTCCATATGCTGTTGAGAGAACACCAGCCCTTTATGTGGAACTATGGAATGGTCCATATGCTGCTGAGAGAACACCAGCCCTATGGAATGGTCCATATGCTGCTGAGAGAACACCAGCCCTTTATGTGGAACTATGGAATGGTCCATATGCTGCTGAGAGAACACCAGCCCTTTATGTGGAACTATGGAATGGTCCATATGCTGCTGAGAGAACACCAGCCCTATGGAATGGTCCATATGCTGCTGAGAGAACACCAGCCCTTTATGTGGAACTATGGAATGGTCTATATGCTGCTGAGAGAACACCAGCCCTTTATGTGGAACTATGGAATGGTCCATATGCTGCTGAGAGAACACCAGCCCTTTATGTGGAACTATGGAATGGTCCATATGCTGCTGAGAGAACACCAGCCCTATGGAATGGTCCATATGCTGCTGAGAGAACACCAGCCCTATGGAATGGTCCATATGCTGCTGACAGAACACCAGCCCTTTCATGATGTGAACTATGGAATGGTCCATATGCTGCTGAGAGAACACCAGCCCTATGGAATGGTCCACATGCTGCTGAGAGAACACCAGCCCTTTCATGATGTGAACTATGGAATGGTCCATATGCTGCTGAGAGAACACCAGCCCTATGGAATGGTCCATATGCTGCTGAGAGAACACCAGCCCTATGGAATGGTCCATATGCTGCTGAGAGAACACCAGCCCTATGGAATGGTCCATATGCTGCTGAGAGAACACCAGCCCTATGGAATGGTCCATATGCTGCTGAGAGAACACCAGCCCTATGGAATGGTCCATATGCTGCTGACAGAACACCAGCCCTTTCATGATGTGAACTATGGAATGGTCCATATGCTGCTGAGAGAACACCAGCCCTTTGAATGGTCCACATGCTGCTGAGAGAACACCAGCCCTTTCATGATGTGAACTATGGAATGGTCCATATGCTGCTGACAGAACACCAGCCCTTTCATGTGTGAACTATGGAATGGTCCATATGCTGCTGACAGAACACCAGCCTTTCATGATGTGAACTATGGAATGGTCCATATGCTGCTGAGAGAACACCAGCCCTTTCATGATGTGAACTATGGAATGGTCCATATGCTGCTGAGAGAACACCAGCCCTTTCATGATGTGAACTATGGAATGGTCCATATGCTGCTGAGAGAACACCAGCCCTTTCATGATGTGAACTATGGAATGGTCCATATGCTGCTGAGAGAACACCAGCCCTTTCATGATGTGAACTATGGAATGGTCCATATGCTGCTGACAGAACACCAGCCCTTTCATGATGTGAACTATGGAATGGTCCATATGCTGCTGAGAGAACACCAGCCCTATGGAATGGTCCATATGCTGCTGAGAGAACACCAGCCCTTTCATGATGTGAACTATGGAATGGTCCATATGCTGCTGAGAGAACACCAGCCCTTTCATGATGTGAACTATGGAATGGTCCATATGCTGCTGAGAGAACACCAGCCCTTTCATGATGTGGATGAACTATGGAATGGTCCATATGCTGCTGAGAGAACACCAGCCCTTTCATGATGTGAACTATGGAATGGTCCATATGCTGCTGAGAGAACACCAGCCCTATGGAATGGTCCATATGCTGCTGAGAACACCAGCCCTTTCATGATGTGGATGAGCTCGTGGCTGAGTTGGGCTATAGATCCTGAGATGAGTTAACCCATTTTGGGCGGGAACCCCTTTCGGTGTTTTCAAGCATTATGTTATACTTTAGCTATTGAAAAATAGCAGATCTACAAGCTCATAGCGAACTGCTATTTTTGGAAAATCATGAAAATGTGGTGCAAATCTTTGAATATATATTCTTTCAGAGCGAACGTTTTTAACTCAAATCTTTTCTTCTGGGGTGTCCCTGGAACAACATATTTTCAGATGTTGTTACATATAATTTTTGGGGTTCCTTGACATAAAATATTGAGCACCACTGATACAGAAAAAAAAGGATTGATTTCAGGCCTAAATGAGCTAACGAGTTGATAATAAGCCACCGTCAGGCGTTATTGTGATTGTGAAGCCAGATAATGAAAAGGAATACTGGACATGTTTCATAGATAGCACAGACCTCAGATCTCCTCCTCTCCTCTCCTCTCCTCTCCTCTCCTCTCCTCTCCTCTCCTCTCCTCTCCTCTCCTCTCCTCTCCTCTCCTCTCCTCTCCTCTCCTCTCCTCTCCTCTCCTCTCCTCTCCTCTCCTCTCATCCCCCCCTCCCATCTCCTCTCCTCTCCTCTCCTCTCCTCTCCTCTCCTCTCCTCTCCTCTCCTCTCCTCTCCTCTCCTCTCCTCTCCTCTCCCCTCCCCTCTCCTCTCCTCCTCCGCTCCTCTACTCTCCTCTCCCCTCCCCTCTCCTCTCCTCCTCCGCTCCTCTCCTCTCCTCTCCTCTCCTCTCCTCTCCTCTCCTCTCCTCTCCTCTCCTCTCCTCTCCTCTCCTCTCCTCTCCCCTCCCCTCCCCTCCCCTCCCCTCCTCTACTCTCCCCTCCCCTCCCCTCCCCTCCCCTCCCCTCCCCTCCCCTCCCCTCCCCTCTCACATGTCTGATAGCTGGGAGCGGATCTCTCCTAATGCACTTGGAGAGGCAGCGTGAAATTGGGACAGGAAATTGCTCGCGTCTGAAACAGGGCGTTTAAAAAAGAAAAGAAAAAAGAGCCGAGCCAAAACGAGGACGGAATATAAACGCACACAAAGGCGTGTTCGTTGAGCCTCAGTTAGTAATGACTGGCAGTTGTAAGGATGATAATTCAGGGAGCAGAAGGCCAGTGTAGATAGAGTCAGAGGACTCTCATTGGAACAGACAGAGGGTTGGGTGAGCTTTTTTTGTCTTACTCTGACATGTGCCTTAGTCTCTTAACACAGTGTAGAGAGTGAGCACATCGCCACTGGCTGACAGAAACCTTTTTATTCCACAAACCATGTAGCATAATTATCCACAGTCATTTCCCTACGTGGTCTCACCCAAACACGGCGGAATACCACGGAATTGCATTTCCGTGCTATAAATACACTAGAAAACCCCAAAAATCCGTACCTACATATTGAAACTGAAATCCTCCCCATAGACAGACAATGACGGAGGGGCGGCCGTCTCTACCGAACTGGAGCGTTGCGAAGGTCAGTATAGAGTTTGCATGTGGAGCGTTGGGAAGGTCGTATAGAGTTTGTGTGTGGAGCGTTGTGAAGGTCGTATAGAGTTTGCGTGTGGAGTGTTGTGAAGGTCGGTATAGTTTGCATGTGGAGCGTTGTGAAGGTCGTATAGTTTGCATGTGGAGCGTTGTGAAGGTCAGTATAGTTTGCATGTGGAGCGTTGTGAAGGTCAGTATAGTTTGCATGTGGAGCGTTGTGAAGGTCAGTATAGTTTGCATGTGGAGCGTTGTGAAGGTCGGTATAGTTTGTGTGTGGAGCGTTGTGAAGGTCAGTATAGTTTGCATGTGGAGCGTTGTGAAGGTCGTATAGAGTTTGCATGTGGAGCGTTGTGAAGGTCAGTATAGTTTGCGTGTGGAGCGTTGTGAAGGTCAGTATAGTTTGCATGTGGAGCGTTGTGAAGGTCAGTATAGTTTGTGTGTGGAGCGTTGTGAAGGTCAGTATAGTTTGCATGTGGAGCGTTGTGAAGGTCAGTATAGTTTGTGTGTGGAGCGTTGTGAAGGTCAGTATAGTTTGTGTGTGGAGCGTTGTGAAGGTCAGTATAGTTTGCATGTGGAGCGTTGTGAAGGTCAGTATAGTTTGCATGTGGAGCGTTGTGAAGGTCAGTATAGTTTGTGTGTGGAGCGTTGTGAAGGTCGGTATAGTTTGCATGTGGAGCGTTGTGAAGGTCAGTATAGTTTGTGTGTGGAGCGTTGTGAAGGTCAGTATAGTTTGCATGTGGAGCGTTGTGAAGGTCAGTATAGCGTTTGCATGTGGAGCGTTGTGAAGGTCAGTATAGTTTGCATGTGGAGCGTTGTGAAGGTCAGTATAGTTTGTGTGTGGAGCGTTGTGAAGGTCAGTATAGTTTGCATGTGGAGCGTTGTGAAGGTCAGTATAGTTTGCATGTGGAGCGTTGTGAAGGTCAGTATAGTTTGCATGTGGAGCGTTGTGAAGGTCAGTATAGTTTGTGTGTGGAGCGTTGTGAAGGTCAGTATAGTTTGCATGTGGAGCGTTGTGAAGGTCAGTATAGAGTTTGCATGTGGAGCGTTGTGAAGGTCAGTATAGTTTGCATGTGGAGCGTTGTGAAGGTCAGTATAGTTTGCATGTGGAGCGTTGTGAAGGTCGGTATAGTTTGCATGTGGAGCGTTGTGAAGGTCAGTATAGTTTGTGTGTGGAGCGTTGTGAAGGTCAGTATAGTTTGCATGTGGAGCGTTGTGAAGGTCAGTATAGTTTGCATGTGGAGCGTTGTGAAGGTCAGTATAGTTTGTGTGTGGAGCGTTGTGAAGGTCAGTATAGAGTTTGCATGTGGAGCGTTGTGAAGGTCAGTATAGTTTGCATGTGGAGCGTTGTGAAGGTCAGTATAGTTTGTGTGTGGAGCGTTGTGAAGGTCAGTATAGTTTGCATGTGGAGCGTTGTGAAGGTCAGTATAGTTTGCATGTGGAGCGTTGTGAAGGTCAGTATAGTTTGCATGTGGAGCGTTGTGAAGGTCAGTATAGTTTGCATGTGGAGCGTTGTGAAGGTCGGTATAGTTTGCATGTGGAGCGTTGTGAAGGTCAGTATAGTTTGTGTGTGGAGCGTTGTGAAGGTCGGTATAGTTTGCGTGTGGAGCGTTGTGAAGGTCGGTATAGTTTGCATGTGGAGCGTTGTGAAGGTCAGTATAGTTTGCATGTGGAGCGTTGTGAAGGTCGGTATAGAGTTTGCATGTGGAGCGTTGTGAAGGTCGGTATAGTTTGCGTGTGGAGCGTTGTGAAGGTCGGTATAGTTTGCATGTGGAGCGTTGTGAAGGTCGGTATAGTTTGCGTGTGGAGCGTTGTGAAGGTCAGTATAGTTTGCATGTGGAGCGTTGTGAAGGTCGGTATAGTTTGCATGTGGAGCGTTGTGAAGGTCAGTATAGTTTGCATGTGGAGCGTTGTGAAGGTCGGTATAGTTTGCATGTGGAGCGTTGTGAAGGTCGGTATAGTTTGCATGTGGAGCGTTGTGAAGGTCGGTATAGTTTGCATGTGGAGCGTTGTGAAGGTCAGTATAGTTTGCATGTGGAGCGTTGTGAAGGTCAGTATAGTTTGCATGTGGAGCGTTGTGAAGGTCGGTATAGTTTGCATGTGGAGCGTTGTGAAGGTCAGTATAGTTTGCGTGTGGAGCGTTGTGAAGGTCGGTATAGTTTGTGTGTGGAGCGTTGTGAAGGTCAGTATAGTTTGCATGTGGAGCGTTGTGAAGGTCAGTATAGTTTGCATGTGGAGCGTTGTGAAGGTCAGTATAGTTTGCATGTGGAGCGTTGTGAAGGTCAGTATAGTTTGCATGTGGAGCGTTGTGAAGGTCAGTATAGTTTGCATGTGGAGCGTTGTGAAGGTCGGTATAGTTTGTGTGTGGAGCGTTGTGAAGGTCAGTATAGAGTTTGCGTGTGGAGCGTTGTGAAGGTCGGTATAGAGTTTGCGTGTGGAGCGTTGTGAAGGTCGTATAGAGTTTGCGTGTGGAGCGTTGTGAAGGTCGGTATAGAGTTTGCGTGTGGAGCGTTGTGAAGGTCGTATAGAGTTTGCGTGTGGAGCGTTGTGAAGGTCGGTATAGAGTTTGCGTGTGGAGCGTTGTGAAGGTCGTATAGAGTTTGCGTGTGGAGCGTTGTGAAGGTCGGTATAGAGTTTGCGTGTGGAGCGTTGTGAAGGTCGTATAGAGTTTGCGTGTGGAGCGTTGTGAAGGTCGGTATAGAGTTTGTGTGTGGAGCGTTGTGAAGGTTAGTATAGAGTTTGCATGTGGAGCGTTGTGAAGGTCGTATAGAGTTTGCGTGTGGAGCGTTGTGAAGGTCAGTATAGAGTTTGCGTGTGGAGCGTTGTGAAGGTCAGTATAGAGTTTGCGTGTGGAGCGTTGTGAAGGTCGTATAGAGTTTGTGTGTGGAGCGTTGTGAAGGTCGTATAGAGTTTGTGTGTGGAGCGTTGTGAAGGTCGTATAGAGTTTGTGTGTGGAGCGTTGTGAAGGTCGTATAGAGTTTGTGTGTGGAGCGTTGTGAAGGTCGTATAGAGTTTGCGTGTGGAGCGTTGTGAAGGTCGTATAGAGTTTGTGTGTGGAGCGTTGTGAAGGTCGTATAGAGTTTGTGTGTGGAGCGTTGTGAAGGTCGTATAGAGTTTGTGTGTGGAGCGTCGTGAAGGTCGTATAGAGTTTGTGTGTGGAGCGTTGTGAAGGTCGTATAGAGTTTGTGTGTGGAGCGTTGTGAAGGTCGTATAGAGTTTGTGTGTGGAGCGTTGTGAAGGTCGTATAGAGTTTGTGTGTGGAGCGTTGTGAAGGTCGTATAGAGTTTGCGTGTGGAG
>NC_136811.1:52371676-52389176 GCF_951216825.1 Electrona antarctica | reverse complement strand
AGCCCCACAGTCTACCAACGCTTTTACAAGGACAAATAATTCACCTTTATACAGGGGATCATCGCCACGTTGTCAAAATCCCATTAGTGCCACAGACAAAATGAGCGGACAATAATGCACACCATCCCTGAATGAATGACCACAACAGGTCTGTCAGTCTCAGACTTCTATATAAAACACCAACAATCTAAAATGTGCCAGGGACAAGGTCAAGTCATGCCACAGACACGAGTATGTGTGTGGACATATTGATGAGTCTGATGACCCCTGTCTTTATAAGATTTTCTTTTTCATGAATTTACCAGTAAATTGTTTTTAATCCACTTTTTACCCTCAATTAAAATTGTATTCAAAAGTAAAACTAAATCAAAATTTGCCGTCAAAATGAACAGTTGTGTCTCTGTGTGTGTGTGTCTCTGTGTGTGTGTGTGTGTGTCTCTGTGTGTGTGTGTGTGTGTGTGCGTGTGCGTGTGCGTGTGCGTGTGCATGCGTGCGTGCGTGCGTGCGTGCGTGTCTCCCCAGGTGCACTTTAACACCAGGTTCGTGATGAAGACGCTGATGACCATCTGTCCAGGAACGGTCCTGCTGGTCTTCAGCATCTCTCTGTGGATCATCGCTGCCTGGACTGTACGAGTCTGTGAGAGGTACGTCTGTCTGTGTGGAGCCTGGACCGTACGAGTCTGTGCAGGCCCGGACTGGGCGGTCTGGCCCAATTCTGAGAATTGGGCCGGCCCAGTCCACTCTGTCCATAATCTCATAGGGGGGTTGAAGTGAATGTGACATTGGTGGAGGAGTAGTGGCGCCTCTGTTCCCCCTCGGCCGCTGAAGTGGTTTGCTCCGTTTTACTCTGACGTATGCTAATTCAAAAAAGACTGGCGCGGTGAAGGACATTAACAGGTAACACAGCGGAAGAAAAAGTGAATGGAAAGTGACATTATGGATTAAAAAAAGCCATTATGGATTAAAAAAAGACGTGTTGTTGTCGGCGACGAAACTGCAGAGGAGCCGGCTAGCTCTAGCAGCACTGCACCGCTGCGGGTGGTGGTGGTGTTTCACCAAGCGCTGCTGCTCCGGTTCCACCACCACCGCGCATTCTTAATCCCGAGGACTTGGACCGGGGGAGGAGAGTCTGAGTCAGGACGAGAATAATAATGTTACGGCTGAGGCTGAAGTGATTGAAAAAGAAGCAGGTAGGCGGCCTAATGTTAGTGAAGTTGTGACTTGTCGCTGATCATAATTAATAGAAGCTGTTGTGTAGCCTTTACTGCATACGCAGTGCAATGTTGGTGTGTGCGTGACAGTGTTTGTTTTTGGCTGCTGCTGTGCCATGCTCTTTATCTTTGTCTGTTGCTGTGCCAGGCTCTTGCCTCTTTGTCTGCGTGCGAAAGAGTAACTATTCCGTTTCCGTATTTATAGGCTATTTCAGGGGTTCTCAACCCGTGGGTCGCGACCCCTCGGGGGGTCGCCAAATTATTTTAGGGGTCCCCAAATTATTTAAAAAATATATATATATATATATTTTTTTTTTTAAATTTTATTTTCACGATTTTTCAAAAATAGCAGACCTACAAGCTCATAGCGCGCCACTCGGTGGCGCGCTACGAGCTTGTAGATCTGCTATTTTTCAATAGCTAAATTATAACAATGCTTAAAACACCAAAAGGGGTTCCCGCCCAAAATGGTTTAAGGTTATTGTAGCAGTCAATTTATATTGGGGGTCGGGAGGGGGCGGGGCGGGGGTCCCGAGACATTGCCAAAGCATTTCCGGGGGTCCCCGGCCAAAAACGTTGAGAACCCCTGGGCTATTTGATGATTATGCGTAAAGCCATGCTCAGTGGATGGTGCCTGGCTGACTGGATGAAGTCAGCAGGCAGTTGTTGTTGTTGTTGTTGACCGTTGTTTTTTTTCTCTGTGGAGTATGAAGCTGTAGTATTAATGAGTACAAGTAGATGATTTGATTATAGATAAGTGAGCGCTATATGATATTATGGACTGAGCTGTGATTGTGCCGTACTGCGCAAAATGGAGCCGGCCGGCGGCCACTGGCCTATAAATTCATATCATGCCTGTTGGTGAAATATAAACATCTAAAATGGTTCAGTAATAATTCGTATAGGTTATTATTAACGAAAAACATCTAATACTATTTTAAATTGGTCTAGTGCAGCAACCATGCAGAGCTTTACCAATCAGATTGAATAGGCTAACTAAGCCTAAAACGTTTGACAAGCAATATTCAAAATACAACTATCTAACACAATGATATGTTTCATTTTATATACATTTAGAACACTATTTGCACTGTTATTTAAACCGTAAAACTATATGTCCAAAAGTAATGGGACATTACTTTCTGTCTGTGTGGAGCCTGGACCGTAGGAGTCTGTGAGAGGTATGTCTGTCTGTCTGTCTGTCTGTCTGTCTGTGTGGAGCCTGGACCGTACGAGTCTGTGAGAGGTACGCACGTCTGTCTGTCTGTCTGTCTGTGTGGAGCCTGGACCGTAGGAGTCTGTGAGAGGTACGCACGTCTGTCTGTCTGTCTGTCTGTCTGTGTGGAGCCTGGACCGTAGGAGTCTGTGAGAGGTACGCACGTCTGTCTGTCTGTCTGTCTGTGTGGAGCCTGGACCGTAGGAGTCTGTGAGAGGTATGTCTGTCTGTCTGTCTGTGTGGAGCCTGGACCGTAGGAGTCTGTGAGAGGTACGCACGTCTGTCTGTCTGTCTGTCTGTGTGGAGCCTGGACCGTAGGAGTCTGTGAGAGGTACGCACGTCTGTCTGTCTGTCTGTCTGTGTGGAGCCTGGACCGCAGGAGTCTGTGAGAGGTACGCACGTCTGTCTGTCTGTCTGTCTGTCTGTCTGTGTGGAGCCTGGACCGTAGGAGTCTGTGAGAGGTACGTCTGTCTGTCTGTGTGGAGCCTGGACCGTAGGAGTCTGTGAGAGGTACGTCTGTCTGTCTGTGTGGAGCCTGGACCGTAGGAGTCTGTGAGAGGTACGTCTGTCTGTCTGTGTGGAGCCTGGACCGTAGGAGTCTGTGAGAGGTATGTCTGTCTGTCTGTCTGTCTGTCTGTGTGGAGCCTGGACCGTAGGAGTCTGTGAGAGGTACGTCTGTCTGTGTGGAGCCTGGACCGTAGGAGTCTGTGAGAGGTACGCACGTCTGTCTGTCTGTCTGTCTGTGTGGAGCCTGGACCGTAGGAGTCTGTGAGAGGTACGTCTGTCTGTCTGTGTGGAGCCTGGACCGTAGGAGTCTGTGAGAGGTACGCACGTCTGTCTGTCTGTCTGTCTGTGTGGAGCCTGGACCGTAGGAGTCTGTGAGAGGTACGCACGTCTGTCTGTCTGTCTGTCTGTGTGGAGCCTGGACCGTAGGAGTCTGTGAGAGGTATGTCTGTCTGTGTGGAGCCTGGACCGTAGGAGTCTGTGAGAGGTATGTCTGTCTGTGTGGAGCCTGGACCGTAGGAGTCTGTGAGAGGTACGCACGTCCGTACGGGCCTGGGGGGACCAGTGGTGGAAAGGAACCAAGTACAATTTTGAGGTATATGTACTTTAACATACCCAGAGTAACCGGAGTATTCTCTATTTTCAATACTTTCACTTTCTTCTCCACTACATCTCGGATCCAGATATTGTACTTGAGTACATACAGTACAGCACTGTACCGTATGTAATTAGTTATTTTTGCGCCACTCCAAAGTAGAGTCAAATAATACCTTGAAAGGGGGAGGGGGAGATGTTTTGTTAATTCCCGTGAGGGACATTCTGTTTGGTCCAGTTTATGTCTGGTCACGATGTGAGAGCTGGAGAGGGAGCGCTTAGCTGTTAAATGTCTTCCTCATGGGGACACTTCCACACACAGTCTGGGGCACTCACGCGCGCATGTGCGTGTATGCATGCGTGCGTGTGTGTTGGTCTGTGACTGGGGCTCAAGGTTCAACATTTTCTTTAATGTTACATCGTGTGTACACGACGTACATGAGAGTATTTTCCAAGCATTTTCCACGCCTATGTTTTGTGTAAACACAAACATGGTCCTAACACAAATATTGAATTCCATTGACAATGAATGGCCAGCTGTGAGTGTTTGTCCAAACACAAATATTGAATGCCACTGACGATGAATGGACAGCTTTAAGTACTGTCACCTCATTAACACATGAATAAAGCTGACTGCACTCCATCTTTAAGCAGCTCGTTACTGCCCAGCACTGCTGCTTCATATCTCTCTCTCTCAGCTAAGTGGTCTTTGGCCTGAGATGCCTGTCTCATGACGAATGGGTCCAATATTTACTTCAGTGACTATGGGGCGAAATAATCAGTCATTGTTATGGCGCCCGTGGACACTTTCCTAATACACTCATGACCTGCTTCTGGTCAGGTACATATGACTGGTTCTCAAAGCGTGGTCCGGGGACCCCCAGGGGTCAGGGCGGGAGTGTGCACAGACATAAAATCGTACACTCTGTGAGGAATTTACAGTCTTGGATCTCAACGTTTTTTAATTCTATTGGAGAATTAGGCATATCTTTTATAGAATTGAAAGTGCTTCATGTCTGTTTTCGGACATCAGTGTTCCACTTGTTGGGTGAACTTTTCCGAAGTTCACCAACAGGACTGTGTAGTGAAAATGTCCCCTTCCACAGCAACTTTGAATAATTTAACAATTTTAGCATACTGCTAAACCCGGTGTCTAGTGCATTGTAACAGGGACAGACTCCATCTCCCAGGGGTCTATAGTGCATTGTAACAGGGACAGACTCCATCTCCCAGGGGTCTATAGTGCATTGTAACAGGGACAGACTCCAACTCCCAGGGGTCTAGTGCATTGTAACAGGGACAGACTCCATCTCCCAGGGGTCTATAGTGCATTGTAACAGGGACAGACTCCATCTCCCAGGGGTCTAGTGCATTGTAACAGGGACAGACTCCATCTCCCAGGGGTCTATAGTGCATTGTAACAGGGACAGACTCCATCTCCCAGGGGTCTAGTGCATTGTAACGGGGACAGACTCCATCTCCCAGGGGTCTATAGTGCATTGTAACAGGGACAGACTCCATCTCCCAGGGGTCTAGTGCATTGTAACAGGGACAGACTACATCTCCCAGGGGTCTATAGTGCATTGTAACAGGGACAGACGCCATCTCCCAGGGGTCTATAGTGCATTGTAATGGCGACAGACGCCATCTCCCAGGGGTCTATAGTGCATTGTAATGGCAACAGACTCCATCTCCCAGGGGTCTATAGTGCATTGTAACGGGGACAGACTCCATCTCCCAGGAGTCTATAGTGCATTGTAACAGGGACAGACTCCATCTCCCAGGGGTCTAGTGCATTGTAACGGGGACAGACTCCATCTCCCAGGGGTCTATAGTGCATTGTAATGGCAACAGACTCCATCTCCCAGGGGTCTATAGTGCATTGTAACAGGGACAGACTCCATCTCCCAGGGGTCTAGTGCATTGTAACGGGGACAGACTCCATCTCCCAGGGGTCTATAGTGCATTGTAACAGGGACAGACTCCATCTCCCAGGGGTCTAGTGCATTGTAACAGGGACAGACTCCATCTCCCAGGGGTCTATAGTGCATTGTAACAGGGACAGACGCCATCTCCCAGGGGTCTAGTGCATTGTAACGGGAACAGACTCCATCTCCCAGGGGTCTATAGTGCATTGTAACAGGGACAGACTCCATCTCCCAGGGGTCTAGTGCATTGTAACGGGGACAGACTCCATCTCCCAGGGGTCTATAGTGCATTGTAACAGGGACAGACTCCATCTCCCAGGGGTCTATAGTGCATTGTAACGGGGACAGACGCCATCTCCCAGGGGTCTATAGTGCATTGTAACGGCAACAGACTCCATCTCCCAGGGGTCTATAGTGCATTGTAACAGGGACAGACTCCATCTCCCAGGGGTCTAGTGCATTGTAACGGGGACAGACTCCATCTCCCAGGGGTCTATAGTGCATTGTAACAGGGACAAACTCCATCTCCCAGGGGTCTATAGTGCATTGTAACAGGGACAGACTCCATCTCCCAGGGGTCTAGTGCATTGTAACGGGGACAGACTCCATCTCCCAGGGGTCTATAGTGCATTGTAACAGGGACAAACTCCATCTCCCAGGGGTCTATAGTGCATTGTAACAGGGACAGACTCCATCTCCCAGGGGTCTATAGTGCATTGTAACATGGACAGACTCCATCTCCCAGGGGTCTATAGTGCATTGTAACGAGAACAGACTCCATCTCCCAGGGTGTCTAGCACATTGTAACGGAGACAGACTCCTGCTTGTTACCGGGTACCGACAATACGCCACTCCCGACCTACTTCTTAACTTGTAATGGAGTATTTCTATATTGCAGTATTGATACTTTTACTTGATTGAAACAAACAAAATGTGAGCAGTTTTTTTTCCCAGTAAGTGAGTTGTGCTCCAGCTCCAGTGAGAGTTCCTCTCCGTGTAGTGCTTCAGGCTGATCAAAGCCAGCAGCTGCTTCTGCCTGGCAGGACAGCTCAGCCTCACAGGCACGGAGGACTCCGAGGAGAGGAGCAGGCACTCGGCGCGAGCTCGTCTCTACTCCGAGGAGAGGAGCAGGCGCTCGGCGCGAGCTCGTCTCTGGCAGATTGTTTGCAAACGATTTCATAATAGAGCCGTGCGGTCGCTATCCATCCAGAACATTACCAGGGAGAAAGGAGGGGATTTGAAAAGGTGCCATTATTTAACCCATTTATACCTGAGATCGATTCTACAAATGCCTTCTAAATCCTGACAGTTTTCCATGTCATTCATTCTCAAACATTTTCATGTCAAGGACCCCCAAAAATATATATTTTGGCTGCCGACCCCCATCTGAAAATATGTTGTTCCAAGGACCTCCCCAGATTTGAGTTAAAATGTTCACTCTGTAACATTATATATTCAAAGATTTGAGGCACATTTTCACGATTTTTCAAAAATAGCAGACCTACAAGTTCATAGCGCGGCACTCGGTGCCGTGCTATGAGCTTGTAGATCTGCTATTTTTCAATAGCTAAAGTATAACATAATGCTTAAAACACCAAAAGGGGTTCCCGTCCAAAATGGGTTAAATGCTATTCAGATTCTTTTTGTTTTTACGATGGATAGAAGTGTCGAAAAGTGACACTTCAGACAGGAAACACTGACGTCAGAATAGAATAGATTAAGCATTTATTGCCACAAATGGAATACAGTTAGATTTGGCGTTAAAGACTCCGTATATGGGAGATGTTCTCTGAATTGTGTCTAAGCAGCACGCTAAGCAACATCGAGGAAAGTCAAGCGAAACCCCCCATGGTTATAAAGAACAAGCACATGTTCTCTGAATTGTGTCTAAGCAGCACGCTAAGCAACATCGAGGAACGTCAAGCGAAACCCCCCATGGTTATAAAGAACAAGCACATGTTCTCTGAATTGTGTCTAAGCAGCACGCTAAGCAACATCGAGGAACGTCAAGCGAAACCCCCCATGGTTATAAAGAACAAGCACATATCAAGACAGTTAATGAGATTAACATGCAAACTTGAAACATACAACTTGAATTAATTTTAACATTAAAGCCATAGAGCTGTGCAGCATTGAATTCTAGATTCTTAGAGCCACGCACACAAGAATGTCAGTTCAACATTCAGTTTACACAGCAATACATTGACATTAATATTTAAGGGGGGGTCCCTGGAACATCTTATTTTCAGATGGGGGTCGGCGGGCCAATTATATATCATTTTTTGGGGTCCTTGACATGAAACAATGAGAAGCACTGACATAGAAACATTGGTTTTTCAGAAAACTGTCATGATTTAGAAGATTCTTTTTTAGAATCTGGTCTCAGGTCTAAATAGGTTAAGAGCGTGAGTTCTGATTGGAGTATGCAAGTGTGACGTAATGATCAGCTGAGATGTGAATGAGGAATAGGAAGCTTCCTATAGGCTGATGGATACAATCAGCTATAGATGGATACAATCAGCTATAGGCTGATGGATACAATCAGCTATAGGCTGATGGATACAATCAGCTATAGATGGATACAATCAGCTATAGGCTGATGGATACAATCAGCTATAGGCTGATGCTATAGGCTGATGGATACAATCAGCTATAGGCTGATGGATACAATCAGCTATAGGCTGATGGATACAATCAGCTATAGGCTGATGGATACAATCAGCTATAGGCTGATGGATACAATCAGCTGACATGAGGCATTCAGACCCTGGAGGAACTAACATTTGTCCATTTGACCATTTGTTTTCGGTAACAGAAGAGGATAATTAGCAAAGCAAAACAGTGAAAAGAACCTTGGGGGGAAAACAAGTATTTCCAGAACAAAATGCAGGAAAAGTACAGTAGAGTGTTGGAATGGCACATCTGTAGAACTGCAGACTCACTCCTAATGGAATGGCACATCTGTAGAACTGCAGACTCACTCCTAATGGAATGACACATCTGTAGAACTGCAGACTCACTCCTAATGGAATGGCACATCTGTAGAACTGCAGACTCACTCCTAATGGAATGGCACATCTGTAGAACTGCAGACTCACTCCTAATGGAATGGCACATCTGTAGAACTGCAGACTCACTCCTAATGGAATGGCACATCTGTAGAACTGCAGACTCACTCCTAATGGAATGGCACATCTGTAGAACTGCAGACTCACTCCTAATGGAATGGCACATCTGTAGAACTGCAGACTCACTCCTAATGGAATGGCACATCTGTAGAACTGCAGACTCACTCCTAAGGAATGGCACATCTGTAGAACTGCAGACTCACTCCTAATGGAATGGCACATCTGTAGAACTGCAGACTCACTCCTAATGGAATGGCACATCTGTAGAACTGCAGACTCACTCCTAATGGAATGGCACATCTGTAGAACTGCAGACTCACTCCTAAGGAATGGCACATCTGTAGAACTGCAGACTCACTCCTAAGGAATGGCACATCTGTAGAACTGCAGACTCACTCCTAATGGAATGGCACATCTGTAGAACTGCAGACTCACTCCTAATGGAATGGCACATCTGTAGAACTGCAGACTCACTCCTAATGGAATGGCACATATAGAACTGCAGACTCACTCCTAATGGAATGGCACATCTAGAACTGCAGACTCACTCCTAATGGAATGGCACATCTGTAGAACTGCAGACTCACTCCTAATGGAATGGCACATCTGTAGAACTGCAGACTCACTCCTAAGCGCAGCACCGAGTGTCACGCTACGAGCTTGTAGATCTGCTATTTTTTTAAGATATATGTTCTTTCAGAGCGAACGTTTTTAAAGTGCCACGATTTTTTTCCACCCTAAAACATGATCATCAGGTATTATTATAATATCCAAAAAGTGTACAGTATTTGTTAAAAATCATGCTTTTATGTGGACACGCCCACCAGTTCATTAAGTATGCCTGGTTTGCCTGGTGGGTGGTGATGGCTGGTGATCCACCTGAACTAAAGCCGCACCCACAGCTGTAGTTGTATGATAAAGGGGGAGGGGTTAGGGGAGGGGCTGATAGTGTGATCTCACTATTTTACTGTTTATTTCATTGGCCCGTTTGACTGTCAAGGGTTCAGCCTCCAGAAAGAAACCCTAAATACAAAGTTAATACACTATTGCACATAAAAACGACTCCAGGGTGTTTAATGAAGTACTGTCACCTCATAGACACACACAAATTGTGGCACTCCATCTTTAACTCAAATCTTTAACACACTGCCAGTGCCAAGCAGTGAGCCCAGCCAACTGTGCCGCTGTCCGCGGTGCTGAAAGGAACTGCGTCGCTGTCCGTGGTGCTGGAATAGGAACTCTCTGCTTGTATTTTGGTCCCAATATGGAAACATTGCGGAAGTAGACTTAACGCTGTACTTACTCAAAGGCACAGTATGTAACGTTGCCTTGTGTTTACATGACAAAACAATACAAAAAATAACCACCATTTCCCTCTAACATCATCAGTAGGCCTGTCACAATTATTACATAATCGCCTAAATCACAATTATTTTCCGTCAATCATTTCCATGTTGAAATGTGTCAATACATGTTCTTTAATTTCTTCACAAATAGCAGAAATAGCAGCTCTCTACAAGCTTACAACACGCCACTATGTGACGGTTAAGACTGAGGTTAGGCTCGTTTGATTGATCGAGTGATAAGTAACCTTTAATGGTGATTATCGGTTGATTTTCATAAGAATCCGTTGATCCTCTCTTCATAATGTCAACAGTATGTGTAGCTTCACACTTTACTCCATAGTCTTCATAATGTCAACAGTATGTGTAGCTTCACTTTACTCCATAGTCTTCATAATGTCAACAGTATGTGTAGCTTCACTTTACTCCATAGTCTTCATAATGTCAACAGTATGTGTAGCTTCACTTTACTCCATAGTCTTCATAATGTCAACAGTATGTGTAGCTTCACTTTACTCCATAGTCTTCATAATGTCAACAGTATGTGTAGCTTCACACTTTACTCCATAGTCTTCATAATGTCAACAGTATGTGTAGCTTCACACTTTACTCCATAGTCTTCATAATGTCAACAGTATGTGTAGCTTCACTTTACTCCATAGTCTTCATAATGTCAACAGTATGTGTAGCTTCACACTTTACTCCATAGTCTTCATAATGTCAACAGTATGTGTAGCTTCACTTTACTCCATAGTCTTCATAATGTCAACAGTATGTGTAGCTTCACACTTTACTCCATAGTCTTCATAATGTCAACAGTATGTGTAGCTTCACACTTTACTCCATAGTCTTCATAATGTCAACAGTATGTGTAGCTTCACACTTTACTCCATAGTCTTCATAATGTCAACAGTATGTGTAGCTTCACACTTTACTCCATAGTCTTCATAATGTCAACAGTATGTGTAGCTTCACTTTACTCCATAGTCATCATAATGTCAACAGTATGTGTAGCTTCACACTTTACTCCATAGTAACGCCGTTGCTGTGTTCCAGCCGTAAAGCGTTAAGTCTCGTCTATCGCGAGACTTCGCTGAGCTCCATGCAAGTGGATGGAGCTCGCGAAGTCTCGCAGCAACGGCGTTTCTATGGAGTAAAGTGTGACGCTACACATACTCTTGACATTATGAAGAGAGGATTTATACCAGAAAATTTGATTTCCGAGCGATGGACTAAAGCAAATTAGCACTAAAACCCAGCACCCCATTGAGGGCTTATGGTGGGCGTAGGGGAAATAGCCAATAAAAACAACTACAACGAAAGGTATATAAGAAAGCCTTCTAGCATGAAATTCTCCTTTAAGTGTGGAAGCAAAAGCTGTCTGCTAAAGCCACTAACTCCACCACCTCTCCCTCTCTCATGCAAGTAATTGACAATATACAAAGTCACAGTACCAACTTTAATGAGGCTATAAGGTTCTCTTCATTTCCTTTTGTTCTCTTTTTTTTTATATTTCCTGAAAAAAACATATTTTTAATTTCATGAATTTTGGGAAAAAGGTTGTTTCTTCCCGACAGCATGAGATATTTGAAAATGACAACTTGAAATGCGACATTCTGCATAATGAGTACTTTGGTACATTATACATGTATGTACATCTTGATGCCAATGCTTTTGTACTTTTACTCAAGTACATTTTTAATTCCAGAACTCTTACTTGTGACAGTAACGCCGGGGCTCCACCGGGCGCGTCAGCGTCGCGTCTCCGTCACCGTCAAGGAATGTTCCCTTTTTAATCAATGAAGGGTGGCTCCACTGCCGGCGTTGCGTGACATTAACGCGTGCATTAAAATTGAACCGGTGCGTTTTTTGACGCACGCGACGGAGACGCAACGCGTCCGGTGGAGCCCTGGCGTAAGAGTAAAGGTGATTGCACACCGGCCGCGCTTTTCGGAAAACTGATGGAGAGATGTCCCTTAAAAATCCGAATTCGTGCTCGGTGTGTGGAGACCTTAATAGTATTTATTTATTGCAGTATTGCTAATTTTACTGAAGTAAAAACATTTGAGTGTTTCACCCCCACCATGCAGGTATCATGATGCCCAGGATGTCACCAGTAACTTCCTGGGCGCCATGTGGCTCATCTCCATCACCTTCCTGTCCATCGGCTATGGAGACATGGTCCCTCACACCTACTGTGGCAAAGGAGTCTGTCTGCTCACCGGAATTATGGTCTGTACCTACCTACCTACCTACCTACCTACCTACCTACCTACCTACCTACCTGCCTGCCTGCCTGCCTGCCTGCCTGCCTGCCTGCCTGCCTGCCTGCCTGCCTGTCTGTCTGTCTGTCTGTCTGTCTGTCTGTCTGTCTGTCTGTCTGTCTGTCTGTCTGTCTGTCTGTCTGTCTGTCTGTCTGTCTGTCTGTCTGTCTGTCTGTCTGTGCCTGCCTGTCTGCCTGCCTGTCTGTCTGTCTGTCTGTCTGTCTGTCTGTCTGCGCCTGTCTGTCTGTCTGTCTGTCTGTCTGTCTGTCTGTCTGTCTGTCTGTCTGTCTGTCTGTCTGTCTGTCTGTCTGTCTGTCTGTCTGTCTGTCTGTCTGTCTGTCTGTCTGTCTGTCTGTCTGTCTGTGCTATATCGAGGATTAGCAAATACATTCATTTCTGCCAACGCTTTAGTCCGCCTGCATCTGTCTCTCTGGAAGTGTGTGTGTGCGTACATGTGCGACTGTGCGTGCGCGACTGCGCGTGCGTGTGTGACTGTGTGTGTGCGCGCGACTGTGTGTGTGTGTGTGCGTGTGCCTGTCATGTCGTCCTCTGTTGTATAATAAAGGTTGTAACTTGTAGTTCACAATTTCCTCCCACGCGCTCTCTCTCCCTCTATCTCTCTCTTCCTGTTTTATCTCTCTCTCACTCTTCGTTCATTAATAATTTTAGCCACCTCTCTCTCTCTCTCTCTCTCTCTCTCTCCCACTTTATCTCTGTCCAAACATTCATCTAACTCTCTGTTTCTCTCCCTCCATGGCAGTCTGTTTATTTTCTGTTAATTCTACCATCTGCTCTACCACTCCTCCCTTCATCATCATCATCATCATCATCATCATCATCATCATCATCATCATCATCATCATCATCATCATCATCATCATCATCATCATCATCTCTCTCTCTCTCTCTCTCTCTCTCTCTCTCTCTCTCTCTCTCTCTCTCTCTCTCTCTCTCTCTCTCTCTCTCTCTCTCTCTCTCTCTCTCTCTCTCAACTGGCTTTATTATTGTTATGACATTTGTAAAGTTTTGCCAAAGCACAATGACAATTATGACATAAAGAATAAACATCATCACAACATAATCTATCTATCTATCTATATATGCACCAACTGGTGACCGGCGTCGAGTCGGTCGGTCCCACGGTTGTCCAGATAAATCCAGATCCGTTGAGCCTCCATTATAACCCGATTTTCAAAGTGCCGTATCTCCAAAGGTTCGAGAGCTGTCCATGGTGCGCCGGCACGCACCCGACGATCGTAAATCATTTGTGATTTTGTATCGCATCGCTGAAAAAATGCAGCTGGTTGTTCTGCTAGCTGAAGGCTGTGGGCTGTGTTGTGTCGTTCCACTTCCGGAAGCCCCCACCTTCCTGTTTAACCCGGAAACAAATCAATCTCCGTAGCATTGGAGTGAACGACTGGCAGAGACGCAGTCAAAGTATTTGAACACTAGATGGCAGTAAAGAAGTTAATGAGTAGTATTAAAATGTTATTGTCTGTTTTTTTTATGTCCAATGTATTTGTATTTAGTTCATAAAGTTAAACATGAATACAATTAAAGGCATTAGAAAGGCATTTGAAATTAGTCTGGAGTGAGTGTGGAAATATAGTGGCTCTCTCCATCGACAAAGATGTCCATCCCTACTATACAGCACATCTGTGTCCCTTTTCTTGGGACAGGAATTGACGTATTTTGCAGCCAAAACTGCAAATTCCTTCCGTTCCCCCAGAAGGAGTGACATTTCTCCCTTTCTGTCATACGTCGGCAATTTGTTTCGATTTTTGGGAAAGAACTCCTCTCTAATATTTTGTGTAGTTGTTTTTTTACATTGTCTTATTAGGAGGTGTAACTCTGTCTCTGCAGCTCCTTGGTCACAGTGACAGTACAGCCTCTCCTCTCTGGGTGGTCTCCTCTCCTCTCCTCTTTGGGTGGTCTCCTCTCCTCTCCTCTTTGGGTGGTCTCGTCTCCTATCCTCTCTGGGTCGTCTCGTCTTGCGTAGCCAGACAACTATTCCACAATCTCACGAAATCTGAGTAAAGAAGCTGGCATTTCCGTTTACAAAAATATATTTTAAAATATCTTTATGTGACCGACTAGTCACCACCCAGGGCAGGGAAGGACACAACACAGGGCAGCTTTCTTAAGTAGACCGTTTTATTCTTATTATTCTAATTATTATTCCGAATAACACAACATATGACACTTTACACAGGAAAGCAGATAGCTCCCCACTGTCCGGACAGAAGCTCTCTTTGAGTGTTTGTGGAGATGACTGATTTATCCTGTTGTGCCTTGATCAAGTCCATGATGCAACAGGTGCGCAGCCACACCCAGCTCTGAGTCCAGTTCTAGTTTGACTCAGGCCAGGTGTGACTGCTTAAATCAGTCATCCTCCATCTCACACTTTACTTTTTTTTTCCTGCTAAGCAGCAAGCTATATATGCTAAATTTGCACGAAATGTGCAAGAGGCAACAGTCCAGCCATGCGAGACTACTCTCTGGGCAGTAGGGGTGGGACGATATGGGTACCTCACGATACGATATATATCGCGATATTAGGCCCTCGATAACGATAATATCACGATATTCGATATATTGCGATATTTGCGATATATCGATATATTGTATGAAATTTCATCAACGATATATCATGATATCTGCAACTACAAAATACTTGGAACTGAAAAAACGCTATTTTCGTGCTCGGACACAAGGAGGGACACACACATAGCTGTCTATAGTGGTTGCACCACTCAAACACTAAATTAATACTCAATAAACTCCCCCTTTGCCTCATCATAATACCTCACAAACACCACCAACTGACCATTATCACTGGTATCATCATAATGCCTCACAAACACCACCAACTGACCATTATCACTGGTGTCAGTGATTTCTTTTTTTAATATCGATATTTTAATAATCAATATCGATTATTTATCGCGGGAGGACGTATCGATATATATCGCCATATCGATATTTCAGCACACCCCTACTGGGCAGCCTGTGTTTGCTCTTCTATATTGCCAAACTATGATCACTCAGTCTGTACATCGTCTTTCTAAGGTTTGTATCAGTTACATGTGGTTAGGTATAGTCTGCCACAGTTCATACCAATGATAAGTGATATATTCACCTTTTTCTTTAGTTATAATTTGGTTTGTGATGTCAGATGCTGTCTGAGGGGGTTTCTTTGAATGTTCAGCTCTTGGCAGGCAAGGGCTTTATAATGGTACCAGGCAGGGTCACTCTTTTTAATAATGGCTCCAGAATTGAATGGATCTTTTCTGTATATTTAGACGTAAAGGATGTTGGCCTAATTCAGCCCTGCATGCAGAGCTTTGGGCTTTTCCTTTGTAACCCGGATAATAGTTTTTGCAGAACTCCGCATGCAGGATCTCAACCCAGCATGCTTGCTGGGTCAAGCGGTCAAGACCTGGATGAATTAGTGACGTCTCGATTGGGGCCAGATCAAGTCAAACCAAGTCTAGTCAGATCTGGCCCAGAATATCACCTGATTTCAACCAACATATATTCTGCCCACTAAGACGGACGTCCCTGGTATGAATCAGAGACAGTCTGATAGAGGCCAGACCAACTTAAGTCATATCATAACTAGTCAGATCTGGCCCAGAATAAGCTTATTTCAACCGGTGAAGACGTCCTGGGCTTTGATCTCGCCTAGTCCTGAACGTCACGGATGTCACCGGAGGACGTCATAATGTCATTTGGCTTTGGATTTTTGTCCCATTTGTAGATCTTATTATTTTCAATAATAACACCCGAGCGCAACCAAACATGAAATGACTTCATACAATGAGGTTTTTTTAACAGTATATAGTTTTGGTCAGTGAACAAAAGGCAGTGGAAACTAACTTTTTTTTTCTATAATTTTTATCCCATGATTTTGTCCCACCCATTTTTCACCCCTGTGTCAATGATCTAATGTGATCCTGGGCTCTACACACCCTCCGCCAACCTAGTCCCCATATATGGGGGACATGGGGAGAGCAACGGACTTGAACTCATGCTTCCTTCATGCCTGAGTGTCCAAGTTGCTCCTTTACACCTGGGTGGAAGTCTTAACTAACTTCTAACCTTTACACCTGGGTGGAAGTCTTAACTAACTTCTAACCTTTACACCTGGGTGGAAGTCTTAACTAACTTCTAACCTTTACACCTGGGTGGAAGTCTTAACTAACTTCTAACCTTTACACCTGGGTGGAAGTCTTAACTAACTTCTAACCTTTACACCTGGGTGGAAGTCTTAACTAACTTCTAACCTTTACACCTGGGTGGAAGTCTTAACTAACTTCTAACCTTTACACCTGGGTGGAAGTCTTAACTAACTTCTAACCTTTACACCTGGGTGGAAGTCTTAACTAACTTCTAACCTTTTCTGTCACAGTGGAAGGAGAGGAAGGATGGAGTTAAAAGAGGTAGAGGACTATAATGACTCTCTTTAGGTGGAAATCTCAGCCTAGTTACCATGACAACACTGAAGGCCAACAGTGTTCGAAATGTACCGTGGGCTCCCGGACCGGCGTGCGTGTGTGCGTGCGTGCGTGTGTGCGTGCGTGTGTGTGCGTGCGTGTGTGCGTGCGTGCGTGCGTGCCCAAAGTACTACACTGGAGCTGGAACGCACACACAGATATAAGGCAATCAAGTTAATTTATTCACGACTCACTACTAGCGGTTTGGTAGAGTTGTCATAAACTGTATTTACGTAAAAGTATTGTTGCAGTAAAAATGATAATGAATGGAAGGTTATAGTGTTTCCTTTGGTTTAGTTTTCCCCCTCTATCTCTAGGTCGTCATCCCGGTTCTCCATACACCTGGCCAGCTCGTTAGTGCTTTGCGCTCCTGCGTCGTCCTTGAGTACATCCACATATGTTAATGTGGGATGTCCTCGTGACCGGCGCCCGTGTGTTGGTTCCCACAGGCTTTCTGTTTGGCAGCTCTTGGTGTCTTTGTCAGTGTCCTGCTATAGTCCCATTCTCCTGGCTGCTGTTTTCTGGCTCACCCTTGGCATTCCATCATACAGATTCATGTTGGTAACATGTGTACTCTTGCTGAGCACGCAGCATTCTGGTGTAACACCGCACCCATCTAGAGACTTCTGCAGGGTTGGCTTCAGGGTCCAGCATTCATAGGAGAACAGACTCTACCGTTCTGCCGTTGCATAGAAGAAGCTGCGTTTGGATTGACGGGGGAGGTTGATTTGAGTTCCATACACTGGTCATGCCGTTCAGGGCCCTCCATGCAAGTGCCTTCCTCACTTTAAGATCTTGCTCCATTGAGTTGACCCA
>NC_136811.1:52355127-52363976 GCF_951216825.1 Electrona antarctica | reverse complement strand
GACATTGTGGTTTTGAATATTATAGCGATTTAACCTGAGCACTTGTTTTGAACAGTTTTTCCTTTTGGCTTCAAAAATAATTAGTTTAGTTTTAGGGCTTTGTTTAATAAGAACACTCTAGCAAATCCAGCTATTGATTTGTTTAAGCGCAGTGTAGTTCTCAAAGTGAGGTCCAGGGACCCTCTGGGTTCCTTGAAGGGGTTCCCAAATGGACCCTTACAGGTCTGTAACTCTGAGTGTACACATGGAACCAAAAGGACAGGTTCTACAGTCTCATAGTTTATTGGGGTCCTTGAACTGAAAAAGTTTGAGAACCACTAGCTTAATACTTTTACTCAGGACAAATGAGGCGTTTTCATGCTTTATTCGGATAGTTTAGGTGAGAGAGAGAGAGAGAGAGAGAGAGAGAGAGAGAGAGAGGGGGGGGGGGGGGGGGGGGGGGGGAAGGACAGAGAGAGATGAGGAAGGACATGCAGCAAAGAGCCCCCAGGTCGGATTCGAACCCGGGTCGGCTGCACAAGGACTATGTTGCTTTACATGGTATGCACTCCACCAGGGGAGGCAGCCAGGGGAGACAACAAGGACTGTTGCACTCCACCAGGGGGAGGCAGCCAGGGGGGACAACAAGGACTGTTGCACTCCACCAGGGGGAGGCAGCCGGGGTGCACATGGTATGCACTCCACCAGGGGAGGCAGCTGGGGTGCACATGGTATGCACTCCACCAGGGGAGGCAGCCGGGGTGCACATGGTATGCACTCCACCAGGGGAGGCAGCCGGGGTGCACATGGTATGCACTCCACCAGGGGAGGCAGCCGGGGTGCACATGGTATGCACTCCACCAGGGGAGGCAGCCGGGGTGCACATGGTATGCACTCCACCAGGGGAGGCAGCCGGGGTGCACAACAAGGACTATACATACATGCTTTACATGGTATGCACTCCACCAGAGGAGGCAGCCGGGGTGCACAACAAGGACTGTTGCACTCCACCAGGGGAGGCTGCCGGGGTGCACAACAAGGACGCAAATACTGTGGCCATCGGGACAGAAACCTCCATGTTGTCGTGTTTTTTCCCCCCGTAAATTAACGCACAAAAGCATTCGCACCGTGTTCCATAGCCTGGAAACCAGACGAATCCGCCGCACTGGAAACTAAAAATGCAGATTGCGCCTGGCAATAACGTGTTACTGCCCAGCACTGCTGACAAGTAACAGTTTTGCACATAATGAGGTTTCCGTGTGACAGAGGTGATGTTGAAGGAGCAGCAGAGGTCTTCATCAGCATCACAATAAATAGAAATACACTGTTACAAGTAGAACACCTGTATTCAGCATTCAACTAAAAAAGACTGGATTATTTTTGGGTCCAGCACCGTGTTTTAAAGAACTGTGGGGTGTGCTTGTCCTACCTGTTGTCATGTTCAACTAACATGACCATGATGCCCAGAATAGAGATGCTAGGGTTCATGTTGTGGTTAATGAAGGCTTCCCTCTAGGCTAGCGTTTAAGCCAGACTACCTCTAAAACACTTTGGACACTCTCCTTGGATAGGAATTAGCCTCTAGGTGTGTGTGTGTGTGTGTGTGTGTGTGTGTGTGGGGGGGGGGGGGGGGGGGGGGGGTTGAGCAGGACGATACAGAAATAGTTTTGTACCTGCTGCCTTTGCACTGCTATACAAAGATAACGTGGGATGCGTGCGTGCGTGCGTGCGTGCGTGCGTGCGTGCGTGCGTGCGTGCGTGCGTGCGTGCGTGCGTGCGTGCGTGCGTGCGTGCGTGCGTGCGCGTGCGTGCGTGCGTGCGTGCGAGCGAGCGAATGTCAACGGGTGCAGGATAAAAAATAAATAAATACAATCCAGAAAAAGACTTGATTATCCTTACACCATTTGTTTTCTGCTGCCAAAGAGACTTTTTATTTGTACTACTTTTACTTTGTACTACTTTGTACACAGTATAGTATAGTACGAGTACATTACAGTACAGCACAAGTACAGTACAAGTGCAGTACAGCAGCGGTTCCCAAAGTGGGGTCCGCGGACCCCTAGGGGTACGCGACGCATAGCCAGTGGTACCCGAAATTCTTTTTTTTTAACATTAAAATTATGTTTATCTACGTGGTCATTTCTGCCAAGCTGCGCAATAAACGTATTTTTTGTGTTGTTCATTGTGTTTCTCCCATGTTTGCTTTGGGCCAATAGCTGACATGATTACTAAAACAGTAACAGCAGGACGCATGCTGCGGAAACAACAAAAAGACTCAGGACACTTGAAAGGTTTCTGCGGCCGCTTCAGATGAGGGGGTACCTGGAAAAATGTCTACCCCAAAAGGGGTACCTGGTCCAAAAAAGTTTGGGAACCCCTGCAGTACAGTACGAGTAGCCTACAGTATGTGTACAGTACATCACAGGTCGGTTTTTTTTAACTCTGGATTGCACAAATTGACCCATGAAATGAATCCAATTCTATCTATTGGATTCATGGGTATATCTATCTATCTATCTATCTATCTATCTATCTATCTATCTATCTATCTATCTATCTATCTATCTATCTATCTATCTATCTATCTATCTATCTATCTATCTATCTATAACACACTTGCACACATCTTTCTCTCTCTCTGCCTATCATCTCTCTATCATCTCCCTCTTTCTCTCCGCTCCTTATTAAATGTTTCATGCAGCTGAAAGGCTGAAAGTTTTAAAAATACCTACATATCAAATATGTAGCTACATTTATAGGCTATATGGTACATTTCTGGGAGAGGAAGAGGAGCAAGGAGGAAGATGCACACGCCACATTATTATTACTATTTATTTATTTATTAGTGAGGACCAATTATATGAAGATAGGTTGAAAAGTGGTGAAGTGGTCCTTTAAATAATAATAATACCTGATCATATTTTTTAGGGTGGGAAAAAACTCACGGCACTCCATCTTGAAGGACATAAAGAGGTTTCTGCCCGACAGCAACGACATGTTGCGTTTGATCTGCCTTCTCCTTGACAATCAGCGCAGTTGTAGGGTATATATAGTTATTGCTCGCCTGTCACAAATATTACATCACTGCCTATAATCGCAATTGAGATAATCACAAGCACCTATCTAAGAGCCACTTATAACTGATCCCTGCAGTGCTTCCATTTCTCTATTTTTAAACATGTTGAAACATTGTCACAATATATTTTTTTGAATTCAAAAATAGTGGAAATAGCAGATCTACAAGCTCAAAAACGCGTCACAATGTGACGTGTTTTGAGCTTGTAGATCTGCTATTTCCCACGCTGGGCAAGACCTATACAAACACTGTTGAGTGCGTACGGTAAGCGGACGCTGACGCTTTACAAATCTGTTTACGTTCTCTTCCGACTAGGCTTTTCTCTTCACAGATGAGTAATAGGCCTGACTCACACCTTCGCATCTAGCATACAACATTGTTGGATGCTAGATGCATGAGACTTGTTTACTGATGCAAGCTCGCAATGCATTTCCGTTCAGTGTGAACGTTTTTAACTCAAATCTTTGCTTCTGGAAGGTCCCTGTAACAACATATTTTCAGATGGGGGTCGGCGGCCAATTACATTATTATTTTGGGGGTCCTTGACATGAAAATGTTTGAGAACCATGCACTGACACAGAAACATTGTTTTTTTCAGAAAGCTGTCATGATTTAGAAGATATTTGTAGAATCGTTCCCAGGTCAAAATTAGTTAAAAACTAATGGGACAGAAATCCAGTTGAGATCCTGCAAAAAAACGATTATCTGGGTACAACCTGAGAACGTCATGGACAATGTACAGACTGAGGGATCATAGTTTGGCGACAGAGAAAGGCAGACAGACAGACAGACAGACAGACAGACACACAGACAGACAGACAGACAGACAGACAGACAGACACACAGACACACAGACACACAGACAGACAGACACACAGACACACAGACAGACAGACAGACAGACAGACAGACAGACAGACACACAGACACACAGACAGACAGACAGACAGACAGACAGACACACAGACACACAGACACACAGACAGACACACACACAGACACACAGACAGACACACACACAGACACACAGACACACAGACACACAGACAGACAGACACACAGACAGACAGACAGACAGACAGACAGACAGACACACAGACACACAGACACACAGACACACAGACACACAGACAGACAGACAGACAGACAGACAGACAGACAGACAGACAGACAGACAGACATGGACAATGTAGTTTGGCAACAGAGAAAGGCAGACACAGACAGACACAGACAGACAGACACAGACAGACAGACAGACAGACAGACAGACAGACAGACAGACAGACAGACAGACAGACAGACAGACAGACAGACAGACAGACAGACAGACAGACAGAGAGGCTGTGCTGCTGTCATTGTGATGAGAAGAATTGCACTTCCGAGCACAATTGGTCAAAACGGCACACATATTAGGGAGGAGGTTCTTTCCAAAATGGGAAATAAATTGCTCGGCATTCTGAAGTATGACAGAAAGGGAGAAATTACCACTCCTCCTTGGGCGCGAACAGAATGAATGTGCAGTTTATTGGCTGCAAAATAATATGTCAATTACTGTCAAAAGAAAATGTTTTATTTACAGCACAATCTCCTTTATTTTTGTATTTTATGTTGTTACGGTATGTTGTTTGTGTCATAATTGAAATTGTGCTTTGGCAACACTTTGTCATGTCTTTTGAATTGAAAAATGTAATTGAGTGTAGGACAGGGGTTCCCAAACTTTTTTGGACCAGGTACCCCTTTTGGGGTAGACATTTTCTCATCTGAAGCGGCCGCAGAAACCTTTTCCTTTTGTTGTTTCTGCAGCATGCGTCCTGCTGTTACTGTTTGGGGTCACGACAGGTTGACTGATGTTGTAGTTTTAGTAATCATGTCAGCTATTGGCCCAAAGCAACATGGGAGAAACACAATGAACAAAACAAAAAATACGTTTATTGCGCAACTTGGCAGAAATGACCACGTAGATAAACATAATTGTAATGTTAAAAAAAAGTTAAAAAAACAAAAACAAAAACAAAACAAAAATTCTCTGGGAATTATTTCGGGTAGCCCCTGGCTATGCGCCGCGTACCCCTAGGGGTCCGCGGACCCCACTTTGGGAACCGCTGGTGTCGGCTACACATGAACACGAACCAAATGATCATAGTCTCTTGAATAGTTTTCACTTAGTTTGAGTCACATTTTAGTCACCTGGAATGTATTAGTGTCTAGTTTTCGTCGAGTAAATATCATACGATTTTAGTCGACTAAATCTACGGTTGATTTAGTCGACTAAAATGTGTTTTGGCGGGCCTTGATGCCGTCGTAATGGCTGATTTTACACTTGCTGAAAATAGCCGATCTACAAGCTCACAACGCGTCGCAGCAACCAAGTGTAAAATGACTTATACTGGATCTCTTGTCCACTAGTCCCACTAGAAAAAAGAGATACTAACCAGGTGCTCAATGGAGGTAGCAGGATGTGATAATGATAAAAAGGTGCTCACACGGATCAAAAAACGGGATCAATACATAGATAAAAAGAGAAGGATCCGGGCACACAAGGTTAAAAAAAAAGGTTGTTGACAAAATCGACAGTATATTTAGTCATAGTTTTAGTCATCATGGCTTAGTTTTTATTTTGTTTTTTATGTAGTTTTTGGCAGTGAAAAAAGGTAGCTGACGAAAAAAAATCTGTCATAGTATTAGTCGACGAAAACACCACTGTTGCTCACATTTGTACGTTATTATCAGTTGTACAGGACTTAGGGAATTACTGCAAGGGAAATGTACACTCGCAGACAGGACTTAGGGAATTACTGCAAGGGAAATGTACACTCGCAGACAGGACTTAGGGAATTACTGCAAGGGAAATGTACACTCGCAGACAGGCACGTGCAGGAAATGTACACTCTCAGACAGGCACGTGCAGAGAGTGTTAGAGAGGCAGGGGCTGAAATCCCATAAGAGGGCACTTTTGGCCCAAATATGTGACTAAATTTAACTGAGAGACTGCCATTGGATTTTTTGGAATTTTTATTTTTTTCATCTTTTTCATATGAAAGCAGGGAATCATAGCTTCAAATGGACATATTGATTGTTCAGTTTGACCCACCAGTTTTGGAGATATGGCTTATAGAGTAATGTCTTGCAGAAAACAACAAGTTGAGAAAACAGGCTTGAAAGGTTTACTTTTGTGGTCTCTAACATTACAGCTAGCTACATGTTTAAGCATTTATTTCATATTTACATGCCGATTTCAGCTCTGACACTTATTTCAGACATGCTCTAGTATGTGCTATTAACTCATTTTGAAAAAAAAAAAAAAAAGATGGTGAAAAGATGTAATGTGCGCGATGGCATAGATGTCAAATCTGGTCACATATAGCGAAAATAGCAGATCTACAAGCTCACAACGTGTCGCAGCGCGACGCGTTGAGAGCTTGTAGATCAGCTATTTTCGGGGCGCAACCCTGCACTCTTCATCTACTGGAGATGCGGTGTACGACATGGATTTTGAAACAAATTTTGAAACAATTCTCCTCAATGCTGCCTTCCGGTATGGCACGGAAAGGAGTGTGGCATTTGCATGTCTTTCGCCGTAGTAAATGCTGCATTCGTGGTGTGGAGAGGGCAGTTGTTTTACAGACGGGTAAAAGGGCAGGGGCTGAAGCCCCCCCTTTTGATATCTATGTGTGCACGTCCCTGCTCTCAGAGTTTGACATCACACTTTCACAGGGGAATAACTCAAATGTAAATCAATCTGACATGCTTGCGCTATCTATCTGATACATTGAAGTCTGTCATTAACCCATTCAGGCCTGACGTCGAAATTAAAAAAAATGTCTTCTAAATAATGACAATTTTCGGAAAGATTTGAGGCACATTTTAACGATTTTTAAAAAATAGCAGACCTACAAGTTCATAGCGCGCCACTCGGTGGCGCGCTATGAGCTTGTAGATCTGCTATTTTTCAATAGCTAAATTATAACATAATGTATGTAACCACCAAAAAGGGTTCCCGCTCAAAATGAGTTAAAACATGTCAAGACACCACGGTTCATATTTAATTAAATCGTTAAATTGTGATATTATCAGACATAAACATCAAACACATCGGACACATACATTATCTACATTTCCTAGAAGAAAATGCATTACATTCCGAGTGAATTACCGCAGCCAATCCAACCCTGAATATCAATTTACAAAGAAAGATCGATCAAAATCTCTTCATCTCTCCCGCATGAGTGCTGTTTGTGTATCAGAGCGTTTTAACGTTAAGGAGATAGTAAATAATGTAGCCATTAGTGTCGGTTGAATGGCGACAGTGTAACATATAGAGTGCTTTTTAATGGAGGGAATAAACTATTAACACTTCCCCTCAGGTGTGTTTGCATCCATGTATCCGTACAGAGACATTATGGGTAATTGCCAATGAAGTGCCAGAACATTTATTTAATTAGTGTCTTGTGACTGTCTCCCTCTCAGCTGTCCTACTGTCTGTCTCTACTACACTGCCTCCCTCTCAGCTGTCCTACTGTCTGTCTCTCCTACACTGTCTCCCTCTCAGCTGTCCTACTGTCTGTCTCTCCTACACTGTCTCCCTCTCAGCTGTCCTACTGTCTGTCTCTCCTACACTGTCTCCCTCTCAGCTGTCCTACTGTCTGTCTCTCCTACACTGCCTCCCTCTGAGCTGTCCTACTGTCTGTCTCTACTACACTGTCTCCCTCTCAGCTGTCCTACTGTCTGTCTCTCCTACACTGTCTCCCTCTCAGCTGTCCTACTGTCTGTCTCTCCTACACTGTCTCCCTCTCAGCTGTCCTACTGTCTGTCTCTCCTACACTGTCTGTCTCTCAGCTGTCCTACTGTCTGTCTCTCCTACACTGTCTCCCTCTCAGCTGTCCTACTGTCTGTCTCTCCTACACTGTCTCTCTCTCAGCTGTCCTACTGTCTGTCTCCCCTACACTGTCTCCCTCTCAGCTGTCCTACTGTCTGTCTCTCCTACACTGTCTCCCTCTCAGCTGTCCTACTGTCTGTCTCTCCTACACTGTCTCCCTCTCAGCTGTCCTACTGTCTGTCTCTCCTACACTGTCTCCCTCTCAGCTGTCCTACTGTCTGTCTCTCCTACACTGTCTGTCTCTCAGCTGTCCTACTGTCTGTCTCTACTACACTGTCTGTCTCTCAGCTGTCCTACTGTCTGTCTCTCCTACACTGTCTCTCTCTCAGCTGTCCTACTGTCTGTCTCTCCTACACTGTCTCCCTCTCAGCTGTCCTACTGTCTGTCTCTCCTACACTGTCTCCCTCTCAGCTGTCCTATACTGTCTGTCTCTCCTACACTGTCTCCCTCTCAGCTGTCCTACTGTCTGTCTCTCCTACACTGTCACCTTCTCAACTGTCCTACTGTCTATCTCTCCTGTCTGTCTCTCCTGTCTGTCTGTCTCTTATCGCTCTCTGTCCGTCTGTCTCTCCTACACTGTCTACCTCTGAGCTGTCTTGTTCCGTTACATTAAAGTCTGTCATTAAAATATGAAGACACTCTCTCTTCCGCGTCATCAGTGGCCATACCCGAGGTGGGGTTGGCGAAAGACCCTTTCTGTGTGGAATTTGCATGTTCTCCCCGTGTCCCCTTGCTGGCCCTGGGGTATAGGTAACCTCACAAAAATCATGCAGTAATCCTGGTCTCTAAACTGCCTCCCCCTGGCCAGCTGGGTGGAGTTTGTATGTTCTCCCCGTCGTGTCCCCTAGGGTAGGTAACCTCACAAAAATCATGCAGTAATCCTGGTCTCTAAACTGCCTCCCCCTGGCCAGCTGGGCC
>NC_136811.1:52152627-52352627 GCF_951216825.1 Electrona antarctica | reverse complement strand
ATTCAAGTACAGTATTGGGAAAACAACAATGCGTTGATTTAAAACCGAGATGCACGTTTGTCATTTGTACTTTTGAGGAGGTCATCAATTTATACAATTTAGGCATTTAGCACACGCTCTTAATCCAGAGCAATTTACAGTCAGTAAGCAAGAACAAAACATGGTAATACATCAAATAGGCTACATAAAAATAGTCATCAAGAATCATACGTAAGCTAAGAATCTAACAGTGGAATATCTATATAATGGAACTATGCGTATACAACACTATAGAGTGCTATGTCTACAAAAATGCTATCTATAAATTACATAAGTTATACTATGGCAAGTGTTACGGGCTAATATGGAGTCTGAAGAGGTGGGTTTTCAGACTACTACTGCTACTACTACTACTACTACTACTACTACTAGTCTACTACTACTACTACAACTACTACTACTACTACTACTACTACTATTACTATTACTACTACTACTACTACTACTACTACTACTACTACTACTACTACTACTACTACTACTACCAGAGCCGGACTTACCGTTGGGCTAGGGTGGGCTGAAGCCCGGGGGCCCCCGACTAGGGGGGCCCCAAAAAAATAAAGAAATATATATATATATATATATTTTTTTTAATTATAAAATTGTAAAGTGAAATCCAATTCAAGTGAAATGTGTGTATTGTTATTGTATTTAGTTGTATTATGGTTAAACCATTGAGAGCTTCTGCCTGCCTGCCTCTCTTTTTAGGGGCCTGGGTACCCCAAAATGAAAACAAAATAGCCCAAAAAAAATTCGGCCTCGCGGCTGTGCCTCGCGGCTGTGCCTCGCGGCTGTGCAGGACGCGCGGCTCTGCCGCGCGCCCCAAGGGGGGCCCTCAAATTTGCTCCAGCCCGGGGCCCCTCAGCAAGGTAAATCCGGCTCTGACTACTACTACTACTACGGCATCAGCGACTGACACGTTGCTTCTCCTTCAATAAATGAGCTCCAGCACTGTGCAGGTCAGCAGTGTGTGGGCCGGCCCGGCACATTCTTATTATTGTATAGCACACATTTCACTTGTACTTACCAGCGTTTTCAGCATCATTTTGTGGCGTTTTCAGTACGTGGTTTCATGTGGACACACATTTCTTGAGACGATTCCGTGTGTACGGTAAACTTTCTTTTCTAAACGAGTCTGTGTGAACGTGGCCGGAGGTTGAGTACTTTGTGGGTGGGTGATTTGGACTCAGCTGTGTTGTGTGTGAGATGTGGGGGGGAGTGACTCATGGGAGCTGTCAGCAGGTTGATTGAGTGGCAGGTGTTTCCATTTGTATCTAATTAAATTCTCCTCTATATATAGTAGCGCGCTCAAGCGCTGTACCTGGGGTCTGGGCCTTAAAGGAGCACTACCATTTTCAACCTACAGTATCTTCAATAATGTGTTCATTCATCCATCCATCCATCCATGTTCAACCGCTTATCCGTAGTCTGGTCGCAGGGGCAACAGCTCCACCAGAGAGCTCAAGACTTCCCTCTCCAGAGCAACATTAGTAACTTCGTCCTGGGGGATACCGAGGCGTTCCAAGGCAAGTTTAGAGATATAATCCCTCCATCTCATCCTTGGTCTGCCCCGGGGTCTCCTCCCAGTGGGACGTGCATCGAGGACCTCCTTAGGGAGACGCCCGAGAGGCATCCTAACCAGATGCCCGAACCACCTAAGCTGGCTCCTTTCCAGGCGAAGAAGCAGCGACTCTACTCCGAGTCTCTCTCGTGTGACTGAACTTCTCACCCTATCTCTAAGGGAGATGCCAGCTACCCTCATTTCGGCCGCTTGTATCCGCAACCTTATTCTGTCGGTCATGACCCAAACTTCATGACCATAGGTGAGGGTATAGAATTTGTTCTCCTCACTAATGCATGAACTTTATAATAATGACACTGTTGGTGTCTACTCGCTCAGAGGAGGTCTGTGTACAGTTCAGAAACCTGACTACCAGTGACATCGTCGGTAGGCAGCTTTGGTCCGGTCATACAAGATTTAAACAACTAAGTAGGCTACTGTGTCTGTGACAATGGGTATACGACAGGTGATATTCTCCTTAGAGTCTGCCTCTGGGGCGGGAGGTTATGTAATAAGGGCCTTTCTCAGCCCCACCCCTCTCCCATTGTTTATATTGTGTTTAGTTTCCAAGATGGCCGCAGCACCAGGAGGGGGTGGGGCGGGGCGGAGGTGAGATCCCAATTTATATTGTTAAATCAATGTTAATTTAACTTATTGTGTACAAATGGACCCGTTAGTGTCCATTTGGTTCCATCTCCACATATCAGCCCTTCCATTTGGTTCCATTTGATACAGACCCATAAGGGTCCATTTGGTTCCAAACTATCATTTAGGTGGGGACCCCCTGGAACTCCCTCAAGGACCCCTGGGGGGTCCCCGGACCCCACTTTGGGAACCACTGGCCAGATTGGTCATTGCTGCGAGAGGCAAGCATGTGAGCGGCAGCCAATACGCAACAAAATGGGAACGGTGCACCAGCGCCGGGCAGCAAAAATAAATGAATAAATATAGACAGGCCACTTCATTCCCCAATTACATTCAGACCCCCTCGCTCTCCGACGCCTATGCTGGAGGCTATTATAGCTGCTGGGTGCCTTCATGCTCTCAGAGGGATAATTGTCCTTTGTTTAGCTCCGCACAGCTTCACTTTGAAGCCTTTCATTCAATCGCTGTCCTCCAGCTGATTTGTCACGGTCTCCCTGCTCGCTGTAATGACACATACAGGTATCAGCCCTACGGGGTGATATCTGCCTGCTGTAATGACACATATCAGCCCTGTGGGGTTATATCTGCCTGCTGTAATGACACGTCAAGTCACCAATGATGTATTTGTATGGCACGTGACTGCCATACATGACCGAATGAATATGCGTCGCGAATACAAGCGGCCGAAATGAGTTTTCTTCGACGGGTGGCTGGCATCTCCCTTGGAGATAGGGTGAGAAGGTCAGTCACAACAACAGACTCGGAGTAGAACCGCTGCTCCTTCACCTGGAAAGGAGCCAGCCAACACATCGACTCACTGGCCTTGGAACGTCTCGGGATCCCCCAGGAGGAAGTCACAAATGTTGCTCTGGAGAGGAAAGTCTGGAGCACTCTGGTGGAGCTGTTTCCCCTGTTGACTACGGATAAGCGGTTGAAGATGGATGCATGGATGACTGCCCAGCCCTTCTGGCATCTGACAGAATTGCCAGACTGTCCATTCCGGGCCTGAATGACAGAAAGACCCATAGTTGTTTATAAATTACAGGAAGATCATATATAAACAAACAAGTGATACACCCATTTTCTTTAAAAATATGAACCAGTCAACTGGAACACATGTCATACAAGTCAAGTGAAACACACAGTAGAGAAGTGATAATTGTGGAAGTGCATTGTACATTTGACCGTTTTAAGTGCCGACGTCTTAAAGATGGAGTGCCGTGATTTTTTTCTACCCTTAAACATGATCATCAGGTGTTATAGTTATATAAGGAGGTATACTTTTTTCAAAAAAGTGTACAGTATTTGTTAAAATTATGATTTTATGTGGACACACAAACTCTGATGCTGGCATTCAAAGCAACCAAAGGTATGGCTCCCCCATATCTTGCAAGCATGATTGAACCCTACAAACCCTCCCGCGCACTCAGATCAGCCAACGCAGGAAAGCTGGAAGTACCCTCACTAAAAACGCCGGGACAACGCTCCACACGTCCCAAACTCTTCTCCCTTCTGGCCCCAAAACTGTGGAATGCACTCCCCGTTGCAATCAGAACTGCAGCATCACTCCCAATCTTCCGCCGTAGTCTGAAGACCCACCTTTTCAGACTCCATCATGGCCCATAGCACTTATCCTACCCCCTTAGATAGCACTTTTTAGACTTAGATAGCATTTGAAACAGACTTATAGCATGTCTTGTAGACAGCACAATAATTGCATTGTATGTAGTCATAGCACATCATAGTACATATGTATAGCATAGTATAGTATATATGTATATTTAATATGTATAGTGTCATTATATAGATATGTTCTAGTTACGTTCTTAGCTTACGCATGTTTCTTGATAAATGCATTTTATATATGTGATGTATTCCCATACTTTTGTTCTTGCCTAATGTAAGTCGCTCTGGATTAAGAGCGTCTGCTAAATGCCTAAATTGTAAATTGTAAATTGTACACTCACCAGTTCATTAGGTATGCGTGAGTTTAACCTTAGCACCACCCACCTAATCCAGTCCCTCCGCCTCCTCCTTTAAGACCACCCACTTGTCCTAGTCCCTCCCCCTCCTTATAAAAGGACATGCAGCCCATGGCTCTGCCCTTTTGTTTACAAAATGACAAATTGGTGTCTGTAATGTAACAAAAACTCATGTTTTTGTGAATGTTAGAAGTGAACACTTCCCATATTTCTGAGATATCGGATAAGCACCATTATGCACTTATACTGCCACCATCCATGTATAGGCCTATAATCCATGCATCCATACCATATGAGATCTGTTTTTTCTGATTTTTTGTAATCATTTATTTATTTCCTCCAATTATATTGACCCTATTGTCACAATCAGCTCAGCTCATCATCCAATTAAATCATAGTTTAACAGCAGAAACAATTAGTTTTATAGATCATTTAGCATGAATAATTTGCCAATATATTGTAGGCTATTGATTTCCTCCAGCTAAGCACCCTGGAATTGAAACTGTCCTTTATTGACACAAAACACTTGCACTGCCCTAGGCACATGATGCTCTGGACAGAAGACTCTCCACTCGTCTATTGCTCTGATCAAACTCAATTTACAACATGAATGTTTCTTCTGACTGCATTGAGTTTCAGCAAAAGTCGCCAGATTTAAAGAAACAAGCGGCCAGGTCCACGGAAATAAGTCACAGAAATTGCCTTGAATATTTATGAAAACAACACCAATCCTTTTAACAACATATTAATCTGAGGGTCCTTCACATGAACCATTGGTCAAGTCAACCACATCTCCCCTGAAAGTTACTTATATGAAAACAAGTCCAAGTCGCATAGTCCATAGCCAGACATGGCAACATGTCTGGCTACAACACTTCCAGCGCGACACAACAGATACTTCTAATTCTTGACTTTACAGCCTTGTATAAGTATTAGGATCTACATATTGACTACAACAGCCAACAAGAATGCACACTGTGACACTACACTCTGTATCAAAGCCCAGCCACTGTGATTATAAAAGAAACAACCTACTCCTTGAGAACAGCAAGAGCAACTACAGCAGAGCAGGTAGGCTATAAGGCTGGTTTGTTGTGGTTTCCTTGATTAATCCTGAGGACCCGACATGAACATTTACTTGCTTCCAATTATCTAACGAAAAACAGTCTGTTCTGCTGTGAACTGGTAATGTGTGAAATGACTGTTTGAAAATCTGCCACACAGTTAGGGTTAGGCACAGAGCAGCAAACTGGCTGTGCCGTTCAGTTCACACGTGTATGTGGCAGGCAGCTCCGCCCACAGAGGTTGTCGTATTTAAAAAAATATATAGAGGGGGAGGTGCGTGTGTGCGTGCAATAGTAATACGTCACACTATCAGTGTTTATATCATTGGCCCGTTTGACTGTCAAGGGTTCAGCCTCCAGGAAGAAACCCTAAATACAAAGTTATTACACTATTGCACATAAAAACGACTCCAGGGTGTCTAATGAAGTACTGTCACCTCATAGACACATGAAAAACTGGAAAAATACAAAAATTGTGGCACTCCATCTTTAAGGATTCTATTTTACACCGGCCTGGGAACGCCTGGACCCCAAGGGGGAAGTGGATGATGTTGCTCAGGAGAGGGAGCACTGAAAATCTCTGTTGGAACTGTTACCCCTGCAACCAGATTCCGGATAAGCGGTTGAAGATGGATGAATGGATGGATGGTTAAAAATGTAAACCGCTGGTGTTATATGTTTATATGTTTATATGAAGCCTCGCTAATGTCCATAGATTGGTTGTGAGAGACCTGCAGATTTCAGGAAGTCTGTTCAGTGTCTGCCTGTGATAAATTGACAGTTGCCACATACGGAGGAGACGATGCTTCTGATTGTTGAGTTCCCCAAGTCTGTGCATCTGCCTCTGTTTGTGTTCAAGCATTTCTTGTGAAACATGAACGCAAATACAGATGTTACATTTGTGTGTGTGTGCACGTGCGTGTGCCCCCGTGTGTGTGTGTGTGTGTGTGTGTGTGCGTGTGTGTGTGCGTGTGTGTGTGTGCGTGCGTGCGTGCGTGCGTGCGTGCGTGCGTGCGTGCGTGTGTGTGTGCGTGCGTGCGTGTGTTTCAGATAAAGAACGCAGCTGCTAACGTCCTCCGAGAGACGTGGTTGATCTACAAACACACCAAGCTGATGAAGAGGCTGGATCACTCCCGTGTACGAAAACACCAGAGGAAGTTCCTCCAGGCAATACACCAGTAAGACACGCACGCACGCACGCACGCACGCACGCACGCACGCACGCACGCACGCACGCACGCACGCACGCACGCACGCACGTGTCTAATCCTAACACTAACCCCAACCTGAATGTTGTGCTAATTGTAAATGTAACGTTACATTTGTTTTAACCATAAAACAATAGTTTTAGTTTTCTTGTGAGGTACCAGAACAATGGTTGTACTTTGAGTATCGTAATGGCAAACAACACAGGCACGCACTCAAGGTAGCCATGGTGACTTGTAAAGATAAACTCTCTGGTGTGTGTGTGTGTGTGTGTGTGTGTGTGTGTGTGTGTGTGTGTGTGTGTGTGTGTGTGTGTGTGTGTGTGTGCGTGTGCGTGTGCGTGTGCTTGCGCAGGCTGCGAAGTGTGAAGATGGAACAGAGGAAACTCAGTGACCAGGCCAACACACTGGTGGATCTTTCCAAGGTAACACGCACGCACGCACGCACGCACGCACGCACGCACGCACGCACGCACGCACGCACGCACGCACGCACGCACGCACGCACGCACGCACGCACGCACGCACGCACGCACGCACGCACGCACGCACGCACGCACGCACGCACGCACGCACGCACGCACACACACACACACACACACACACACACACACACACACACACACACACACACACACAACCACGTAATCACTATAATTCGCCGGCCACTGGCATATAAGCACTCTCTGCGGCTATAGTACCTCCACTGGAGGAGCCGGGGAGCCTGTCGTGGTCATAGAAAATTGTTGAGACTAATTTAGAAACCTGTGAACATCAATTTCCCGCCTCAGAAGATTACACTTCTTGAGAAAGCTTTCTTTATTCCGACGACTCCTGTTCAGCATATTAAGTCTAGTCTAGACCAGGGGTTCTCAACCCGTGGGTCGCGACCCCTCGGGGGGTCGCCAAATTATTTTAGGGGGTCGCCAAATTATTTTGGGGGGTCCCCAAATTATTAAAAAAAAAAAAAAAAAAAAAAGATTTATTTTTACATTTTATTTTCACTTTTTTTCAAAAATAGCAGACCTACAAGCTCGTAGCGCGCCACTCGGTGGCGCGCTACGAGCTTGTAGATCTGCTATTTTTCAATAGCTAAATTATAACAATGCTTAAAACACCAAAAGGGGTTCCCGCCCAAAATGGTTTAAGGTTATTGTAGCAGTCAATTTATATTGGGGGTCAGGAGGGGGCGGGGCGGGGGTCCCGAGACGTTGCCAAAGCATTTCCGGGGGTCCCCGGCCAAAAACGTTGAGAAGCCCTGGTCTAGACAGAGGGAAGTGAAGGGAGGACTCATGACTCATGACTCCAATACCCCAAACCTAGACGGTTGAAACGTTGCAAAATTGTTAACACTTTGACGTCATAGCCCGCGGAACCCGCATTTTAATCAAATATCCAACGCTGCCGACATTGTTTTATTACCTTTGGAGCATACGCTGAAGTATTTGCAGCTTTCAACCACGAAAATCCGGTAAAAAATGGTCGTTCGTCTTGTTATGATCAGACGAGCCAGCGGCCATGACAATGCGAAACGAAACCAAAGTGCAGAGCAAGTTGTAGTCCAAACAAACCCCCCCCGTCCACTTGAATTGGGCTCAATTTCCCAGAAGCCCTAGCAGCCCAGATGATGACTTGATTTCCGGTTTCGTCATCATAACGCGACAGCCTCGTCATCAGGTCCCGGATAAATGCGCTGTTTCTTTTTAATTATTTTAAAACAGAGAATTAAACGCATTAAACAAATAGCGGGAATAGCGTATTATGCAGCGGCGGAACACTGGATCAAACAATTAGCGGCACTAGAACTGTTTTAAATAAAGTAAGTCTCGGAGCTCTACAAACTGGTGTGCGGATGTTCTTCCTCTTCTTTGATGTTGGCCTCGATGCCTGACATCCAGCGCCTGGCCTGAATGTATAGGCATTGAGATGTGCACACAATCTTTCTCTGTCACCAATTTCACCGTCCCACCACCATGGAGTGGTGAGTGTGGAGTGTGAGTGATCGAGTGGCCGAGATTTTGTGTATTGGAATTTGGGCTCTAGGGACGTAAATTGGGCATCATCACACTCTGATGATGTGGTGAAGAAGAGGAGCAGCCATGTTTCATCTGATGCATGTTTCTCTTCTATGGTTTCTGCGGCAGCAGGAAGAAAGGCCAAACTCGCATGCGATCAAAACGTGCGATACTATGGGTTCTACAGTAAAGTACAATAGAGCACGCACACCCACTCTCATTCTGGTCAGGTATAACATACAACTTTATGTTATACTTCAGCTATTGAAAAATAGCAGATCTACAAGCTCATAGCGCGGCACTGTGCTACGAGCTTATATGCTATTTTAGAAAAATAGCGAAAATGTGGCGCAAATCTTTGAATATATATTCTTTCAGAGCAAAAGTTTTTAACTCAAATCTTTGCTTCTAGGGGGGGGGGGGGGGGGGGGGTCCCTGGAACAACATATTTTCAGATGGGGGTCGGCGGCCAAATACATATATATTTCTGGGGGTCTTTGACATGAAAATGTTTGAGAACTGAGAAAACTGTCAGGATTTAGATGACATTTGTAGAAAGCCAGGTGCCTGCAGGCCGAGGTACTAACAATTAGGGATGGAGATCGTTGTTTTTTATTGATAGCGAGCAACTTATCGAACAGGCTTATCGAGCCGGGTTCTTATCAAGCATTATTATTTTGTGGAAAGACGGGAGACGACAATACATTCTGAACAGAACCAGTGTCTTTTACTATAGGGTGTACCAAAACTCCTGGAGGGGGCGTCAACATAATGTGTCACGTGGTAGCGGCCGCCATACTTGCTGGCTTGTCTGGTTTGTTTACATTGAGCGACTATCCAGTGTGCTTGTATACGTTCTTTTTTTAAACTGACCTCACAATGGTGCAGACTTGCTCAGTAAATAAGTGCCACAGCAGGTCACGTCGAGGAAATGAGCCAGAAAACGGAATTAGATGTTCAGCTTTCCAGCATGGAGACAGCATCAAGGAACCCAGATTGACAAGTTTACAAAAAGACGTAGAATGGCTTGGATCGGCGCACAGGCGCAGAGACATAACGTTCAACAAAGTATTTAAGCACAGCCGTGTTTGTTCACAACATTTTCCTTGTCCTTGTAATGTATTTGGGCCCGACGTTCTTTCTATCCATCCTGGTGTTGGTTCACTATGTTGTCGCCAAGAACGAGCTCAATATTTACAAAAACATACCACCGTAACTCTATTCTGAGTGATGTGGGCTAGGATTTAATGCCCACGAGAGGGCCGTCCCTAGCTTTTCAGACACCGCCCTCCTCTTGGTGACGTACACGTTTTCACACGCTATAGGGCCTTCAAGGCAATTTACCCTTTTACTTTTAGAAAATTATATATATATATATATATATATATATATATATATATTTTAAATTTTTATCCCATGATTTTGCAACCCATTTGTTCACCCAGTGTCAATTATCTAATGTAATCATGGGCGCTACACTTCCTCTATCAACCTGGGGAGAGCAACGGACTGACCTCATGCTTCCTTCTATGCATGAGGAGACCAAGCTGCTTCTTTTCACCTGACAGGGGGGTGAACAAATAATAAGAGAGAAGTAGCCTATAGAGCGTCGCAGTCCCGCCCCCTACCATGGCCCAGGAAATTATTCTCTGTTCATTTTCCTCATAGACATTTCAGAAAGTATTTATTTAATGACGTTTACGCCGCGGACAAAGCCAACTCTTGTCGTGACAAATCATGACAACAAACACAATTTTTCGGGCCAAACAAAGAATTAGAAAGTAGAAAAAAACGGCAGGTTACACTTTTGTTGTTGTTTTTCTTCTATGTAATTCTTTTTTTGGTCCAAAATATTGTGTGTGTTGTCATGATTTGTCACGACTCGAGTTGGCTTCGTACGACGCTTAAAAGGTCTTTAAATAAATACTTTTTGAAATGTCTATGGGAAAAATGCATTGTGATTCATTTCCTGGGCCATGGTAGGGGGCGGGACTGTGACGCTCTATATTGAGGAGATGGAGCATGCTTCCCATCAGTGGCGTGCACAGACATTTAGAGGGGCAGGTGCTCAAGTTAAAAAAGGGCACCTTGTGCAGCGCGTGGAACCGGCCGGTTGCCTTAATCCATTTTGGGCGGGAACCCCTTTTGGTGTTAGCATTATGTTATGCTTTAGCTATTGAAAAATAGCAGATCTACAAGCTCATAGCGCGCCACCGAGTGGCGCGCTATGAGCTTGTAGGTCTGCTATTTTTGAAAAATCAAAAAAAAAAGAGAAAAAAAAGTTTTTGTTTCTTTTTTTTTCAAAAGGGCACATTGCCAAAAGGGCAGGGGGTGCTCTAGCACCCCCTAGTGTCTATCTGTGCACGCCACTGCTTCCCATGCCAGCCAGTCAGCCAGCCACCACTGATCCATCCATGATGACACTGTGCTGGCTGGCAACAAGCTGTTCTGGGGACACAGACGCCGCAAACAAGAGGACAGACTTGGAAGTCATCGGCACACGTGTAGATTAAAGGGATTAAGTGAAAGGATTCGGGTGCAGAGGATCCACTCAGAGCAGCTTTTCCATACAGAGAACACAAAGGGACGAGGCTTAAAGAAATAGTTCAGGAAAGAAATGACTTGCTTGCACACGCACGCATACCCGGTGTTGTTGAAGAACGAAGAACGTGTGCGCACGCGCGCGCGCGTGTGTGTGTGTGTGTGTGTGTGTGTGTGTGTGTGCGTGTGTGCGTGTGCGTGTGTGTGTGTGCATGTGTGTGTGCATGTGTGTGTGCATGTGTGTGCGTGCTTGATGAAAGCAGAGAACATTACCTCAGCTTTCCACTGTTTCCAGGCTGACCTGCCTGTTGCCGTGGTTTTGTGTCTCCTAGCAACCAGGACGAGTGTTAAAGGCAGAGAGAGAGAGAGAGAGAGAGAGAGAGAGAGAGAGAGAGATAGTTGGTGTTTCGCTTCCTGTGTGGGTGTTTGGGTGAGAGTGTGTGTGCGTGTGCGTGTGTGTGTGCGCGCGTGCGTGCGTGCGTGCGTGCGTGCGTGCGTGCGTGCGTGCGTGCGTGCGTGCGTGCGTGCGTGCGTGCGTGCGTGCGTGCGTGCGTGCGTGCGTTTGTGCTTGTGTGTGAGCTTGTAGATCAGCACATTATTTTGGCTTTAGGCTTATGGTTAAGAAAAGAAAAAGTGTGTGCGTGTAAAAAGCAAGCAAGTGTGACTATCTGAAAGGGAGCGGAGAGAGAGAGAGAGAGAGAGAGAGAGAGAGAGAGAGAGAGAGAGAGAGAGAGAGAGAGAGAGAGAGAGAGAGAGAGAGAGAACGAGAGAACGAGACAGAGAACGAGAGAGATCGAGATAGTTAAGGTCTGCAGGGTCCTGTCTTGCGTTCCATATACATGTTTTCAATATTTCCATCTCAATTGGCCACTTGTGAGTTCACCATGGTTACAGAGGCCAATCACAGCGCAGCGGGGACTCTCCCCCCCCCCCCCCCCCCCACCCCCCCACCTCTGTTCTGTTCTGTCTCTCCTCTCAATGTGGTAAAACACCCACGTAAGAGGGTTTCCTTCACTACTCTCCCTCAGGCTTTCTCCCTCCCTCTCTAACTCTAACTCTCTCTCTCTCTCTCTCTCTCTCTCTCTCTCTCTCTGTGCGCGTGTGTGCGCGTGTGCACGTGTGCGTGCGTGTGTCAGATCATTAATCACACAAATGACCGGGCAGGCCTATAATAGACGGTAAATGCGGCTTGGCGTAATAAAACATTTATAATTCCATAACGACGTTCCCCCCCCCCGCCATTAGCACATAACAGATGTTTGTTATACTGTAGGGTCTATGCGACGTTGACTTGGATATCAGTTCATCACCAGTCATCGTAACGATTTATTACGTCACATTTTTTCCATGCGATCACATATGTGACCAGATTTGACTGAGAGACTGCCATCGCGCAAATTCCAGCTTTTCACCAGAGGAGAAAAACGTTTTATTTGTATTTATTTTCCAAAATGCGTTTATAGCACAGGCAGACTCTTCACATACTAGAGCATGTCTGAAATAAGTGTCAGAGCTGAAATCGACATGTAAATATGAAATAAATGCTTAAACATGTAGCTAGGTGTAATGTTAGAGACCACAGAAGTGAACCTTTCAAGCCTGTTTTCTCAACTCGCTGTTTTCTGCAAGACATTACTCTATAAGCCATTTATCTCCAAAACTGGTGGGTCAAACTGAACAACCAATATGTCAATTTGAAGCTATGATTCCCTGCTTTCATATGACCAGATAAAACGAAAATTCAAAAAAATCCAATGGCAGTCCCTCAGTCAAATTTAGTCACATATGGTCGCGTTGCCATATGGCTTATTATTTGTTGCTGTCGGGGCAGAAACCATATTTCAACTTGTAATTCTGTTGTTTCTTCATCATACACGCACGCACACGACTATATAGTGAAAATATCAATATACAAATATCAATATACAAGCACACATGTGTGGTTGATTGTGGATCGGCTGTTTTCGCTATCTTAAAATATTTAGAAAGTAACGATTTAAAAAAAAAGTTTTGGACATACAAGGTCTCCAGCATGTAGTTACGTAAAACTCGCTATAAGTGTTAAATAAACAGTGCTAAATTGCTATGTATTGCTATTGCTAATAGAGTGTCTGTTCGGTAACAGTGTTAAACAGCTCTATATTGTGACAGTAATCATTGCTATAGAGTGTTTGTTCGGTAACAGTGTTAAACAGCTCTATATTGTGACAGTAATCATTGCTATAGAGTGTTTGTTCGGTAACAGTGTTAAACAGCTCTATATTGTGACAGTAATCATTGCTATAGAGTGTTTGTTCGGTAACAGTGTTAAACAGCTCTATATTGTGACAGTAATCATTGCTATAGAGTGTTTGTTCGGTAACAGTGTTAAACAGCTCTATATTGTGACAGTAATCATTGCTATAGAGTGTTTGTTCGGTAACAGTGTTAAACAGCTCTATATTGTGACAGTAATCATTGCTATAGAGTGTTTGTTCGGTAACAGTGTTAAACAGCTCTATATTGTGACAGTAATCATTGCTATAGAGTGTTTGTTCGGTAACAGTGTTAAACAGCTCTATATTGTGACAGTAATCATTGCTATAGAGTGTCTGTTCGGTAACAGTGTTAAATAGCTCTATATTGTGACAGTAATCATTGCTATAGAGTGTTTGTTCAGTAACAGTGTTAAATAGCTCTATATTGTGACAGTAATCATTGCTATAGAGTGTCTGTTCAGTAACAGTGTTAAATAGCTTGGTATTGTGACAGTAATCATTGCTATAGAGTGTCTGTTCAGTAACAGTGTTAAATAGCTTGGTATTGTGACAGTAATCATTGCTATAGAGTGTTTGTTCGGTAACAGTGTTAAATAGCTCTATATTGTGACAGTAATCATTGCTATAGAGTGTTTGTTCGGTAACAGTGTTAAATAGCTCGGTATTGTGACAGTAGCTATTGCTGTAGAGTGTCTGTTAGTAACAGGGGATCTCCCCTGTCTAGTCAACAACAGAACATGCATTATTCAGTGCAGGATGCCTGAAAAATAGCTTGACTAATGCTGGTTATTTAGTTAGGACCCATTACAGTGGTGTTCGATACGAACTTAACCGGGATGTGGAAACCTTCAATGAAAAGCTCTATAATTTGCTTGGCCAGATATTCCGTCCTATCCAACTGACTCAGGCCAAAGATATTAGAAGATATTCTGCCCCCTTAAGTCTCTGACTGTAATCCTTTTATACTTTTTAGTTATATGTGTGTCATAATGACAATGCTATCCAATCGCATATGACGATGACACACGTGTACATCCCTATATGGGGTTCCCACATCAATCCGATGTCAGCATTGGATATTTCCATTATCTCCACATATGGGCCATAAATCATCATCATATGTGGAGATCCAAGTGACAGCCTTTTCTCCCCATATATGGAGATCCATTTGAGAGCCTTCGCAACAATGCCAATTTAGTCCAATCAGTGGGAGGGGAGTGTAGAGAGAACTGTTGCAGCAGCATGGAGCACAGCATGGAGTCAACAGAGGAGGTTGAAAAGAAGATCAAAGCTGGCAATATACAACACAAGAGCAAAGCAAAGAGGAATCGCACATTATTACTGCCGCAAATGGATCGAACATAATTCAAGTCGTAGACACTCACAAATGTCTACGACAAGCAAGTCAAACATTTCAGCAAAGTAGGGGGCACGGTGGCGCAGTCGGTAGCACTGTCACTGTCACTGTCACCTCACAGCTCACAGCTAGAAGGTCCTGGGTTCCATCCCAGCCCGGGACGTTGTGTTCTCTCCAACACGCCATCAGCGCCCATACCTGAGGTGGGGTTGGCAAAAAGGCCTTTCTGTGTGGACTTTACATGTTCTCCCCGTGTAGGGTATAGGCACCCTCACAAAATAGCATGCAGTAATTCTGGTCTCTATACTGCCTCCCCTGCCAGGGGGGTTACGTGGGATATGCTGGTTTGACTACTGAGTACCTAACTGAATGAAACTCTTGTCAAACTGTTTACAGATGTTAGATTTCCTTCTTGTGTAAGTCATCTGATGGGTCTTTACTTTTCCTGGTTGACTTAAAGTCTTGCTATACTGTTGATGGCTGCAAGGTGTTGACTTGTCAGTGTTTCCATGTTCCTCGCTGGTTACACAGCTGGTGGTGATTTGCTGACAGGCTGCCGAGCGGATCTGTCCATTCGTCATTTTGCAGTAGAGGTCGCGGCTCCACTTCACGTGTCTAAAGAGAGTTGCCAAGGCAGCATGTCCACTTAGAACAAGAGAACTGAGTCGGGAAATATTGGGCGTGTCGTCAAAGCTGCTGCTATGGATTGTGATGAAGACGGAGTTGCAGGTTCTGCTTGGGCTGGAAAATTGGTCTTTATACTCTCTCTATCTCCTTATGTGGTCTTTGTGTCAGAACTCGTCATAAGGACATTGGTCTCAGTGGGATGAAGTAAAAGTCTAAAGTATGTTTATCCTTTTGGCCTCTATAGAGCGTCGCAGTCCCGCCCCCTTTCAAGACGACGACAGGCCCAGGAAATCATTTCGCATGCATTAGACAAAGATCTGTAAGCCTCGATCAAAGCCAACTTGTTGTCATGACAAATCATGACAAAACAAACGCAATGTTTTGGGCCGAACACATAATTAGAAAGAAGAAAAAAAGGGCAGGTTAACAAACTTCTTTTGTTTTTTTTCTTCTTTGTTATTATTTGTTCGGCCCAAAATATTGTGTTTGTTGTCATAATGGTAAATGGTGCATTTATATAGCGCCTTTATTCAAGGCGCTTTACATAGATTGTGCATTACATTCACCCATTCACACGCACATTCTTACACCGATGGCGGCGGAAACCGTACAAGGCACCAACCAGCACATCGGGAGCAATTAGGGGTTCAGTGTCTTGCTCAAGGACACTTCAACACTAACTCTGGGGGAGCCGGGGTTCGAACTGGCAACCTTGCGGTTACCATCCAGCCACTCTACCCCTGAGCCACCGATCCGAGTTGGCTTTGTTCGAGGCTTACAGATCTTTAAATAAATACTTAAATGTTTATGGGAAAAATACATGGGGAATTATTATTGAAGTGGAAGTCTGCAATATATTAATACCGTATAAAGGCACCTTACAAAACTTATTTCAGAGATTCAAATGTTTTTTTTCAGACATTCAGAAAATAAATTCAGAGATTCAAAACCTTTATTTTAATTTTGAAATAATGGCAGTATCCTGGTTCCATAGGCCAGGGGTTCTCAACGTTTTTTGGCTGGGGACCCCCAAAATGCTTTGGCCATGTCTCACGACCCCCGCCCCGCCCCCCCAGCCCCACCACCAATACAAATTAACCGCTACATTAACCTTAATAAATAATAGAGAAAAGTCATCATAAATAAATTACTGAAACCAGATATAATCATTAACGGAAGTTTATGCATGCACTATGTGTACCATGTAAACTCTAAATTTCCATTTTCCAGCCATTCAGTTGCAACCCAAAGTTGCTACTCGCAAGCAGTGAACCCAGCCCTCTGTGTCGCTGTCCATAGTGCTGAAACGGACATTTCTCACGCTCTCATTCACTCTTTCAATGTTTATATGAAGTAAGCCCGATTGCACAGCAGCCATATTGGAAAGAAATTGGACCCCTTCCTTACTATATAAGGTCTGTGTATAGTAACACACACACTCACACACATGCACGCACGCATGCATGTGCGTGTTCGTGCGTGTGCATGTGTGCTTCATTGTTTGTGTACAGCTGTACATGGTGTTTTATTAACACCATCGGGGCCCAGGACGGAGATCATCGTCAAGTTCAAGTTCATGGTCAAGTGCCCCAGACGGAGATTGATAAACGGGACGGAGATTAATGATATCAAAACCGATCGCATCGCTCCACAGCCTAGGAGCGCTTGTTGCCCAATCCTCGGTGTTGCACAACAGTGACACGTCATCGAAAATGTTCCCTGTCTGTTTAGTGGACGAAAACGAAAATCTTAAAACGTTCATAACTCACGATCTAAATCATCCCGTCTAATTCTGAAAAAAGATCCTGTGTTAGACGGCACTCCGCGGTCGCGATAGATTTATTCTTACATCCCGTTGTTGTCAATCGACTCTAGAGTGGTGTGGCTATTGTTAGCTGCTACACAGACATTCACATCAACTTCCGGTGCCCTGGTAAAAGTGGTCCGGGCGCTATAAATGATGGGCACATTTTATTAATGGATTAAATAGGTCCGGGCCCTCAAGGTGTTAATTTACAAGGCCCTGTGTGGCAAGCTCACATTGTATCCATCTTCATTTTAACACAATCAGCACCGGGATTTCTTTAAAAATCACACCTGTGTGAACTGAGTGGTGTAAGGTCTTATATAGACTGATCCGCTGTGGTCTGACGTAATGTCTGACGTAATGAAATCACACCCGTGTGAACTGGGTGACCATAGCAACCATGCTCATTTTTTTTGGTACGGACAGACACGTAAACTAACAAAGCCAGTTGTAGGAGTGGTTTACACCACTCAAAAATAGAAGCTCGGTGCCGGGAAGATATGGCCGCTTTGCCTCTGTAAGCCCCCCCCCCCCCCCCCCCCCCCCCCCCTTCCGTTCCGGACAAAAACCAGGAGAAATAGTTTTGCTTGCTTACCTCGCTATCATTACGATAAAGTCGCTGAATAATCCCTGGCTTCATATTTTGAACGAGAGGCATGTTGAAGTCAGAAATGAAGAGCTTAGTATATTGTACAATAATTGGCACCCTCACTTTTCTGTCCATGGCTCAGCCAATCAAATCATAGCTATGGGGTACACACACACACAAAGCTGGGCATAGGAGGGGCTAGCACCCCTCAAAAACTTAAACTAACACTAAATCTAATAAAAAAACTACATTAGCATTATCAAAAAAATAAAAACTAACAAAACTATACTTAAAAAACGAACTGACTTAAAAACAATCACACTCGTGTGAAGTGAGGGGTGCTCTTATCATCATACATCATTATACATCACATTCCGTGCTCAACCAATCAAATCATCACATTCCGTGCTCAACCAATCAAATCATCACATTCCGTGCTCAACCAATCAAATCATCACATTCCGTGCTCAACCAATCAAATCATCACATTCCGTGCTGCAAACACAACCACGGCTCATTCACAGAAACACACAAAGCGCCAAAAAAAACCAAATCACAAACAAACTATTCTAACCTTGGTCCATCCGTTCTCCAGATGCAGAGTGTGATGTACGAGCTGATGTCGGAGCTGAACGACCGCAGCGAGGACCTGGAGAGACAGATGCTGTCGCTGGAGACGCGCGTGGAGCAGCTCACCGCCGGCTTCACGGCGCTGCCGCACCACCTGTCCGCCACGCTGAGCACGCAGCACGCCGCCCTGGTGCACCTGCTCCGCCAGAGGGACACCACCTGCCGTGAGAGGGACACTACCTGCCATGGAGCCACCCCTTCCACTGCGCTGGTGCCCCTCTCCACGGCCAGTACGTTTTTTTTTAACTTAAACCTGACAGGACTAAATCCTGACAGTATACTATGTTTCTAAGGAACCGGTTAGAATAAGTTGGCTTGGACTCCTCATGCATTGAAGAAAGCATGAGGTCAGTCTGTTGCTCTCCCCAGGTTGGCAGAGGAAGTGTAGCGCCCAGGATTACAATAGACAATTATTGACACTGGGTGACAAAATTGGATTACAGAATTGAAGTGAGGGTCGCTCTTATCATCATAAATCATCACATTCCGGCCAATCACAATTGGCCCTCACTTTTTATCCTCAATACGTACTTTGCTCAGCCAATCAAATCATCTCTATAATTCACAGAAACACACAAAGCTGGGCATAGGAGGGGCTATAGCACCCCTAAAAAAAAAAAAAAAAAAACCCACTGCCAATGATGTGTAACATGTTGTGTTGTCCCCCAACTTTCCACCGCGGTTATTAAATACATTCTTATGCATTCTCATGTAAAAGTAATGTCTCTTTCCACCGCTGTCCACAGCTCCACTGCCGGGGCCTCTACCCCAGGGGAGCGTGGCGTTCCCCGTGCCCCCCACGGCCCAGGGAGCCACCACCACCACCACCACACAGGGACCCCCGGCCATGGCCCTCGAGTCCCCTCACAGCCTCAGCCCCGAGGCAGCCAGCCCGCAGGACACCACTCCCAGTCCCAACAGCTGCTGAACACCTAGACAAGGAGGTCGACTGGCGTGGCCCGGGAGGGAGGAAGGAGACGGACAAAAAGAGGATTTAGGCCCGTCCTATTGGAGAGAAAGAGAGAGAGAGGAGAGAGAGAGATAGAGAGAGAGAGAGAGAGAGAGAGAGAGAGAGAGAGAGAGAGAGAGAGAGAGAGAGAGACGCGAAGGTCACAGGCGTGGGAAGAACTCTGAGCTCCAACTAGGAAACCAAATGAGCCGTTAGCGCTTAAGCTAACACTGGCGCGCTTCAACAGAATAACCCAGGGGATAAGGATGAGAGAGAGAGAGAGAGAGAGAGAGAGAGAGAGAGAGAGAGAGAGAGAGAGAGAGAGGGGGGGGAGGTAGAGACACAGGGCAAACAGATGAAAGGAGGGAGAAATTATGGGGGTGGAGGAGAGAGACCGAGAGAGCAGGGGATGAAAGAGAGAAGAAAGGGCGATTTGAACTCTGTTCTGGAGAAGAGAATACAATAGAGTAGAAGGCAGGAGAGGAGGGGAGGGGAGGGGAGGGGAGGAGAGGAGGGGAGGGGAGGGGAGGGGAGGAGAGGAGGGGAGGGGAGGGGAGAGGAGAGGAGAGGAGAGGAGAGGAGAGGAGAGGAGAGGAGAGGAGAGGAGAGGAGAGGAGAGGAGAGGAGAGGTCTGCTAAAATTAGCAGGGCATGAAAGAGAGGCTGAAGATGAGAGGACGATCACAGGGGAGGGGGGGACAGACGGATGGAAACGGAGAGACTCAGGGACGAGAGAGAGAGAGAGAGAGAGAGAGAGAGAGAGAGAGAGAGAGAGAGAGAGAGAGAGAGTGAGAGTGAGAGTGAGAGTGAGAGAGAGAGAGAGAGAGAGAGAGAGAGAGAGAGAGAGAGAGAGAGCATCCCTGACAAGAAGGAAAGAAGGATTAGTAGAAGGGACGGAGAGAATTGGAGCTGTGAAGAGAAACGAGTGAAGGGGCAGAGCAGAGGATGAGGAAGATAAACGAGTGAGTCGGGGGAGTAAAAAAAGACCTCTCATTCTACTGGACATCCTGCTCTCTCTCTCGCTCTCGCTCTCTCTCTCTCTCTCTCTCTCCCCCCTCCATCAGGAACTATTGACTGTCTTTTAATCTTTATGATGTATTTTCTATCTGAACACTAATTGTGTCAGCGAGCATCCCTTTAAAAACGAAGGGTCGATCAATGCGACCACCATACTACACACTAGTGGCACACACACACACACACACACACACACACACGCGCACACGCACATGCACACGCACACGCACACGCCCGCACATGCACACGCACACACGCGCGCGCGCATTGAATACACCCTCTTTCCAAAGCAAGGCCCACTTTATTCTACACTACACAACGTCGATGCACTAGATGTCCAGTAGGAGACACTATTTCGCTTAATACTGCCAAGCACTCTGTGCACTGCACACTGACACACGCACTGTCTCCCGTAAAAAAAAGACCAGTTCCTGCTTTGAGCGGCAAGTGTCGACCGACCAGCGTTCACGCTGCCTGCGATTCGCTAACGTTGCCAAAAAAACAAAACAAAAAAAACACACCCGTGTGAAGTGAGGGGCGCTCTTATCAGTTTGACACTGGGATTGAATAATCGTGAGCTCCATCTCCCTGCCTAGTTTTCACTAACCTGCAGTACCACCGCGCCGACATCATCGTTCAGTTTCATGATAATCCGCCGTAACCCATTTTGGACTGAGGTCGATAAAAAAAAGGCTTCTAAATCCTAAATTTTTTTCTGAAAAACACATGTTTCTATGTCAGTGGTGCTCAACCTTTTTCATGCCAAGGACCCCCAGAATTATCTCTATTGGGCCACGGACCCCCATCTCAAAATATGTAGTTCCAGGGACCCCCAGAAGCAAATATTTTCGTTAAAAATGTTCGCTCTGAAATATATATTCAATGATTTGTGCCACATTTTCACGATTTTTCAAAAATAGCAGACCTACAAGCCCGTAGCGCGAGCTTGTAGATCTGCTATTTTTCAATAGCTAAATTATAACATGTTTAAAACACCAAAAGGGGTTCCTGCCCAAAATGGGTTAAAATGGTCTGATGGCTTGTCTTAGTGTTGAGAAAGTGGCGATCAACGACACAGAGCGGAGGAGGAGCGCGCCACCGCCGCCAGAACCCGTTGCAAAGCCAGTGCGACGGATGTTTTTTCCCCGATGACGTCATCATACTGTGTCACCTGTCCCACTCTGTCCGGTGGAAACCCTTAAAACGTCTTAAAGTCCCAGCGGCACTTCCGCTTGACTTCCTCCTCCCGCTGGAGACAGGTCGCTCCAACGAAGTGCAGCGACCAATGAGGCATCTAGATTTAATATCTTGGTCGCGAGCATCTTCCCGACCAATCACAGTACGCTAGGGCATTAAGCAACTAGTCGACTAGTTTACTAGTTTACTAGTCGACTAGTAAATCCACTAGTCGACCTTGTTGGTACTAGTTGATAAGAAAAAGGGAAAAAAAAGTTTATTTTTTTATTTTTTCCCCCGGTTTTGTATGCCTCAAGATCAGGTAGATTATAGTTATAGTCACCAATGTACACAGTTTTTAAATGTACAAATATTTATTAAAAAAAAAAAAACTTTCATTTGTTTGGCAGAGGTACCGTCATTTGTCGTTTTTAACGTCACTTTCTCCACGCGACGTGTCGGGCCAACACGTGCCGCTCAAATCATGAATTGGTCTCAACACACTGACACACACACTGTCTCCTTTTACGCTGAATTCACACCAGCAGCGGTACTTTTTGCTGCCGCGTTCCGAGGTAAACGTCAAGGTTTAACGCATCGGCTATGGTTGTCGTTCCGCAGCGGCAGGAAGCCGGGAACCGGTAACCTTTTAAAAAGGCGATGGCGCAAAGTTGAGAAAAGTTTAACTTTGACACTGCCGCTGTGTGGCGAGACGGCGAGCGGCAGCCAACCAGAAATGAAACTGAAATAAATAGACATGGAGTAGGCGTGTGCACACTTGACACCACTTGGGACGGATAAGCTGAATTCCAATACCCAAAATCTCGGACACTCGCTCACTCACACTCGGTCACTCCAGCATGGCGGTGTTACCGTGAAATTGGTGACCTGCTGAAATAGGTGAAAATCGTGTAGACATCCGTCAGTGTCCAAACGTAAATCACTATTTATTTATTAGCAGTCTAACCTAGTGGTATTTAGGCCACGTATTAAAGACCTCCATGTAAGTTCACAAGATGGTCACCAAGTTCACTGTAACACTGCCATGCCTGAGTGACCGAGTGTAGGCCTATTCATAGTCTGGATTTTCGGTGGTGAGGTGACCACCGCTCCGGTGAGCTGAAATAATGTTGAGCGGTGGTGAGTAAAATCAGAGAGAAGGGCTGGAGCGGTGGCGGTGGTTTGCTCTTCACCGCGGCTCGTGACGTCATGTTGTACTTCGGTGGTCACCTCACCACCGAAAATCCAGACTATGTATGAGCCTTGTGAGGGGCCGAGATTTTGGGTATTGGAACTTTTGCTATAGAAACAGAACCCGGGTCTCCCGCGTGGAAAGCCAACATCTGAACCACTAGCCTCAAGGGGAATTCCTCCTTATTATTTTGTGTTTTGGTCATCAGAGACGTCAAGCAACATCTCCAGGTTCTGGAGAAATAGCCCAAAAACGTTATGTGCACCCCTGCCTATAACTTACAGGAATTTACAAACAAACTGCCAGAGACGAATATCGGGTGTGTGTCATGGTCTGACGTCAGGCTGAATATGGGGTGTGTGTCATGGTCTGACGTCAGGCTGAATATGGGGTGTGTGTCATGGTCTGACGTCAGGCTGCTGATGTTGATGCGGCTTTGTACAGCGGAGCTCTCGCTGGACCACAACAAAGCGTGCAAACCGGCCAAATTGCAACAAAACGTGGGGATGTGACGTTCCAAAGTTTCAGAGAGCCTGCCGTTGGCGCTCCAGTGAAACATCAGTGAATTGTCCCAAGCGTTTGTCACGGACACAGCGGGGGGTCTGCCAAGTGTGAAATGGTGCCAGGAGCTAATTGGTCTATTTTCATACCAGGCAAAGCAGGCATGACAAAGGGGTGGGGGGGAATCTTTTAAAGAAATGTTCAGGAAAAGGGAAGATAAATTCAAAGAGGTTAGATGTCATGTCTGTAGCGGTTGAAATGGCTGCGGCTGCTAGTGTGAATTCGGCGTTACTTTTAAGACCTTTTTAAATAGCCTGTGGAGCTGAGACGGTATTACAGTCCAAGCCTGCTAACGACACTCGCTCGTTGTATGACTGCGTCGAACCGGACCACGACCGTTTTTCAAGCTTACGAATGCGAACGCGATGCGAGTAAGAGTGATGTCGCCTAAGTAAACGCAGATCTCCGGTGTCTTGGCGTGAATCCGCATCATCATAGATTGTTGATACTGCCGAACTTTCAACACAGTTAGTTGTATACAGTCATAATTCAGGATGGCGATACAGGATCAGTGCATGCAGGGTTTAATCCATATTTAATCAATCTCTTTCATATTGTACAGGACCTACTAAGGTATGGCAAAAAACAAAACAAAAAAAACAGTGAAAACGTTCGATCGTCGACAAAACGAATACGCTCATTCTCACTCAAACACAAACTGTAGCAAATAATACAATCTATTTATATGAGACATTTTTTTGTAAAACAAACTTTACAAAGTGCTTTAACAACCACACTGAGAGGAAAAAACTAAAAAGTATGAAAACAAACCTTGCGATTTAAAGGTATCTTCAGTGATCTCACTTAATTCAAATATCACTTTTTTCTTTTTTTGTGATAATCCTCCCTAAATCCTATAGTGTGTGCTGACAATATAAGGAGTTACTCCCTGTCCCCAGTTCATCCCTGGGGTCAAAAAAGCTTAGGTTTCGTTTTTGGCTAGAGGGCCCATCCTTCATCCAATCAGGATAGAGAGGGGCCTTCCTCCAATCATGATCGTGCGGAGGCGGGCCTTGTTGTGCGTGCTGTTGGCCTGTCGTGTGTGTCCCCCACTGTAGCGTGTGTGCATGTGCACATCTTGTTACCGGGGCGGACCGGGGGGTTTTCCAAATCACCCAAATCACTGAATGTTCCTTTAATTTTGACCAGTGGTTCTCAAAGTGGGGTCCAGGGACCCTCAGGGTTCCAAAATGGACCCTTTACAGGTCTGTAAATGGACCCTTTACAGGTCTGTAAATGGACCCTTTACAGACCTGTAAATGGACCCTTTACAGGTCTGTAAATGGACCCTTGACAGACCTGTAAATGGACCCTTGACAGGTCTGTAAATGGACCGTTTATAGGTCTGTAAATGGACCCTTTACAGGTCTGTAAATGGACCCTTTACAGGTCTGTAAATGGACCCTTTACAGGTCTGTAAATGGACCGTTTATAGGTCTGTAAATGGACCCTTTACAGGTCTGTAAATGGACCCTTTACAGGTCTGTAAATGGGAGAGTTGTGGGGCCTTTGAAATCAGTGGTGGAAAAAGTACTCACATTTTGAGTGAAAGCATCACTAGTTCTGCAATATAGAAGTACAAGTAAAAGTCCGGAATTGAAAATGTACAAAGCATAAAGCACTCTTTATGCAATATCTCATTTCAATGTATACAAATCTTTTGAAAATAGCCGATCTACAAGCTCACAATGCGTCACATGGCGACGCATTGTGAGCCTGTAGATCGACTTGCAGATCAACCTCGAATCATACGTTATCCCATTCCGAGCACAAAGATCTCTAGTGACGGTGTGCGTGCCGTGCGCACATTCACCGAGGATTGGGATGTATAGGCTCTTTCTACTATGGGAGTGGGGTCCAGTGTCGGAAGCGAAAATAAGGTTAAAAAAATGTTTTTAAAGCTGGATTAATGCTCTTTAATCAAATCTCCTGTTCTCGTGCTTGGCCAAGATGGGTTCAATAGCTTTCCATGTTTCCACGAGATATATCGAGGTTGGCATGGATTGGGTTAATTGAATTTGAATTGAAATGTAATAAAATCAGACGACAGTCTGAAGTGAGTGGTGCAACAGCGCCCCCTGTTGGTACTCTAAACATAGGGACATACATATAGGGATGGACATAGGGACATTGCTGTTCCTTGGAGTGGTTGCACCACTCAAAAACATAAACATAGCTCATTTATCTATTCTTCATTTTCCTCTCCTTTTCCAGGAGACTCTGGTGGGCCCCACAGTTTGAAAACCACTGCATCGACCTGCTGTCCTACTCTAACATACAGACTGTTTTATTATTCACACTCAGAAAACACTCACGGGACGCAGGTTTAGCTCTCGAGTGCCGCTGTGAGGTCAGATCAACCGTGAAGAGTTTTAAAAAGTCCACATATGACTGATTAACTAACTGAACATTGAAATGATTCATTTTCTAACTATACTGTTGTACCACTTGGAAAAAAAGGGAAAAAAGAATATATTATTACTGCCATATGAAAGCCTAATGTATGCTCTGTCGTACGGTGGTGTCGTGCAGCGACAATAATTGGCATCGATGGCAAGCGCAAGATGCGCTCGATGTGTCGAATCGGCGACGCGTAAGTGCGCTTGTACGGTAGCCAAGTTCTCGATGCGACCCCGTCTTACGAGGAAGTATAAATTGGGCCTATAACTCAGCCCATGGTCCCAGAACAACTCACTGCTACCATGAATGTATGCACGCACGCACGCACGCACACACACACACCTTGACAACCAAAGTGCTCTCTCTTGTATAACGAAAACACTGAGTGAGTGATATGTGGGACTGTTGCTGCAGGTATCCTGATCATATTTCTGAGGGAATAACTGTGATTATGAAACAATTATTAAATAAAGACATTAATTAAAAGAAACTCAACAGTACTGGACTGGGACAGCGTTGTTTACTGTAGGTGAAAGAACTGGACCTCACTGTACACTGTACCCTCTACCGTTTGTGCTGAGACGCCCACACACAAAACCACCTTAAAACAAAGGAGGAATGGCCATGAAGGAACAGCTTTATCTCACTGTACCAACAACAGACCAACTACAGACGAATGACAGGCGAACTACACACAAACTACACACAAACTGCAGACGAACTACAGACGACAGGAGAACTACACACGATCAGATGAACATCAGATGAACACCAAACGACAGACACACTATACACAAAGTCATAGAAAAGACAAACGCGAGACGAACGACAATTAACTGACTAATGACAGACGAACGACCGAATGACAACAGACGACCTACTTGACGCCCCGACATGCGTAGCGTACAACAGCTTGGTTGTACTTGTATGTCATCGACTAAACTCTACTGATGCCATGGAGAACAACTGACTAGCACACAAGATACTATCAGCTCTCCAGACAGTTTCAAAAGGAGAACCGTTTTGAAAAAGAAAACTGTCTTACAGTGCCACCCTGTGGCCGGGGAGGAGCAACACGTTTCTCAACCACTTGGAATATTGCTGTACAGTATGCTGTTAACCTACTGAGTCTTTTTTCTACTGTTATATGATTCAACACACTTAGAGCTCTTATCTATTATATTATTAATATCATTATTATCATTAAAGTATATAGTATTCTTCTCATTCGTCATGATGATTATGATCCATGTATTGCCAATTATGGTTTAAAATAACGATTACTATGAACAAGGGAAGTGCCGTTTCGAGGTTGAAATTATTTTGTAATTTTTATTTTACCAGAGAGAATTAATAAAGTATATATCTATAACTTTACAGTGTTCTGACTCACCTCCCATAATAGTCTCTGTGTGTGTTTATATATATTTGCAAGCTCAAAGCGTGTAGAGTTATGACGCATTTTGAGCTTGTAGATCTGCCATTTTGGCCCAAATCGTTTGGCCTATTTTCTTTGAATGTTCCCCTTATTATGACATGCCAGGAATAGGACGCTAGGCTTCATGACGCACGCACGCACGCACACACACACACGCACGCACGCACGCAAGCACGCACGCACGCACGCACGCACGCGCGCACGCACACACACACATAGCAGGGTGAGTTATTTGCTAGCTTTGCGAGGTAGAAGGAAAGAATGCGGGCGGATTATAGCTTCAGACAGAATGCTGATATAAACTTCCTTCATATTTTGATGGCAGTTAAAGTAAAACAAATAAAGAAATATGAGAAACTGTCCCAGACATTCTATTAGCTTTTACCTTAATGGTTTGTGGTGGGTTGCACCAGCGCAGATTACATTATAGCACATAAACTGTTGAGCTATAGGATATACTTGAAACGTGCCTGCTCACCAGAACCGACTCTAGCTGACCATGTCATCATCACACCAGTCCTCCGTGGACTGTGACCTTCACTGCATGGCTCCCAATCAAATTACAAATACAGCCGTGGTTCTGGGGCCAGGGGACCCCCCCCCCCCCCCCCATGGGTGTCCTTGGGGGGTTCCAGGGGGTCCCCAGCAAAAGTAGTTAAAGGGACACTTCACTAGCCTGGCTAATAAGCCAGACCGAATCAGCCGTTGGCAAAAAAAAAAATTGCCTGCCGGCGGATTACGAGTCTGGCTTATTAGCCAGGCTAACACTTCACCCCTTTTGCAACCAGATCTTATTGTAATGATGTTACAATAAGATATTACCCACATAAAAAGCCCAGGAAAGTGTTTCTTGTCTCCCAATTTCACAAACACTTAGATCTGTTGCAAAAGGGGTGAAGTGTCCCTTTAACACATCATCACAGTCATTTTAACCACTGTATCCATGTGTATGTATAGGCTATTCAAAAGTAGACCTACAAGCCCACAGCACGGCACGAAGTGACGCGCTGTGAGCTTATCCATCTGCTATTTTGTGAAAATATGTTCAAAAGGGTGCCTCAGAATACTTTGATAATATTTGGAATGTATCAACATCACTTCAGTTTGACCGACTTAGACTCTATAGTCCTATAGCAGCGCTGCCCACACCTTTTTGACTCGTAAGCTACTTTCAAAATGACCACCTGAACAAGCTCTACCCACGGAAAAATATTGTACCATTGCTGAAAATAGTTACCTGAGGGGGCTTTGGAACAGCGGAGCTGGCGTTACATAAGACAAATGCACTTGGAATGGGAAATACAGCGGGAGAAATGGAATAGGGCAACACTCTTGAAAACAAGATCATTGTGGGTTTGAGCTGACAGGCCGTTTTGATGTCAATCGCCTTAATTCAAGTGGCAGATGCCAAAATAGTTTTTTGATAATTAAATTAAATAATTATTCTCTAGGGCAGTGTTGATTTCGCCGACTAAAACTAAGACGAAAGATGTTCGTCGACTACCTTTTTCAACTGAAAACTAAATGGAAACTAAATACAAACTCAGCTATGATGACTAAAACTAAGACTAAATATACTGACAATTTCAAATAAAAACTAGACTAAAATGTTTGGAATTAAGGGACTAGTGGACAAGAGTAAGTAAGTAGCCTTGCCGAGCCATGAGGCCCATAGGGCAGGAGCCTATCTCCTTTTTCTGTAGCGTGAGGCAGCTTGATGTACAAGTACACCCCCTGGACATGACGCTAGTATGTCGCAGGGACAAGAGATCCAATTTAACAAGTTGCATCATGCTGAAAATAGACAGATACAAGCTCACAACGCGTTGTGCTGCGACGTGTTGTGGGCTTGTAGATCGGCTATTTTCAGCAAGTGAAAATCAGTCAGTCATTAAGAAGGCCTCAAGGGCCGCCAAAAATACATTTTGTTCGACTAAATCAACTGTAGATGTGTCGACTAAAATCTTATGATATTTTAAAGGATCTTTATATAATATTTGTATACATGCGATCGCGATGCGACACAGCTTATTGATCGTTTATGTTGTGGACTTGTGGTTGTTGTTCGTGCTGACTGTGTGGCCGATCGAGTCTAGTCAAGTGGCTGTGCGCTGCGGAGCCACTTGAGAGAGAGTGTGTGTGTGTGTGTGTGTGTGTGTGTGTGTGTGTGTGTGTGTGTGTGTGTGTGTGTGTGTGTGTGTGTGTGTGTGTGTGCGTGTGTGTGTGTGTGTGTGTCTGCCTCAAACGTTACTCTTTTACCTGCTTTTTACTAACACTATCATTACAAAGATGCCCAGAACATCGAGATTAACCTGTTTAGTTTATGGCTGCTCCAACATTCCAACATTCCAAAAAGAAAAATGTCAAAATATCCACCGCGGGGTCTGAGACCAGAGCCATTGAGTAGCCTAATGGTTGAGACGAAGCTGTGAAAGGTCCTGAAAGATACATAACGTCAGTCTTACCCAATACCCAATTTTTCTGTTTTATGAACACAAAGGCTGCCGTACTTTATACCTCATACTTTAAATGCTTAGACGTTATGTATCTTTCAGGACCTTTCACTGCTTCGTCTCAACCATTACTCAATGGCTCTGGTCTCAGACCCTGCGGTGGATATTTTGATATCTTGAAGACGCGGGCGGCTGTGGCTCAGGAGGTAGAGCAGGTCGTCCAATGATCCCTGGGTCGGCGGTTCAAATCCCAGCTCCTCCTGTCCACATGCCGAAGTGTCCTTGGGCAAGACACATTGCTTCCAATGAGTTGGTCGGTGTGAGCTCGCCTCCATTGGTGTGTGAATGTGGGAAGTGAGGACGCTGGCATCAACTGTTCGCTACTCCCAATGTATGAATGAATTAACCATTGTAAAGCACTTTGAGCACTTGGAAAAGCACTATAAAATGCAATTCATTATTATTATTATTGAAAGTAGCCAAACCAAGGCTTGCCCCAGGATTAAAGTCATCAAGGTTACATTTAACCTAATTATGACAAGACATTATTGTATGGACATCAAAACAGACTTTAGACTGTAAGATCCTTCTCAATAAATGTAAAGGAAAACATAATAGCTATTTATGGGTTTGAGCCTAATTATTTCATAATTTATGCAAATATGCTAAATGACAAAAGGTTGAATCATTTAGTCTTGGCAAGATACGAATTTCAGGACATGTATAGACTCAGAGTCTAAGAGAGACTAAGATAATCATTGACTAAATGTGAAAAATGTAGAAATGTCCTTATTTCGACTTTTGCAAATTATGCAAATTAAAAAGGTGGCATGATTGCACCATGGTAACAGATTAATTTCTATACATCACAAACATAGACTCACCTTTCTAAGTTAAGTAAAGCAAAGTTATAGTCATTTCTTGTGTTGGGGAATATTTAGCCAATTATGCTAATTTATTACTATAGGCCTACATGTTTATATACTTTTATAACATGTATGTCATAGCATTTGTGTGTGTGTATAATTATAAGTGTGAATAAACTTAATTGTAACATATAACATCTACAGTAAACTGCACAAAATCATACTCTGCATATAATGGGAGTTAATGGGGAAGCAATGATTGTCCCAAAAAAGTATTAAAGCTACTCATTTGAAAATGCTATCATGTATCAAAGTACTTATATGGACCCAACAAACAAAATGGTAGCAAATAGATTTTGCCACCAAAAATGTCCCTCACTTCTGGTCTGGCCCATGGACTAACTGGTTTCCCGGAGAAGATCTGAATATTGCAACTCCGTCGTGATCAGCCTGAGGCAGAGCTTCTGGACCTTCTGGCTGGACGAGCCATCATGGCTGACATTATCCGGCAGGTCGTAGCCCAAGATGTCCACGTTGTTGTCGTTCAGGTAGGGTCGCAGCTTCGTGTCCTTGATCTGCTTCGCCGAGCGGAGCTGCAGCTTCCGCTCTCCGAAGCAGCTCTGCATCAGCCTCTCCTGGGCCTGCCGCAGGAGGCGCAACTCCTCCGCCACCAAGGCCGGGCCGAGGGCCGCCAGCTTCCGCCAAAGCGAGGCGTTGAAGTGGTCGTAGAGCTGTACGTCCAGGGAGTTCCAGGCGCGCATCTTGGAGGCGAGGCCCGGCGCGAGGCTTGTGCGCTTGGAGCCGGCCGTGCGCATGTTCTGCTTGACGTACAGAACGTCGTCAAAGTCCCAGGACAGCAGGCGGCGGAGCAGAACCAGCGATTCGTCGAAGTGCTCCGCGATCATCACCAGGGAGAAGGAGCGATCCACCTTCGCCAAGAAGTCGCGGACGTACGCCGCGTCTGTCGCCGGCCGGTCCTTGTCGCCACCCAGGTCGAAGGTCAGGCAGTTGCGGGCGGCCACGCCCTTGTTGGGTTCGTTCGGCTGGTAGTACAGCTGGGGTTCCTCCATGAAGGCCTCCAAGGAGGGAGTCTTCTTGAAAATCTCACACGTCTCTTTGAAATATGTGAACAATGACTCAAACATGGAAGCGGGCTCTCGGAGGATGGTGATGTATACGGTGTTGATCGGCATGAGCCTGCGCACCTGCAACATACAATACGTGTTATTATCATAAGTAAAACCACAGCAGTATTGATTTTGTCGACTCATTATGAAGACAAATGCTCGACGACTACCTTTTTTCACTGATGAAAACTAAATGGAAACTAAATGAAAACTAAGCTATAATGACTAAAACTAAGACTAAATATATTGACAATTTCGCCAACAAATAAAAACTAGGCTAAAATATTAGGAAGGGACTAGTGTACTTAATTGGTTGCATGCTGAAAATTGCAGATCTACAAGCTCACATCGCGTTGCAGCGTGTAAACGTGTAGATCAGTCGACTAAAACTAGACTAACACTAAAACATTCCACGTGACTAAAGTGTGAATACAACTAAATGGAAACTATTCATAAGACTATGACTAAAACTAAAATCTACATTTGCTGTCACAATCAACACTGAACCACAGATGTTTAGACAACACAAAGTTTGCCTGCCACTGTGCACCTAACACAACATTACCACTATAATAACAAGTTAACAAGATTAGACAAGAGAAGCAATCCTGAAATTGTATAAAACTATAGGGTCTACTTGGGAATGATGCAAGTTAAATCCGCTGCGGCAGTGGATATAACGGGTATTGCATACCAGGGTGGGTTTATGCATTCCCCATTTTCATGCTACTTTCGCTTTTAAATCTCACATGGAACTCAGACCAGCCTCTCCTCTTTAGCGTAAATAACAAGAACGTTTTTGCTACTCACCAAAACAAAGGCGGCCTGCTCTGAGCCCCCCACCACACGTATAAACGGTACTTTTTGGCCAAAAAGGGATTTTGTTTCCACCGGGAAAAAAATACTTTTAGTTACTCCAATGCGCCCTCCGATATTGCCCAGAGAATTAGCTCTTCGCTAAGTCCCACCCAAGCCCGTTCTTGGCCAATACCACGTTAGCGACGGTTACTATGTTAGGATCCTGGTCACGCTTTCAATGCTGGTCAAAATGTTTAAGCAGTGTCAATAAATATATTTGCTGTACAGCATGTGTGGACCTCAGAAAGAGGGTTTGTTTTCTTACCTTGTTATGAGCAAACTAGTCCGTTCCATGAATTATTTCGCTCCGTTGTGCAGTTTAATAGTACATATTAGAAATAAAAATAGGCTCTCATTGACTTCCATTGTAACGGGGAAACAGCTCTCAAAGTCACTCTTTTAGAACACTAAGCTGATTCTGACCGTTTGTGACATCAGGAAAACTCATGTGGTTTTATTTTTAATACAAAATGTCAACGTTGCCTTGTTTTTGTTATGACTTCAGTGTTGCCACATTGTGTGAGAGAAATAAGCCAACCCACCTCCAAAAACAAGCCAACTCTTAAAGCCAAATCAAGAAAAACAAGCCAAAACAAACACAATAATATGACCATATATAATCATAATAAAAATATTGTATGCATTCATCATTATAAATACTATGTAGGCCTATGTCTATGATAATTAATGTTTTGGTAATGTATTACATACACTAATTATTAGCCTTAAGCCAAAAGTAGCGGGAAATAAGCAGACCTGGCAACCCTGACAAGTTTGTGTGGAAAGAAGTTCCGGTTTGCCTACAAAACGATCTGATTGGTCCAAATCTGTACACCCACTTCTGTGTGGGACTGCAGCTGGGTGCATCTCAAACAGCATGGCGACTTGTTTACAAACGAGAGTTGGGAACACCAGAACCGCTTCACTGTATATCTCCAACCAAAATAGTTACTTTATAAATCTATCAAAAGACGAAAATAAAACGGCATGAGTTTTCCTGATGTCATAAACTGTCAGAATCAGCTTTTGTTGTGTTCGCTTATGTGCTAACTGACTTTGAGCGCTGTTTCCCCGTTACAATGACCAGCATTGAAAGCGTGACCAGGATCCTAACATAGTAACCGTCGCTAACGTGGTATTGGCCAAGAACGGGCTTGGGTGGGACTTAGCGAAGAGTGAATTGCCTCAGAGAATATTTTTCCTCTGGTGAAAAAAAATCCCTTTCTGGCCAAAAGGTACCGTTTATACGTGTGGTGGGGGGCTCAGAGTGCGTCCACTAAGGAAAGTAGGCTTTCTAATGACACAACCTGTCTTTGTATTGGTGAGTAGGTCAAACGTTCTTGAGATTTCCACTAATATAAAGATGAGAGGCTGGTCTGAGTTCCATGTGAGATTTAAAAGCGAAAGTAGCAGAGCCTAAGGCTATGGACCACTGGTGGTTCTGGACAATGGCGTATCCAACCGACTGAGCATTGCACTCCATGTGGTGGTGAACACTGTGAGTTAAAAATGGATACATGAACACTGTAGATGTACAGTTGGAGGCCATCGATATTGTCCTTTTCTTTTTGCTGAGGTTTGCGTGATCTGCGCAAAAGGACAGTTAACCCACTTTGGGCGGGAACCCCTTTTGGTGTTTTAAACATTGTTATAATTTAGCTATTGAAAAATAGCAGATCTACAAGCTCATAGCGCGCCACCGAGTGGCACACTACGAGCTTGTAGGTCTGCTATTTTTGAAAAATCGTGAAAATATTTATTTCAGAAAACTGGAGGATTTAGAAGGATTTTTTAAAATGTTGAGGTCAGGCCTAAATGGGTCAAATGATAAGGGACAATATCGGTGGCACCCAACTGTAACTGTGCAGCATGTGGCTTGATGAGAGAGAAAGACTGTAGATGTAACTGTGCAGCATGTGGCTTGATGAGAGAGAAAGAGAGGTGTCTTATACTGTAGATGTCAGTTGAATACATTATAGTCCGGCAGCCAACAGGCTTTTTGCCTAAATGTGCTGACCTCATCATATTTGTGTATTCTGTGCAAAACGCTCATGCACAAATGCTTGGCATGGATTGACAACCATTAGAACCCCCTAGTTTGACACGTCACATGCTACTTAAAGCATTCTACTTAAAGCTGCCAGACTATTATGCTTGAAAGCGATTTGTTGGCCGGACAAAGTCTACAATGGACAACAATCTTTGACTGATACAAACTCAAAATAATGAAAATGGTTCCAAATGTCAAAGATATGCCTGCATGCACGCTTGCTTGCATGCTTCATTTTTCATTGAGATGAAAGCACTGTTTAAAAGTTTAGCACCTCAGCATGGTTGAAGCGCATGTGGTGGGTGATGATGTTGGCTGGCAGGGTGCCTGGGTGGACGAATCGGGTGTTGAAGGAGCGTGGGTAGCAGAAGATGTAGCCACATTCCTTTTTGGGGAACGCCACAGTCAGGTTGTGGCGCTCGGCAAAGCGGAACAGCAGGTTCTGCATGGTGCTGCTGCCCGTCTTGTGGGTCTTCAAGAAAACCACGTTGGTCTGTTTGGGCTTCAGGTGGTTGGTTGAGAATGGCGATAGAGAATGGCCAAAGGCATTCATAGTCCTGGAGGGAGAGCATTTATATTGAATTAATTGCCTTATAACAATGTCTGCCAGACTTAACTGTCCCGTCGATCCTCAGTAGAGTTCTCAATCTCTGCCCGAAACGACCCTACCCCGACATTTTCGGGTAGGGTCGGGCCCAAAATGCACGATAATTAGTCGGGCCGGGCCGAGCCTCGGGCTCTGTGATTTTCTTTTTTATTATTATTATTTTAATTGTATTTATTCTTTTAATTTTATTGTAATAAAAATAACAATTATTAGATTGTGCATTACATTCACCCATTCACACACACATTAATTCATACACCGATTGCGGCGGAAGCCATGCAAGGTACCAACCAGCACATCGGGAGCAATTTGGGGTTCAGTGTCTTGCCCAAGGACACTTTGACATGTAGCCAGGAGGAGCCGGGATTCGAACCGCCGACCCATGGATCATTGGACGACCTGCTCTACCTCTTGAGCCACAGTCGGGTCAAACCCCGAAGGGCCTATGCTCCCTTATTCAATAAGGGAGCATAGGCCCTTATTGTATAAAAATACATACAAGTACAAGGTTCAAGGTTCAAGGTCTTTATTAGTGTCCCAGAAGGGCAATTAGGTTTACAGCAAAGTAGTGGTTTAAAACATACAAACAAAACAAACAGTACAGGACAACAACAGACATGAGACACCATAGCATAAACAGCTATGGTGTCTCATGTCTGTTGTTGTCCTGTACTGTTTGTTTTGTCAGCTATTCAGCTATTGATGAGGCATACAATAAGGCTTATTGTACTTGTATGTATTTTTTCCTTCTTCTTCTCCTTCTTCCGCCACTTATTGCAGTTCTGGCAATATGGTAGAGGTCTATGTCAAACGGTGAAGACGCGAAGCCCACAACCATTGGCCAAAGTGTGGCGCTATAGCACTCAATTGAAAATGTAAACTTTGAACAGGCATAGCTCATGAACCGTTTGACCGTCAGCAATACAACTTCGATACACAATCAACACTGGTGTGAATGACAAGTTGTTCGTTGCAGGAGTGCACAGTGTGATCACTCACCATATCAGCAGGAGGGTGACCATACTGACAGCCACTAGAACCAGGAAAACCTTGTTCCATAACATCTCTGTGTCGCTGAGACTGTGGGAGGAAGACGAGAGATACTGTAATTCACAGAACTTATTTGAAACGGTGGTCATAGAGCAATCGACTCTCCAGGCTACGGGTATGGCTATTGTTGTGGAATTCTGGATCAATCAGCTATTGATGAGGCAATAGGAGCCGAGGCAATATTCTAGCCGTGATGGTTATGCTTTTAATGTACATGATATGATAATATCATATCATAATATGATATAATATTATCATATCATGTACAAGGCTGTACCTTAGCCCTTTTTTTTAGAACTCGAACTTCGGCAGGAATTTTCGAGCGAACATCCGGACCATTTGTTTCTAATTAATTAAAACAAATAACCTTTGAGATATCCGTCTCGATCAGAGCGCAGCGCGTCTCCCCTGCTCTTTATTGTGATGTGATGCTAGAGAGCATAATATGCTAATATATCATGGCTAAGAACGGTTCCCCCTGTCAGCGATCATGCTGGTGGGTGTGTGTGAGAGAGAGACACGTCAGACATTCCATTCAATGGAACTCTTTTGTTCTCACAGAACAATCAACAATCAACTCAGCTGCAGGCCAATCACCAAATTAAGAGATGCACGGGAGATGGGACAGCAGAACTAGGAGATATTTCTTTAAAAAATCATAACTTCTGACAAGAATGCACTAGAAACTTACTTTTTTTTACATGCTCATATCGCATTCTCGCCGAGATATATTTTCGAGTTAATAAAAAAAGGGAAAAAATCATATTTTTTATTTAATAAAAAAATTAAAATATAAAAAACGAATGGTTCAAGCCCATTATTCAGATTCGAGTGCCAACCCTAACGAGCGAACATTCGAACCTTGAATGTTTGGGGACAGCCTTATATGATATTGGTGTTTTTTTCATATATTAGATCCCCATTAGCTTGCTGTACATGACAGCAGCTACTCTTCCTGGGGTCTCAAGGTAAGGTACTCCCTGTGTGCACAGGGATCAGACCATAGTTATACTGTATAGCTGCTGAATCATAACAAGATAGGCAACCAAAACAATAGTTATCAGGCCTATCAAATATCACAATGTAATAGTAAGTACAATACAGTATGTGATGGTAAAATATAGTATGTTAGCTATAAAGGTTGTGTGCTGAGAAAGAGAGAGAGAGAGAGAGAGAGAGAGAGAGAGAGAGAGATTTTCTGGCGTCGGGACCTCGACAAATGAGTGATACCCTCCTGTATTGCTGTAACTTCTTTGTCGAGCTTGGGCTGTTCTTAGTACAATGGTGGGACAATGATCACGTATCTGCCTGCCTGGAACGGGGTGGTCAACATAGCTACCTAATTACACACTATAGATTGTTGCAATTGTTTGAGTGACTGTATGGCCTCGAGTCATATGCACTCTATAACATAAAGTATCCTGCCATTCTGCCAGGGCGAGTTCCAACCTTTTGTAATGGGGTGGGGGGAGGGAGGCTCAGGGAAACTGGACTGCGCGGTACTGGGTTTTGAGGCCCTGAAAAGGGCTCCTGGCCCACTGAGCAATTTTCGGCTTTTAGACATCTAAATGAAAAAATGAAAAATGGGGTAAAAATAGTCTAAAAATGAAAGTTTTTTTTAGCAATCTAGGCTTAGATTAGACGTTGAAACAACGTCGTTTCAACGTCTATATATAGACAGTCTACATATAGACGTTGAAACGACGTTGTTTTATTAGATTAGACGTTGTTTCAACGTCTAATCTAAGAAGTGCTGCATAAAATAAAATGCATACAAAACAATCAGGAAAAGTAATAAGATACATGGTAATAACAGTACATAGTACATTTTAGATTTTATAATACTAAATACATACATAGTTACATACATAGCAAAGCTTCCTACTCACACTGTTTCTGGCGTGGCTCGGCTAATTCTTCTTTCCAATCCTGTGCATTGTCTACACCTGTCATCTGTAGTGGTACTCCTTCAAAGGTATATGTCAAAAAGGCAGGGCTGTTGTACAGCCCGTCCCTGGGGGCGGGCGATGGGAACAGCTATAGGGACTGCACGAGCATCAGGGACACGTGCACAGTACGGTATTTATGTGAACTTACACTATGGAAATACTAGCAGTCAGAGAATCCTTTAAGCCAGAGAGTTGCATATTAAAGGAACTGAAATACAACATCCTAAACATATAATGAACACTGAATAAAAACCTACTCCATCTGCAAGGTAGCCAATTAGACAACAGACAGTTGCAAAGTAAGCAAAAACAATGTAACTTTGTACCATTCCATGTAAGTGCACAGCTTGCTACGTGTTATACTAGATCAAATCTTGGTCATGTTGTGTGTGGCTCCCTCTACTGGATGAAACACATATTGACTGTGTTGATTCATTTCAGGTCAGAAGCTTAGCCACCATAGAGGAAAGACAGTTGACTGCAGTGCTCAAGTGAGCTCTTTCCTGCCCCTGAAAACTGTCTCTGCTTAAAGATAGATGGACAGGCAGCAAATCATCTTGTTGACTCAATTGCAACCCATTGAGTTGCAAATGAGTTTTTTTTTTTTTTTTTTACATTAACCTCTTGAACTTGAACCCCAACATCCCTATTCTGAAGGGAACACTGTTTTAGCAAGATCTACAAGCAGATCTACAAGATTGACCTGTTTGAGCGTGCAGATTGGCTATTTTCAGACAAGAAATTTTAAACCCCATCAAGGAAACCTGAGGGTCCCAGGACCCCACTTGTCTTTGAGAACCACTGCCCTATTATTATTATTATTATTATTATTATTATTATTATTATTATTATTATTATTATTATTATTATTATTATTATTATATATTTTTTTCTCTATCTGATCGGTATCTATACCGATAGAAAATTGAAAACTAAATTAATATATTTTATGGGCTTGGCAATGTATCATCCATATTGTGATATGAGACTATAGATAGGCTATATCTGGGATTTTGGATATCATATTATATTGTGATATGAGTGTATTTTCCTCATTTTGATCACTTAAGCACTATTTTATATGGTTCAGCTGATCAAAAATAGCAGATCTTCAAGCTAACCAGTCACAATGGGTGCATTCGAAAATTCGCACTGCCACTGAACACATTATTCAGTGCACTCGGTGCTTTTGTCGTTTGAAAATCTAGTGCACTGTGCCCCTGGTGTTCTGAGTGACCGGCACTGACCAACCCTACTCGGGTTGTCCAGTTTGTGTGCGTCACTGCAGTGTCTCGAGCACTCCCCGGCGGCGAAATTGGTCTTTTGAGCTTTATTTTTTACACAACAAACGCATCAATGTGTAGTAGACCAACAGCAGCTGGCTAATGTTATGATTTAGGCTACCTTTCAATGTTACAGGATTCAGGAAGGTGTGTGGTTTTAACTGGTTGTTCGTTTATAAGCCACACTATGACCACACACACACTGCACACAGAAAAACTGTCCATACTGCTCAGCCCCTGCATATTTACATAGTTGAAAGACATGACAGTATCTGACAGAAGTTTGTCATTTTAGTTTGTCACTTTACAATTAAAAGTATAGGCCTACAGGTATTTGAGTGGTGCAAACCACTCCAACATCCAGCTTTGTCTGTAACCGTACGTGTACCTGTACGTGGTACCTGTACAGGTGAGCATGGTTGCTATGGTTAGTGTGTGACGTCACTGCACCACTCAGTTCACACGGGTGTGATTTTTTTATTTACATTGTGCAGTGAAATGCCTATTTTTAAAGGTTCCTTCTCTGAATACCAATAAATGGCTTTTCTCGCGACCACCGCACTCTGACTTCTGGTGCGAAATCCACTCAAAATAACATCATATAATTGCATGCACACACAGTGCCAATAGAGTAGGCCTATCATTTAAGTTTACTCTTGGCAATACATGTGCGATACATCACTTCCTTCCTTTCTCTGAATACAACACCACCATTCAAGTTTGCCAAAATAGCAGAAACGTTTTTATTTTGTTGTGTTCTTTTCTCAGAGAAAAACACGGAATTAGGAACAGTAGAGACCCTAGTATGCTTCCTTGTGGAACGCCACAGCTCACTGGGAGGGGGGGGGACAGTGTTCCGTTCACTTCCACCATCTGTTCTCTCCCCTCCAGGTAGGATTGCATCCAGCTCACTGATGTGCTATCGAAACCAATTGCTTTTAGCTTGTTAACCAGTATGGAGTGGTTCACGGTGTCAAAAGCCTTTTGGAGGTCCAGCATGACCATGCCGCAGTATTTGCCAGCGTCCACCTCTTGTTTGATGTGGTCGCTCAAATAGAGAAGGCATGTGTCAGTGGAGTGGGATGTTCTGAAGCCAGATTGGAACTCGTACAATAATTTATTAGTGGCAAGATACTTTTCAACCTGTTCATAGAGACAGGACACATTGGGCCCTATTAAGCAAGTGGAATCTAATTACATATAATTTTACAGTTTTTAAGACGTGGGGGCGTGTGCAATGTCATATTACAATTATGGGCCAGGTAAGAAGCGCTTTCGACACCCCGTGGTGTGAGCAAAACGGCCTTGAATTAGTCATGGGAGTGTTTCAGGGAGTTTTGAGGCTTACCCAATGAACATGTCCGTACTATTCTCTTTACGACACCAGCTGATGTCCTCATGGAATGCGCCCTTTTCGGCAAGTGGTATTACATTTCTGCAGACTGGCACCATAGACATGACATGACTTTGTCACATTTGGGTTAATTATTCCTATTGCACTGCATGCTGTCACCTTTATGCCTCAAAAGAACAGATCCACAAGCTGTCACAGCCATGATGTGCATAGCTTGCAGGCCTATGTCTCTATTTTGTTAAGTAACTTGCAGTGTTCATTGGAAAGTCATTACAGCGGCGCAGCCATATGCTAAGGGAGGGAGATATACGCACATCATCACTTAATTTGTTTCTGTTCTAAGCATGAAAAACAGCTGTAAAAATCTTTATTCTAGTTCATTTGATTCATAAATGAATAACTAAGCCTTTGAAATGGCACCTACCTATACCTTTCAGATCGGAATGGAACTGCGAGTAGATACGCAGCATTGGCTGGCAAATTGGCAATCCATGCGTAATGTTCCCAGAATCGTCTAACCCCGAACATACAAGTTCGTTTGATATTGTTTAATTCGATAAAAATAGAACCATATACCATACAGCGAATGAAAGCAAGATTCCTAAGGAATGTGGGGATTTTTAAATTTAAAAAAACGGCTGAGAAATGAGAGAACCATGAGTGTTTATAATATCAAATATTATAAGAATAATATGAAAGACAAACGGGCTGTGAAGAGCTCAGCTCACCATCCCGACAAGGAGGAAATATAGCCTATAGTGCATGCACGTATATGCACTGACTGTTGCACACACGCTCTTTATTTGTTTCTATTGAAAAACACCAGTAAAATAATGTTTATTTTATTTTATTTCATTCGAGTCACGACGAAATGAGTTGAAATGCCATACGTGCGCCATGCGTATTGCTGCGGCCCCAATGTTATGGTCTTCGCTCGTAGCATTTTATTGAAGAATTGAGTCGGGTGTGATACAGCGTATGAAAGCAAACTCCCATTGATTATGGAGATGTTTTAATTTTTAAAAAAGGTTTAGAAATGAGCGATATATGACCCTTCATAATCTCAACGAGAAAGCCAGAAAGCTCGCTGTTGCCATGTCTCATAGAAACAAGTAAATAGGTCTATAAACATACTCCCAAAAGAATCGCATATAACAGGGGTCTACAACCTATTTTAAATGAAGTGCCATGTTTTTATTTTCTAGATAGTGAGTCTGCCATATCAAGATTCCTTTTAATGACACCACATTAAAATTTCCAGCATATTTTGATTGTCCACAAATATAAAGTTCTTCCTTCTTTTTACATATTTTCTTGCACATTGTTATAATGATCATTATAAATATATATCCCCCTGCAGTCAGAGTTCATTGTTTTAATGAATGAATGTGATGCATTGTGAGCTGGTAGATCTGCTATTTTCAAAAGTAATCTTTGAAAAAAGTGACAATAAGAATATTTTTGAAAAATGTTATTGAAACATTTAAAAACACAAATCTGTCATGGGGGTCACTGGCTTAGTTGGGCAAATGCATTCATCTGGGGGTCCTTGACATGGGAATGTCGCTGTGTGAGGATCACTGGTTTAAACAACATTAGGAGAAAAGCCCAAATAAGCACTTTAGAAACAAGAAAAGCAACCACAACTACCAATATTTACAAGCAACTTTGCAGAAAAAGAAGCCGCTTATAATAAACAGCAAACAGACATGGCAACACTCCAGCAGCACTCCAGAGCCGCTCAAGTGTAAAATCAAACAGTGCTTTTTGCTTTTAAGACGTGGTCAGACCCAGGCGGAATCGGTATGCGCTGAGTGTTTTTAGGTCAAGGGGCTTAATAGCAAGTAGCGCAAAGCGAAAATAATTAACATATGGACACTCCCCCAATGCTAAATTATGCAGGAACGTGGTATTCCATATGAGTGAGCGCTCACCACGGCTTCCATAATACGAAAAGGCGCAGAGCGAGGGCGAAATCTGTATTACCGCATGGGTTTTTCGTCTTGCTTAATAGGGCCCTCAGAGTCTAAGAGAGACTAAGATAATCATTGACTAAATGTGAAAAATGTAGAAATGTCCTTATTTCGACTTTTGCAAATTATGCAAATTAAAAAGGTGGCATGATTGCACCATGGTAACAGATTAATTTCTATACATCACAAACATAGACTCACCTTTCTAAATTAAGTAAAGCAAAGTTATAGTCATTTCTTGTGTTGGGGAATATTTAGCCAATTATGCTAATTTATTACTATAGGCCTACATGTTTATATACTTTTATAACATGTATGTCATAGCATTTGTGTGTGTGTATAATTATAAGTGTGAATAAACTTAATTGTAACATATAACATCTACAGTAAACTGCACAAAATCCTACTCTGCATATAATGGGAGTTAATGGGGAAACAATGATTGTCCCAAAAAAGTATTAAAGCTACTCATTTGAAAATGCTATCATGTCTCAAAGTACTTATATGGACCCAACAAACAAAATGGTAGCAAATAGATTTTGCCACCAAAAATGTCCCTCACTTCTGGTCTGGCCCATGGACTAACTGGTTTCCCGGAGAAGATCTGAATATTGCAACGCCGGCGTGATCAGCCTGAGGCAGAGCTTCTGGACCTTCTGGCTGGACGAGCCATCATGGCTGACATTATCCGGCAGGTCGTAGCCCAAGATGTCCACGTTGTTGTCGTTCAGGTAGGGTCGCAGCTTCGTGTCCTTGATCTGCTTCGCCGAGCGGAGCTGCAGCTTCCGCTCTCCGAAGCAGCTCTGCATCAGCCTCTCCTGGGCCTGCCGCAGGAGGCGCAACTCCTCCGCCACCAAGGCCGGGCCGAGGGCCGCCAGCTTCCGCCAAAGCGAGGCGTTGAAGTGGTCGTAGAGCTGTACGTCCAGGGAGTTCCAGGCGCGCATCTTGGAGGCGAGGCCCGGCGCGAGGCTTGTGCGCTTGGAGCCGGCCGTGCGCATGTTCTGCTTGACGTACAGAACGTCGTCAAAGTCCCAGGACAGCAGGCGGCGGAGCAGAACCAGCGATTCGTCGAAGTGCTCCGCGATCATCACCAGGGAGAAGGAGCGATCCACCTTCGCCAAGAAGTCGCGGACGTACGCCGCGTCTGTCGCCGGCCGGTCCTTGTCGCCACCCAGGTCGAAGGTCAGGCAGTTGCGGGCGGCCACGCCCTTGTTGGGTTCGTTCGGCTGGTAGTACAGCTGGGGTTCCTCCATGAAGGCCTCCAAGGAGGGAGTCTTCTTGAAAATCTCACACGTCTCTTTGAAATATGTGAACAATGACTCAAACATGGAAGCGGGCTCTCGGAGGATGGTGATGTATACGGTGTTGATCGGCATGAGCCTGCGCACCTGCAACATACAATACGTGTTATTATCATAAGTAAAACCACAGCAGTATTGATTTTGTCGACTCATTATGAAGACAAATGCTCGACGACTACCTTTTTTCACTGATGAAAACTAAATGGAAACTAAATGAAAACTAAGCTATAATGACTAAAACTAAGACTAAATATATTGACAATTTCGCCAACAAATAAAAACTAGGCTAAAATATTAGGAAGGGACTAGTGTACTTAATTGGTTGCATGCTGAAAATTGCAGATCTACAAGCTCACATCGCGTTGCAGCGTGTAAACGTGTAGATCAGTCGACTAAAACTAGACTAACACTAAAACATTCCACGTGACTAAAGTGTGAATACAACTAAATGGAAACTATTCATAAGACTATGACTAAAACTAAAATCTACATTTGCTGTCACAATCAACACTGAACCACAGATGTTTAGACAACACAAAGTTTGCCTGCCACTGTGCACCTAACACAACATTACCACTATAATAACAAGTTAACAAGATTAGACAAGAGAAGCAATCCTGAAATTGTATAAAACTATAGGGTCTACTTGGGAATGATGCAAGTTAAATCCGCTGCGGCAGTGGATATAACGGGTATTGCATACCAGGGTGGGTTTATGCATTCCCCATTTTCATGCTACTTTCGCTTTTAAATCTCACATGGAACTCAGACCAGCCTCTCCTCTTTAGCGTAAATAACAAGAACGTTTTTGCTACTCACCAAAACAAAGGCGGCCTGCTCTGAGCCCCCCACCACACGTATAAACGGTACTTTTTGGCCAAAAAGGGATTTTGTTTCCACCGGGAAAAAAATACTTTTAGTTACTCCAATGCGCCCTCCGATATTGCCCAGAGAATTAGCTCTTCGCTAAGTCCCACCCAAGCCCGTTCTTGGCCAATACCACGTTAGCGACGGTTACTATGTTAGGATCCTGGTCACGCTTTCAATGCTGGTCAAAATGTTTAAGCAGTGTCAATAAATATATTTGCTGTACAGCATGTGTGGACCTCAGAAAGAGGGTTTGTTTTCTTACCTTGTTATGAGCAAACTAGTCCGTTCCATGAATTATTTCGCTCCGTTGTGCAGTTTAATAGTACATATTAGAAATAAAAATAGGCTCTCATTGACTTCCATTGTAACGGGGAAACAGCTCTCAAAGTCACTCTTTTAGAACACTAAGCTGATTCTGACCGTTTGTGACATCAGGAAAACTCATGTGGTTTTATTTTTAATACAAAATGTCAACGTTGCCTTGTTTTTGTTATGACTTCAGTGTTGCCACATTGTGTGAGAGAAATAAGCCAACCCACCTCCAAAAACAAGCCAACTCTTAAAGCCAAATCAAGAAAAACAAGCCAAAACAAACACAATAATATGACCATATATAATCATAATAAAAATATTGTATGCATTCATCATTATAAATACTATGTAGGCCTATGTCTATGATAATTAATGTTTTGGTAATGTATTACATACACTAATTATTAGCCTTAAGCCAAAAGTAGCGGGAAATAAGCAGACCTGGCAACCCTGACAAGTTTGTGTGGAAAGAAGTTCCGGTTTGCCTACAAAACGATCTGATTGGTCCAAATCTGTACACCCACTTCTGAAGTAGCCTCGGTCTCAGGCTTACCATCCATGATCCAGGCCGTTGGATGTAAACAAATGTATTTGATCTCGTCCACTTGTCGCAAACACCATACACAATTTTGGATGTGTTTGAGGGAGACACTTTAGGAGAAATGTCTGGGACTGCAGCTGGGTGCATCTCAAACAGCATGGCGACTTGTTTACAAACGAGAGTTGGGAACACCAGAACCGCTTCACTGTAGGCTATATCTCCAACCAAAATAGTTACTTTATAAATCTATCAAAAGACGAAAATAAAACGGCATGAGTTTTCCTGATGTCATAAACTGTCAGAATCAGCTTTTGTTGTGTTCGCTTATGTGCTAACTGACTTTGAGCGCTGTTTCCCCGTTACAATGACCAGCATTGAAAGCGTGACCAGGATCCTAACATAGTAACCGTCGCTAACGTGGTATTGGCCAAGAACGGGCTTGGGTGGGACTTAGCGAAGAGTGAATTGCCTCAGAGAATATTTTTCCTCTGGTGAAAAAAAATCCCTTTCTGGCCAAAAGGTACCGTTTATACGTGTGGTGGGGGGCTCAGAGTGCGTCCACTAAGGAAAGTAGGCTTTCTAATGACACAACCTGTCTTTGTATTGGTGAGTAGGTCAAACGTTCTTGAGATTTCCACTAATATAAAGATGAGAGGCTGGTCTGAGTTCCATGTGAGATTTAAAAGCGAAAGTAGCAGAGCCTAAGGCTATGGACCACTGGTGGTTCTGGACAATGGCGTATCCAACCGACTGAGCATTGCACTCCATGTGGTGGTGAACACTGTGAGTTAAAAATGGATACATGAACACTGTAGATGTACAGTTGGAGGCCATCGATATTGTCCTTTTCTTTTTGCTGAGGTTTGCGTGATCTGCGCAAAAGGACAGTTAACCCATTTTGGGCGGGAACCCCTTTTGGTGTTTTAAACATTGTTATAATTTAGCTATTGAAAAATAGCAGATCTACAAGCTCATAGCGCGCCACCGAGTGGCACACTACGAGCTTGTAGGTCTGCTATTTTTGAAAAATCGTGAAAATATTTATTTCAGAAAACTGGAGGATTTAGAAGGATTTTTTAAAATGTTGAGGTCAGGCCTAAATGGGTCAAATGATAAGGGACAATATCGGTGGCACCCAACTGTAACTGTGCAGCATGTGGCTTGATGAGAGAGAAAGACTGTAGATGTAACTGTGCAGCATGTGGCTTGATGAGAGAGAAAGAGAGGTGTCTTATACTGTAGATGTCAGTTGAATACATTATAGTCCGGCAGCCAACAGGCTTTTTGCCTAAATGTGCTGACCTCATCATATTTGTGTATTCTGTGCAAAACGCTCATGCACAAATGCTTGGCATGGATTGACAACCATTAGAACCCCCTAGTTTGACACGTCACATGCTACTTAAAGCATTCTACTTAAAGCTGCCAGACTATTATGCTTGAAAGCGATTTGTTGGCCGGACAAAGTCTACAATGGACAACAATCTTTGACTGATACAAACTCAAAATAATGAAAATGGTTCCAAATGTCAAAGATATGCCTGCATGCACGCTTGCTTGCATGCTTCATTTTTCATTGAGATGAAAGCACTGTTTAAAAGTTTAGCACCTCAGCATGGTTGAAGCGCATGTGGTGGGTGATGATGTTGGCTGGCAGGGTGCCTGGGTGGACGAATCGGGTGTTGAAGGAGCGTGGGTAGCAGAAGATGTAGCCACATTCCTTTTTGGGGAACGCCACAGTCAGGTTGTGGCGCTCGGCAAAGCGGAACAGCAGGTTCTGCATGGTGCTGCTGCCCGTCTTGTGGGTCTTCAAGAAAACCACGTTGGTCTGTTTGGGCTTCAGGTGGTTGGTTGAGAATGGCGATAGAGAATGGCCAAAGGCATTCATAGTCCTGGAGGGAGAGCATTTATATTGAATTAATTGCCTTATAACAATGTCTGCCAGACTTAACTGTCCCGTCGATCCTCAGTAGAGTTCTCAATCTCTGCCCGAAACGACCCTACCCCGACATTTTCGGGTAGGGTCGGGCCCAAAATGCACGATAATTAGTCGGGCCGGGCCGAGCCTCGGGCTCTGTGATTTTCTTTTTTATTATTATTATTTTAATTGTATTTATTCTTTTAATTTTATTGTAATAAAAATAACAATTATTAGATTGTGCATTACATTCACCCATTCACACACACATTAACACTTTGACATGTAGCCAGGAGGAGCCGGGATTCGAACCGCCGACCCATGGATCATTGGACGACCTGCTCTACCTCTTGAGCCACAGTCGGGTCAAACCCCGAAGGGCCTATGCTCCCTTATTCAATAAGGGAGCATAGGCCCTTATTGTATAAAAATACATACAAGTTCAAGGTTCAAGGTCTTTATTAGTGTCCCAGAAGGGCAATTAGGTTTACAGCAAAGTAGTGGTTTAAAACATACAAACAAAACAAACAGTACAGGACAACAACAGACATGAGACACCATAGCATAAACAGCTATGGTGTCTCATGTCTGTTGTTGTCCTGTACTGTTTGTTTTGTCAGCTATTCAGCTATTGATGAGGCATACAATAAGGCTTATTGTACTTGTATGTATTTTTTCCTTCTTCTTCTCCTTCTTCCGCCACTTATTGCAGTTCTGGCAATATGGTAGAGGTCTATGCCAAACGGTGAAGACGCGAAGCCCACAACCATTGGCCAAAGTGTGGCGCTATAGCACTCAATTGAAAATGTAAACTTTGAACAGGCATAGCTCATGAACCGTTTGACCGTCAGCAATACAACTTCGATACACAATCAACACTGGTGTGAATGACAAGTTGTTCGTTGCAGGAGTGCACAGTGTGATCACTCACCATATCAGCAGGAGGGTGACCATACTGACAGCCACTAGAACCAGGAAAACCTTGTTCCATAACATCTCTGTGTCGCTGAGACTGTGGGAGGAAGACGAGAGATACTGTAATTCACAGAACTTATTTGAAACGGTGGTCATAGAGCAATCGACTCTCCAGGCTATGGGTATGGCTATTGTTGTGGAATTCTGGATCAATCAGCTATTGATGAGGCAATAGGAGTCGAGGCAATATTCTAGCCGTGATGGTTATGCTTTTAATGTACATGATATGATATTGGTGTTTTTTGAGTGGTGTAAACCACTCCTACAACTGGCTTTGTTGTGCAGAAAAAATGAGCATGGTTGCTATGTTCACCCTGTTCACCCGGGTGTGATTTCATTACAACTGGCTTTGTTTGTGCAGAAAAAATGAGCATGGTTGCTATGTTCACCCTGTTCACCCGGGTGTGATTTCATTACGTCAGACATGATTTCATTACGTCAGACAGGCTATATTACACCACTCAGTTCACACGGGTGTGATTTTTTTCATATATTAGATCCCCATTAGCTTGCTGTACATGACAGCAGCTACTCTTCCTATGGGGTCTCAAGGTAAGGTACTCCCTGTGTGCACAGGGATCAGACCATAGTTATACTGTATAGCTGCTGAATCATAACAAGATAGGCAACCAAAACAATAGTTATCAGGCCTATCAAATATCACAATGTAATAGTAAGTACAATACAGTATGTGATGGTAAAATATAGTATGTTAGCTATAAAGGTTGTGTGCTGAGAAAGAGAGAGAGAGAGAGAGAGAGGGAGAGAGAGAGATTTTCTGGCGTCGGGACCTCGACAAATGAGTGATACCCTCCTGTATTGCTTCTTATTTGTCGAGCTTGGGCGTATGTCTGTTCTTAGTACAATGGTGGGACAATGATCACGTATCTGCCTGCCTGGAACGGGGTGGTCAACATAGCTACCTAATTACACACTATAGATTGTTGCAATTGTTTGAGTGACTGTATGGCCTCGAGTCATATGCACTCTATAACATAAAGTATCCTGCCATTCTGCCAGGGCGAGTTCCAACCTTTTGTAATGGGGTGGGGGGGGGGGGGGGGGAGGCTCAGGGAAACTGGACTGCGCGGTACTGGGTTTTGAGGCCCTGAAAAGGGCTCCTGGCCCACTGAGCAATTTTCGGCTTTTAGACATCTAAATGAAAAAAATGAAAAATGGGGTAAAAATAGTCTAAAAATGAAAGTTTTTTTTAGCAATCTAGGCTTAGATTAGACGTTGAAACAACGTCGTTTCAACGTCTATATATAGACCGTCTATATATAGGCGTTGAAACGACGTTGTTTTATTAGATTAGACGTTGTTTCAACGTCTAATCTAAGAAGTGCTGCATAAAATAAAATGCATACAAAACAATCAGGAAAAGTAATAAGATACATGGTAATAACAGTACATAGTACATTTTAGATTTTATAATACTAAATACATACATAGTTACATACATAGCATAGCTTCCTACTCACACTGTTTCTGGCGTGGCTCGGCTAATTCTTCTTTCCAATCCTGTGCATTGTCTACACCAGTCATCCGTAGTGGTACTCCTTCAAAGGTATATGTCAAAAAGGCAGGGCTGTTGTACAGCTTAATAAAGGCCTCCTCCTCGATCAGGTATACCTGTTATAGGCTACAGTATGCAATTTAGGTAAAAGGCCATGGGGCGTGCGTGGGGGTTGATCCGTCCCTGGGGGCGGGCGATGGGAACAGCTAGGGACTGCACGAGCATCAGGGACACGTGCACAGTACGGTATTTATGTGAACTTGGTACACTATGGAAATACTAGCAGTCAGAGAATCCTTTAAGCCAGAGAGTTGCATATTAAAGGAACTGAAATACAACATCCTAAACATATAATGAACACTGAATAAAAACCTACTCCATCTGCAAGGTAGCCAATTAGACAACAGACAGTTGCAAAGTAAGCAAAAACAATGTAACTTTGTACCATTCCATGTAAGTGCACAGCTTGCTACGTGTTATACTAGATCAAATCTTGGTCATGTTGTGTGTGGCTCCCTCTACTGGATGAAACACATATTGACTGTGTTGATTCAAGTGAGCTCTTTCCTGCCCCTGAAAACTGTCTCTGCTTAAAGATAGATGGACAGGCAGCAAATCATCTTGTTGACTCAATTGCAACCCAGAGTTGCAAATGAGTTGCACTGGTGTGGTCTACCTTAAAAAAACGTTTTGTCCCAACCCGAACCTTTGGTGTGGTTTTGGCTTTGCATTGTCGCTTCACTGTCATCTGGGGACAGCCCACCAAATGTAGGCCTATGTGGGGACCCCTATACTGTATCACACAAATATTTGTGATAGGATTTTTCTTTTTTTTACATTAACCTCTTGAACTTGAACCCCAACATCCCTATTCTGAAGGGAACACTGTTTTAGCAGGATCTACAAGCAGATCTACAAGATTGACCTGTTTGAGCGTGCAGATTGGCTATTTTCAGACAAGAAATTTTAAACCCCATCAAGGAAACCTGAGGGTCCCAGGACCCCACTTGTCTTTGAGAACCACTGCCCTATTATTATTATTATTATTATTATTATTATTATTATTATTATTATTATTATTATTATTATTATTATTATTATTATTATTATTATTATTATATTATATATATGATTCTCTATCTGATCGGTATCTATACCGATAGAAAATTGAAAACTAAATTAATATATTTTATGGGCTTGGCAATGTATCATCCATATTGTGATATGAGACTATAGATAGGCTATATCTGGGATTTTGGATATCATAGTATATTGTGATATGAGTGTATTTTCCTCATTTTGATCACTTAAGCACTATTTTATATGGTTCAGCTGATCAAAAATAGCAGATCTTCAAGCTAACCAGTCACAATGGGTGCATTCGAAAATTCGCACTGCCACTGAACACATTATTCAGTGCACTCTGTGCTTTTGTCGTTTGAAAATCTAGTGCACTGTGCCCCTGGTGTTCTGAGTGACCGGCACTGACCAACCCTACTCGGGTTGTCCAGTTTGCGTGCGTCACTGCAGTGTCTCGAGCACTCCCCGGCGGCGAAATTGGTCTTTTGAGCTTTATTTTTTACACAACAAACGCATCAATGTGTAGTAGACCAACAGCAGCTGGCTAATGTTATGATTTAGGGGCTACCTTTCAATGTTACAGGATTCAGGAAGGTGTGTGGTTTTAACTGGTTGTTCGTTTATAAGCCACACTATGACCACACACACACTGCACACAGAAAAACTGTCCATACTGCTCAGCCCCTGCATATTTACATAGTTGAAAGACATGACAGTATCTGACAGAAGTTTGTCATTTTAGTTTGTCACTTTACAATTAAAAGTATAGGCCTACAGGTATTTGAGTGGTGCAAACCACTCCAACATCCAGCTTTGTCTGTACCCGTGTACCTGTACGTGTACCCGTGTACCTGTACGTGGTACCTGTACAGGTGAGCATGGTTGCTATGGTTAGTGTGTGACGTCACTGCACCACTCAGTTCACACGGGTGTGATTTTTTTATTTACATTGTGCAGTGAAATGCCTCTTTTTAAAGGTTCCTTCTCTGAATACCAATAAATGGCTTTTCTCGCAACCACCGCACTCTGACTTCTGGTGCGAAATCCACTCAAAATAACATCATATAATTGCACACACAGTGCCAATAGAGTAGGCCTATCATTTAAGTTTACTCTTGGCAATACATGTGCGATACATCACTTCCTTCCTTTCCTATATTCTCTGAATACAACACCACCATTCAGGTTTGCCAAAATAGCAGAAACGTTTTTATTTTGTTGTGTTCTTTTCTCAGAGAAAAACACGGATGCCAGCTCTCTAGGAAATTAACTTTAGGCGTATTGAAAGCACATGGTGCTTCTAGGATCAACGGGAATATATTAACTTAAAACAAGAAAGAGAGATCCGAGAACTCAAAAATGTGGAGGAGAGGAAGTGAAATATATATAAAATCAGTATCCATCTGTCTATCATTCACTTACAGTTACACATCTCCTCCACCAGGGGCCGAAAAAAGCAACTGTGCCTGGAGCCATTAATGCGCCTGCGTCAAACAGGTTGATCCGGTACCCGGAACTTCCGGAAGTATAGCGTGTCGTTTTTTCACAACAAAGATACGTGTTCAGTTCACACAGCGCGTGGTGAAAACCGTCTCCTAAAAGAGCTCAAAATGTGTCAAATGGAGTCTGTACGGCTGAAGATAAATGAACACATGACGTCGGTGGGAGAGGAGATATTGAGTGTTTTAGAAAAACAACAAAGTGTTGATGTTTGTCGTGTGAAACTTGATGTCAGAGTGTTTGTGTTGGAGCTCCTCACTGCTGCTGCGGCGTCCATGTTCAACCTCTTCCAGAGAGAGATAGAGACTCTACACGACATCAAACTACACACTGCAGGTATGTGTGTAGCCCCTCTCGGGACCCCCGGTTGAGCTCCTTTCATCGTTCACCCGTAGGGTCCCTCTGCAGTTCGTAAGCACCCAATAGAACGCAGCTGTACATACGATCCGTTCAGGCCGTGCTGCGCTCCGCTTAAGTGTTCGTGAGATCTTTCAAAGATGCATAACGCTGCTATAGGAGACAACTTTTTTTCCCCGTTTTGGCTGCGCTGAAATTCTCAATTCCTTCCTTCCTTGACTTCCTTATTGACTTCCCATTGTATCGCCTCCCGCACCGACACTGGCAGCGGTGGCCAAACGGTTTGCGGAGCGGTCTTGATACCGGAAGGTCGCCAGTTCGTATCCCCGGACCGGCACGTTAAAATGACCACCGCTGAAGTGCCCTTGAGCAAGGCATTGAACCACTACCATAAAATGTTCTATGAGCAGGGCCTGGCTGTAAACAAGTGATGCTTAGTCCAGTTACCCTGGGTAAATATAGTAACTTTGCTTTGCTAGCTGCGACAGAGCTGATCAGAGGCAGGAACATAGGGACGCGCAGCTAGCCAGTGATGGCATCTGCTCGGCATCTGCTCCAAATTAAAATTCTTCCACGTTTCCGTTGTCTCCTATAGCACCGTTATGCATCTTTGAAACATCTCACGGCCACTTAAGCGGAGCGCAGCACGGCCTGAACGTATCGTATGTACAGCTGCGTTCTATTTGGTGCTTACGAACTGCAGAGGGACCCTACGGGTGAACGATGAAAGGAGCCCCTGAGAGTGGCTAGTATGTGTGTTACACAGCGGTGGCCGAACGGATAGCGGCGCGGTCTTGATACCGGAAGGTTCCTAGTTCGAATCAGCCGTCCGACACGTTACAATTACCACCGCTGAAGTGCCCTTGAACAAGGCATTGAACCACTACGATGAAATGTGTTCTATGAGCAGGGCCTGGCTGGAAACAAGTTCTTGAGCTTAGCCCAGATACCCTGGGTAAATATAGATTTCATTTCATTTCATCAAACTACACAACTGCTGGTATGTGTGTTACACATGATTGATCAGTATATGTTAATACACACACCATCAAACTACACACTACAGGTATATATGTTACACACACACACAACAAGTAAGTAGGCCTACGTATATATTTTATTTATATAGCAAACTTCACAGGGATCTTGTAATGTATTGGCTTAAATACATCTTATGCTATACCAGGGCTCCCCCTGTTAACAAATGTTGGTGCATTCCAGCACAACTGCGCATGTGCACCAGCCTATGTATGCTCCCGTTTTGATTAATTCAGTAAATAACCCGGCATCCAAACAGAAGCACTGTGTCCGTGTCCATTCATTAATACCAGTCTACTACCGAACCCGATATATTACAGATCTCACACATTGCTTTACATACAGTGAGAAAAACAGACAACACGGTATAAAGCAGATACAATGCTGTACAATTCGACTCAACAAGACAATAATACAGACATGAGCGGTGGTGAGTAAAAACAGAGAGAAGGGCGGTGGCGGTGGTTTGCTCTTCACCGCGGCTCATGACGTCATGTTGTAGTTCGGTGGTCACCTCACCACCGAAAATCCAGACTATGAATGCGCCTTAACACAGAGGTTCCAAACCACCGGTCCGTGGGACATGTCCCACTGGTACGCGAGAAGGGGATCCTTACCTTGTGTCTGATTGGCTCCCGGGCAGGCATAGTTTTACTGAGGTTAGGGTTAAGGTTAGGTTTAGGTATAGTTTTACTGAGGTTAGGGTTAGGTTTTTGGCATAGTTTTATTGAGGTTTATTGGGGAGGCATACTATGGTCCGACGGAGCATTGGTTCGATATGCGTCCGCACCTCGGACTAGCGCCTGCTCCCGTGCTTGCGGTTATGGTTAGGTTAGGGGTTAGGGGTATCGGATCAATGAATCATCGGACCAAACACATGTACCCGGTTTATTGAGGAATAGTTGCAAAAAATGTCAATCATAGCGACTACTGGCCAATCAAAGCAGGGTTTCCTGGAGCTGCGGTGGGATTCCAAATCACGCTTCACTGTGCTGTATCCTGTGTCTTTCTTGGGTCCATTATTTGAGATTGTTGAAGATACCGTGTGCGTTGGTTGAAAGTCGAGAGCTTTCTTTTATGCTGTTCAGTGATGTGTCAATATCCCCATATAATGAGATCCAGATACTGTCAGAGGGATGTGTCGTTATTCCCACCTGATGATCCAAATGATGTCAGTGTTGATCTGCCCATGTATGGGTATTCAGGTAATATAATCTCGAGGTCTGTCCCAACGTGGAGAGCCTTCGTAACAGCCGCACGACCTCCACAATCTCACAGAGGAGACTGCCGTCGCAGTAAACTATGAAACTTTGTTTGTCCCGACACCAGCGGCGCCGTCGTCTGGCCAGGGAATGCCAGAGGCGCTGCCGTCAGAGACTAGCAATCCCTGTTATGCCCATATATGGAGATCCTTGACTGTGATCAATATTAAGCCCATATATGGGAATGCCAATATATGATCATATTGTGACAGTCTCATGATAACCACTGTGGTTGCCGCAAAGGTCACAGTTAACTATGGAATCATGCATTTCCCGTCAGTCAATCAGTCAGTGTATCATTCAAAATCCCCATACATGGGGAAAGCCCATATATGGTGGCCAGGTCTCGTGCCATCGCATGGGACCTCGCCCCCAGGCGGGGGGCGAGGTCCCCGGAAACATTCCGGATGTTTCCGGAAACAATCCGAAAAAAAAACGGAGAAATATGACCTTGCTCTCGATTTCATTTATACGATACATGATCCAAAAAGCGTTCATATTTTGAATGAGAGGCTGATGAGGAGCAGAAATGAAGCGCTAGTATATCCATCAGATCAAAACCACGGAGAGCGCCTTAGATGAGCAGATACGAGGCATTCTTTCTGCCGCGCTGGTGAACGGTAAGCTAATATGACTGAAGAGCGAAGTACGGTGGCCGAGAGTCCGACTGAAAAATAAAAAATAATAATATTCTCTCCTCGCCTAATATCATTGAGGATGCGCTAGGACGTGAACACACGTCCAATGCATCCGTCGATTGGATTCCCTAGGACGTGTGGACACGTCGGATGGACGGAAACGGTTAATGCATGTTCGCCAACCTTAATGCATGTTCAGACTAACGGGACTTCGGATCTATGGGCAGTCCCTGAGGTGAGAGAGCACACGCAGTGCCTGGTGAATCCATTCTCCGCAGCTGTAAGAAATCAATTAATTGCAAACCGAAAGCGTGGTTAATAAGGGCGTATTGAACCGTGTATGTCGTACCGTACTGTTCGGTTTTAAACCGTAAACCATGGCACCCCTACCTTAGATTCATAGTACTCATGTATTTTATCAAATTTGACATTTTCATATCTATGAGCTCTTTCCTCTGTGTACACTGCAGACACCAGCTGAGCCCGTAAAACTGCTTACCCTGTTGCCCCAAATGTTATAGAGGCCTAAGGAGTGCTTGTACAATGTATTAGTCTGTAGTTTTCAATAAAGACGTGTTTTAGTGAGGACCAATTATATGAACATAGGTTGAGAAGTGATGGAGTCGTCCTTTAATTATGAAAGCTCTCGGAAGTTTCTATCAATCCGATTATCTCGTTGTAGCGGTCAGGGCCAAATTGGGCCGGGCCTTTCAGGTAAACTGGACTGCGTGGTACTAGATTTGAGACCCTGACAAAAGCTCCTGGGGACCTTCGCATGCGCTATGTGGGCACCCAAAATAATACTTGCCCTGGGGCCCTCGTGGGGATTAAACCGTCCCTGCTAGCGGCAAACAGACCTAAATAGCTGATCTACAATCTGACAATGTGTCAGGATGCAACAAGTTTTGAGCTTGTAGATTTTCTATTTTGTTTTACCTTTGACAATTTATTTAGACATTTTTCAATTTATTTGATTACGTCTCTCACCCTCACTTGGTGTTTACATCAGGATGGGGGACAAAGATTTTAGCACTTACCTAGTGAGTGCACCTTTCAACCAAACAGAGCATGGTAGACGTACATTTTGATATTATATAATGTAAGGTTGCTGAATGATAACCACAAGTTGTTTCTACTGGTGATTTCCACAGAACACCACAGGGAGAGGTCTACAGTATCTAGAGAGATGGCCTCCAAAACATCAATGTTGTCAGAGGAACAGCGAGAGACGGACAAGGGACGTGTACTGTTTGATGCAATGATGCAACCTGTAGTAAAGTTGTACAGGATAGGTATGTAGTGTTTTATTTACAACCTGTAGTAAAGTTGTACATGATATGTACTGTTTTATTTTCTGGTGGTTTAAACCTGTAGCAAACTTGTACAGGATAGTACTGTATGTAGTGTTTTATTTGAATTCAAGAACGCTCGCCCCAAAATACGCTCACCCCGGGTCAAATCAGACGACCTCGGAATGGTAGCCACCAGGTACTACTAAGCGTAACCTCAGTAAAACTGTCTATGCATAAACTTAACCTTATTCTTAAACTTAAAGGAGCATTCAGTGATTTGGGTGATTTGGAAAACCCCCCGTTCCGCCCCGGTAACAAGATGTGCACATGCACGCACTACAGTGGGGGGACACGCAACAGGCCAACAGCACACAAACCAAGGCCCGCCCCCGCTCGATCATGAATGGCGGAAGGTCCCTCTCTATCCTGATTGGATGAAGGCTGGGCCACCTAGCCAAAAACAAAACCTAAGGTTTTTTCACCCCAGGGGTTTAACTGGGGACAGGGAGGGTCTCCATATGGTCAGCACACTCTATAGTAGGGGAGGATTATCACAACAAAACAAAAAAATAAGTGATATTTGAATTAAGTGAAATCACTGAATATACCTTTAATATCAGTAAAACTATGCATGAACCTAACTTTATTCCTAAACTCGGTAAAACTATGCCTAAAACTAACCTTAATCCTAAACACAATCCCGGTAAAACTATGCCTAAAGCGATAGCAGCTTGTACTCCATTCATTGGTTACTGCCGAGCTACCATCCCATACCTGGACGGATAGCTGCCACTCTACTACTACTTCCTTGCATGAGGAATCCAGCATGGATGTGTATTTACTTCAATGGAGGTAGAACAACAGTGCATGCAAAAAAATCTGAGGCTGGGAAAAAAATGCCTTGCTTATTTCGGACCCTGGTCTTGGAATGACCTACAGACCAGACTCAAACTGGCTTCTGTGATTCCCCTAGAGAGCTTTAAAAGGATTGCCATGGGCACACTTCCCAAACATTGCTCCTGCTTTGACGTATAGCAAATGTTGGTACTTTTGCTTTTTTGTTTCTAAAAAGAACGTTCCTGTTCTCCCTTTGAGCTTCTTCGGTAGTGGGTACTGTATTTATGAGCATGTTTGTCCTGTTTTTGTCTTGTATTTATTGTTAATGGTAGAGCTGTGTCACTTATTTTGCCTCCTCTTGGCCTTGTCCTTATTAATGTCGCATAAAAGTCATCATTAAAGTCATTATTATTAATGTCCTTATTCTATTCCTTCATTGCAGTCCAGTGTGCAGAGTCCAGCCTGAAGGTGAAGAGGTTTTGGAGTGTTAAACAGGAACCTGAAAGCCACCTGGACATCAGTACGTCTCGTGCTCTTCTTATGACCTCTGACCCCCCCCCCCCCCCCTCTCTCTCTCTCTCTCTCTCTCTCTCTCTGACAAATGGCATAGTATGTTATGAATGAGAAAATACTTTCTGGAAATGGATTATTACCAAAGCTATAAAACGGATGAAACATGGTAAGTAAAGTTCAAACTTTAATGGTTTTCTCTCATTGTATATTTCTTTCTGCCTAGACGTCCTGCAGGAGAGGAGCTCCAGTCTGGTCCAGGAGGAACCACAACCTCCACACATTAAAGAAGAACATGGGGAGATACTTCCAAAACCAGAAGAGGCTGATGGGTCAATGATGACATTACTAGCAGTGAAAAGTGAAGGTGATGATGAAAACAGAACGCTAGATCCTGTAGCCAGCACCTCAACTGAACACATGAAAAGTGAAACACAAGCTAGTGTAGAGGAGTGTGGAACATCACAACCAACCAGACATGAGCAGCTCCTACAACAGCTCCGAGTACATGATACACGATTCTGCGATGCTATTATTAAGATTCCCATGTGCCAACCATCATTAATCAATAAGTGATGGCTAACATTGAGTCAATACCCTCAAATTGGGCAACTGGCTCTGGCTGTCATGCATTAATGTCCTTATTAAGCGTTATTGAGTGCAGGTATGTTTTCCATCATGCTACGAAGCGTATGTCCCATGGCGTGATGAAGATATGTACCAATGCCAGGGTATAATTGGTTTACGATGGTGACGTAAGGATGACATGTTTCAGTGTCGGGTGGACTAAAGGTAATGCCCCTATGTATACATGTATGTAATCCGACACCACTGCCATAACAGGCATAAGTAATCATTACGTCATATGCTGGCACGGGACATACGGAAGCAGACCGTGCAGGTATGTTTTCCGTCATGCTACGAAGCGTATGTCCCATGGCGTGATGAAGATATGTACCAATGTCAGGGTATAATTGGTTTACGATGGTGACGTAAGGATGACATGTTTCAGTGTCGGGTGGACTAAAGGTAATGCCCCTATGTATACATGTATGTAATCCGACACCACTGCCATAACAGGCATAAGTAATCATTACGTCATATGCTGGCACGGGACATACGGAAGCAGACCGTGCAGGTATGTTTTCCGTCATGCTACGAAGCGTATGTCCCATGACGTGATGAATATATGTACCAATGCCATGTTTCAGTGTCGGGTGGATTAAAGGGAACCACAGTATACCACTAATCAACTCACAAATTACATATAGCCTACATATATACATAGACATATGAGCATATAAATAAATAAAACTAGAGGATAGAAAGAAAAAGAAAAACCGTAAGAGGACCAAGAAAAACGTAATAAAAACACTTCTAAAACGATGGGACTGTATTTCCTTTATAGATAGAAGATTTTACCATACTTCAAAATACTACTTTTTTTCCTCCAATAGCAAGGTACGTAGCAAATAGCTAAACCTAATAATTCGATATTGCGAACGTTCTTTCACAGAGAGGCTGAGATTTGAAAGTTAGTAGCGGTCTACAGTACTTGCATGCTCTGCTTGCGCACTAGTAGTGCGCACTAGTAGTACACCTACTTGTGTGCAACAAGCAAGCAGGCACTCGACAGAGTGCAGTTCTAGTTACTTGCGCAAGCAGAGCGCTCAAGTCATGTTTTCGGCCAGGTGCTACGATGCGCGTGTTTGGGGCCAGCACATGTTATGACGTCATATGCTGGCCCCAAGCTGACCGTGCAGGTGTGTTTTTGTCATGACGTGATGAAGATATGTACCAATGTCCCTTAGAATGCACGTGATATGATGTCATACGGACATACGGAAGCTGACCGTGCAGGTATGTTTTCCGTGAATCGTGATGACGATTATGTACCAATGCCAGGGTATAATTGGTTGACGATGGTGACGTAATGATGATACAGAGTGCAGTTCTAGTTATTATTATTATTATTAATGTCCTTATTCTATTCCTTCTTTGCAGACCAGTGTGCAGAGTCCAGCCTGAAGGTGAAGAGGTTTTGGAGTGTTAAACAGGAACCTGAAAACCACCTGGACATCAGTACGTCTCATGTTCTCCTTATGACCTACGACCCCCCCCCCCCCCCCCCCCTCCCTCTCTCTCTCTCTCTCTCTCTTTTATCTGTTTGCAGCAAATGGCATAGTATGTTATGAATGAGAAAGTGGTTTGGAAATGGAAAATTACCAAAGCTATAATACAGATGAAACATGGTATATAAAGTTCAAACCTTAAATGTTTTTCTCTCATTTTATCTTCTTTCTGCCTAGACGTCCTGCAGGAGTGGAGCTCCAGTCTGGTCCAGGAGGAACCACAACCTCCACACATGGAGATACTTCCAAAACCAGAAGAGGCTGATGGGTCAACGATGACATTACTAGCAGTGGAAGGTGATGTTGAAAACAGAACGCTAGATCCTGTAGCCAGCACCTCAACTGAACACATGAAAACACAAGCTAGTGTAGAGGAGTGTGTAACATCACAGGCAGCCAGACATGAGCAGCTCCTCTCTCCACACTGTTCTGAATCTTACGTCACTGAAGACAGTGACGACAGGGAGGAGACCAGGGAAGGTCAGTCGGCTGTAAACACACTGGATTCACACAAGAGACAAACTTTGGAAGAACAAACATTGTCTTCAAGCCACAAGCTGTCCCAGGACCTGGTATCGTCAACACAAACTCACTCCACGAAGAGCCACACGGGGAAGAAAAGTTTTAGTTGTACAGAGTGTGGCAAAATGTTTAGTTGCAAGCTTAATCTGAAGAGGCACACAGTTGTTCATACAGGGGAAAAGTTCTTTGCTTGCAAAGTTTGTGGTAAAGGATTTGGTCTAAAGAGTTATCTGAAAGCACACATGAAGACTCATACAGGGGAAAAGCCCTTTACATGCAAAGTTTGTGGTAAAGGCTGTCGTCAAAGTGGTGGGCTAAAAGAACACATGATGACTCATACAGGGGAAAAGCCCTTTAATTGCACAGTTTGTGGTAAAGGCTTTAGTCTCGGTGGTGCTCTAAAAACACACATGAGGACTCATACAGGGGAAAAGCCCTTTAGTTGCAAAGTTTGTGGTAAATACTTTAGTCAAAGTTGTGCTATAAAAACACACATGGTGACTCATACAGGGGAAAAGCCCTTAACTTGCAAAGTTTGTGGTAAATACTTTAGTCAAAGTGGTTATCTGAAAACACACATGAGGACTCATACAGGGGAAAAGCCCTTTAGTTGCAAAGTTTGTGGCAAATACTTTAGTCAAAGTTGTACTCTAAAAACACACATGGTGACTCATACAGGGCAAAAGCCCTTTGCTTGCAAAGTTTGTGGTAAAGGGTTTAGTCTAAAGAGTACTCTGAAAACACACATGAGGACTCATACAGGGGAAAAGCCCTTTAATTGCACAGTTTGTGGTAAAGGCTATAGTACAATGGCTAATCTAAAAACACACATGGTGACTCATACAGGGCAAAAGCCCTTTGCTTGCAAAGTTTGTGGTAAAGGGTTTAGTCTAAAGAGTACTCTGAAAACACACATGAGGACTCATACAGGAGAAAAGCCCTTTAATTGCACAGTTTGTGGTAAAGGCTATAGTACAATGGCTAATCTAAAAGTACACATGAGGACTCATACAGGGGAAAAGCCCTTTAGTTGCAAAGTTTGTGGTAAAGGGTTTAGTATAATGAGCAATCTGAAGAAACACATGAGGACTCATACAGGGTGAAAGCACTTTAATTATACACTTTGGGCCTGGGCCGTGGCTCAGCGGTCCAGGCACCTTGGCTGGTAATCCAGTCTGGCAGTGTGCCGCGGGTTCGACTCCCGATCCCGACGGCCTTTACTGCATGTCTTCCCCCCATCTCTCTCCCCATTTCCTGTCAGCCTACTGTCTGTCCCTCCATAAAAAAAATGTAAAATAAAGGCGAAAGCCACAAAAAAAAGCATTTAAATTATACACTTTGTGGTAAAGGCTTTAGTGAAAAGGGTAATAAAACACACAAGGTCTCACGCTGTAGTCGCAGTGATGTTCTAAAAACACACATAATGACTCTTGGCTCATACAGGGTAGAAGCCCTTTGCTTGCACAGTTTGTGGTAAAGGCTGTCGTACAATGACTCATCTGACGATACACATGGGGACTCATACAGGAGAGAAGCCCTTTAGTTGCAAATGTTGTGGTAAAGACTGTCGTACAATGACTCATCTGAAAATACACATGGGGACTCATACAGGGGAAAAGCCCTTTGCTTGCAAAGTTTGTGGTATGGCTGTAGTCATAGTTGTAATCTGAAAACACACATGAGGACTCATACAGGGGAAAAGCCCTTTGCTTGCAAAGTTTGTGGTAAGGCTGTAGTCATAGTTGTAATCTGAAAACACACATGAGAAAACACACCTTTGCTTGCAGTTTGTGGTAAAGGCTTTAGGTGAAGTGGTGCTCTAAAAACACACGAGGACTCATACAGGGGAAAATCCCCTTGCACAGTTTGTGCTAACAGTGTTATGTAGGTAAAGACAGTCTGAAAAGGTGGGGTTTGAGTGTGCTTTTGAACATTTCGAAGGTGGGGGGAGCTCTGATGTGAGTTGGGAGTGAGTTCCACAGAGAAATGGTGGCCACTGCGAAGGCCCTGTCACCACAGGTTCGCTCGTTTGACTTGTGGGGTTCCAGTTGGTTAGCAGTGCTTGACCTGAGGGAGCGGGTGGGGGCATGGCGTTGTATGCGTTCAAAGAGGTAGAGGGGGGCCTGGTTATTGAGGGCTTTGTATGTGATGGTGAGTATTTTGAAGTCGATTCTGAACTTGACTGGGAGCCAGTGGAGTTCACAGAGGACAGGTGTGATGTGGTCCCTGGATCGGGTTCTGGTGAGCAGGCGGGCGGCAGAGTTTTGAACGTACTGTACTTTTTTGAGAACTGGTGGTGGTGACGCCATACACGAGGCTGTTGCAGTAGTCGAGTCTGGATGTGATAAAGGCATGAATGAGTGTCTCAGCGGCAGTGTGGTATAGCATGGGACGAAGGCAGGCGATGTTGCGGAGGTGGAAAAAGGCGGTTTTGGTGATCTGGTTGACATGGGGCTGCAAGGAGAGGGTGGGGTCAAGGATGACCGGACTCTGGTGGAGAGGGTAACAGTGGAGCCATCAAGATAAGTCATGAGAGGAGCGGATGAGGGAGTCGGGCCAATCATGAGGATTTCAGATTTATTGCAGTTGAGTTTTAGAAAGTTTGTTTGTATCCATGTTTTGATGTCAGTCAGGCAGGAGGTGAGGGTGGAGTGGGTGATGGTGGTGATGGTTTTGGAGGGGAGATACAATTGTGTGTCATCGGCATAACAGTGAAAGCAGAGACCGTGACTGCGGAGTATCTGACCAAGGGGGAGCGTGTACATAATGAAGACCAAGTACTGAACCTTGGGGGACGCCGCACAATGGTCGTACAATGACTCATCTGAAAATACACGAGGACTCATACAGGGGAAAAGCCGTTTAGTTGCACATTTTTTGTCGAAGTTGTGATGTAAAAATCACGCCCGTGTGAAATGAGGGGCGATAACATGTTGATTAGGTGATGCAAAACAAACGGTGCAAACACAAACATTAAACACCAGTAACAATAAAGAGACGTAAAGTTTCCCTTCATTGTCAATGCGTTTACAAAACAAACATGAACTGAAGACAAACATTAAACATGTGTATAGGAGGGCTCAAATATATTGAGGTAATGTTATGTACATGGAAAAAGCCCTTTTTGTTGCAAACTAAAAGTGGTAGGCTAAATACACACATGAGGACTCATGCAGGGGACAAGCCCTTTAGTTGATCAGATTGTGGCATAGGCTTTGCTAAACTGCTAATCTAAAAACATGAAGATTCATACCGGGGGAAAGCCTGTTTGTTGAAAACAAATCTGCTGTTTGTGGAAAAAGCTTTTTTGAAAATGCACATGTGAAGATAATGAGGTTTCATACCTTACATTAACAAGAAATAGAAAAAAAGGAGCATTCTGAGTTGACACGTGATTTCACACACAGAGTCACAGACACATGTAAGATCATTCAATTTTATCCAGGGTAACAATGACAATACTAAAGCAGGAATCACATAATCTATAAATCAACACCACTTAATAAAATGAACAGTTTCTTGATCATTATCATGTATATGAAAACAGTAACATTTTCTTACTTGACATTACCTAATTTATTTGTTTAATTTCTGTAGTTAAGTAAAAGTGTTTGTAAAGCCAAAGATTTGTTGTTATAGCTTTTTTTTAAATAAAGGTTTATCTGCTACAGGTATTAGTTGTGTCATCATTACAGATATGTTAGCAAAGGTGCGAGGTTCACCTCTAATTGTGTAAATGGTGTACTTAGGCCTACCCCATAATAACTATTGGAGTAAGTATACATTTTACAGCCTAGACACCTTGTACTTAAAGGGTAAGACCACTTTTTTAGAGGTTTGGGTTTTTTTCTTACCTTATTATGGGCAAACTATTCCATCCCATGAGTTATTTCGCTCCATTGTGTTGTTTATTAGCAATTTAAGAAATAAAAATAGTCGCTCATTGACTTCCATTGTAACGGGGAAACAGCTCTCAAAGTCACTCATTGGCACATGAACCAACGCAACAATTCCCATAATGCTTTGGTGCACTGCTCCTCCTTGTTAGGGGTCTTACTGAGACAACATGTAGTCCAAGGTTAATTAAATAAGGTTAGGAAGCGAAGACCGTACGGTCTCCATGTTGCTCCATTGAAGAAAAGAAACATGCGCAATTGAGACCAGGAAGTTGTACATGCACAAATTTGGGCATGTACAACTTCCTGGTCTCAACTGTGCATGTTTCTTTCCTTCCAGGGAGCAACATGGAGTCCACTGTACGGTCTTCGCTTCCAAACCTTTATTTAATTAACCTTGATGTAGTCCAGGAAGTAAGTAAGGACACAGACCTGTGTCCAAGTGGCATGCTACAGCCCCCACTGGGCAGTATTATGCGTGTCTTAAGTACCAGGTCTTATTACTTAACGTAAGACCTGGAGGCGTGGTCAATGCTGTTTGGCCACTCAGAATAGCCAAATGGCATAGAGCACCGAAGTCCTGACGTCACTGTCAATAGAGGGCGTCAGTCCACAGGTTGATGTACTTTTTATTTGCATTGTAATCTCCATAGGGGGATTTTAGATCGCCTCATATAAGAACTGTTTGAAAAATAAACCGATCACCCCGGCCTTTTCACTCATATGGATATGAAGACAGTTAGTGGGACAGTTAGTGGGGAAGATGGCTGTTGGCTGATGAGATGTTCGCAGCAGGTGTTGAATGACACTAGGAGGCCATGGTGTTGATTTCGTCGACTAAAACTATGTAGAAAAATGCGTTGCGTTGTGTGCTTGTAGATCGGCTATTTTCAGCAATTACGACGGCATCAACGCCACCAAAACACATTTTAGTCGACTAAGTCAACTGTAGATTTAGTCGACTAAACTCTCGACATTTAGTTGATTAAAACTAGACTAACACTAAAACATTCCAGGTGACTAAAATGTGACTAAATTTAAATGTTGCTGCCAAAATCAACACTGTAGGAGGCTCCAGGCACTGTGGGTTGCCTCTGGGCCTCGCTCCTCCTTCATCTGACCAGAAGTAGGAGGCTCCAGGCACTGTGGGTTGCCTCTGGGCCTCGCTCCTCCTTCATCTGATACTGGGAGGCTCCAGGCACTGTGGGTTGCCTCTGGGCCTCGCTCCTCCTTCATCTGACCTGTAGGAGGCTCCAGGCACTGTGGGTTGCCTCTGGGCCTCGCTCCTCCTTCATCTGACCTGTAGGAGGCTCCAGGCACTGTGGGTTGCCTCTGGGCCTCGCTCCTCCTTCATCTGATACTGGGAGGCTCCAGGCACTGTGGGTTGCCTCTGGGCCTCGCTCCTCCTTCATCTGACCAGAAGGAGGCTCCAGGCACTGTGGGTTGCCTCTGGGCCTCGCTCCTCCTTCATCTGACCAGAAGTAGGAGGCTCCAGGCACTGTGGGTTGCCTCTGGGCCTCGCTCCTCCTTCATCTGACCAGAAGTAGGAGGCTCCAGGCACTGTGGGTTGCCTCTGGGCCTCGCTCCTCCTTCATCTGATACTGGGAGGCTCCAGGCACTGTGGGTTGCCTCTCACCCTGGGCAAGACCTACGCTGAAAAGACTATCAGCGGAAGTGGCGGAAGTGTTGCGTGTAAGATAACTACGTCACGCGGTGCGGCTGTGTTTACTAGTCCCCACCCAATGATCATTTCAGCGGGAATACATTTTCGGGAACACAACGCTGCGATTGGTCAAAAAACGTTAACTTCCGGGGGGGGGGGGGGGGGGGGGTTACACGGCGGAAGTCCCGCATTTCGATAGCTTCTCTGCCTTAGGTTGTGACCAGGCTCTTCTTTTTCGCAGTTAAGTGAGCCTGGGACCGAGGCTAGTTGCCTCTGGGCCTCGCTCCTCCTTCATCTGATACTGGGAGGCTCCAGGCACTGTGGGTTGCCTCTGGGCCTCGCTCCTCCTTCATCTGACCAGAAGTAGGAGGCTCCAGGCACTGTGGGTTGCCTCTGGGCCTCGCTCCTCCTTCATCTGACCAGAAGTAGGAGGCTCCAGGCACTGTGGGTTGCCTCTGGGCCTCGCTCCTCCTTCATCTGATACTGGGAGGCTCCAGGCACTGTGGGTTGCCTCTGGGCCTCGCTCCTCCTTCATCTGATACTGGGAGGCTCCAGGCACTGTGGGTTGCCTCTGGGCCTCGCTCCTCCTTCATCTGACCAGAAGTAGGAGGCTCCAGGCACTGTGGGTTGCCTCTGGGCCTCGCTCCTCCTTCATCTGACCAGAAGTAGGAGGCTCCAGGCACTGTGGGTTGCCTCTGGGCCTTGCTCCTCCTTCATCTGACCAGAAGTGACAGTCATCGTTGCCGCTGGCCAGTGAAACATCTCATCCTGCCTTGCTGAATTTTCAACCCGAATTGCATGCAGGTTTTACCGCATTCTGTAGCTTTTGGGTTCTTCCTCACGGAAGAAGTGGTTTGGGTTGCCAATCCTCTCCACCCCGGTCGACGTATCTATGGCCGTACTCTCTCGCTAGATGTCACCACGCTTTTTGTGTGTTCTGTTGTTCATTACATTATTTAGTTGCTTGTTTGTCATGGCAATAACCAGTTGTGACAAATTCAAGACACATGAGTCACAGAGACAAAATACCTGCTTGCCCTTATTTTACCAACATTAATTAATATCTAATACTGACCACAGCTGCACCAGTAGGCATATTTGACCCCGCCAGTCATTTTTCCCAACTTCTTCGATCCAGTGTAATGCACCATGCTTTCTTGAAACCATTCTAACTTTGTGACTATTTCCTCAGGTCAGCCCAACCTCAGACGTGAAGACACATACATACAGATACATATGACTAATGAGCGGGTGCGAGACCCAGCCGTGTACCCCATCAAGCACAGCCATGACAGAGCCCTCACCTTGGAGGAAAGGTGGGTGAAACCTGTCCTGTTTATTTACAATTCTTAAATCAGTTCACAAACCAAATTGCTAATATGAAAAAGAAAAACATATATATATATATATATATATATATATATATATATATATATTTGTGTGGCTAAGACTATAGACTACATCTATAGAATTGTAAGGGGTATTACAATGAGTAACTTGTGTTACAGGCGAGAGAGGGCGCTGAGCAGAAGCGGGGGACGAGGCCTCCAGAGATCAGCGCCAACACCAGCCGTGTTCAGTGTTCCACAGAGCCCTACGTCTACCTGGAGCCCTACGCCCAGCCCTCTGCCCAGCCATATGTACTATGCACCAGTCATGGATGAACCTCTTGACCACATCAAGAAACCCAGAAAGGAACCAGCAAACACAGACGAGAAGACAAACAGCACCCCCGCCAGTCAAATCCAGGTAACATTTTGACAGCCGGAGGAACTATAGCTAAGGGATGTTCATGCCTTCGAGAGAATGTGGTTCTGTAAGAGATTAAGCATAACTTGGTCTTTGTAACCCAGGAATGGTGGGAACTGTATTGTCTGTGTAGCTCCAGGCAGCCAGAGCATCTGTATCTCTCCCATCTGTGTGGATGGTGAATCCAACTGCTCCGACATTCTTTTTTTTATTTTTTTCGTTATTCCAACCAGTTCCTTTCCCCTCCATCAGGCACCCCGGCTGGCCAGGGGGAGGCAGTTTAGAGACCAGGATTACTGCATGTTTTTTGTGAGGGTACCTACCCTAGGGGACACGGGGAGAACATGCAAACTCCACACAGAAAGGCCCTTTCGCCTACCCTGCCTTCTGGGTATGGGCACTGATGACGCGGAGGAGGAAACACGCCGCCAGCACCCACAGCGTCCCGAGCGGGAATCGAACCCAGGACCTTCTAGCTGTGAGGCGACAGCACTACCAACTGTGCCACCGTGCCCCTGCTCCGACATTCTATTCCCGATAGCTGCAGACAGGCCCTTGCTTGCCCAAGCTATGCAATCCAGCCGGATTCGGGAAGAAAATGTGAGCAATGGTGGGAAGAATGTCTTCAGCAAGAGCAAACAAAGGGCTCTCTCTGTGACCTGTTTATTGGGAGTGATCAGATGCTCATTAGCAGAACCAACCTGTTAAATCAGTTTTGAAATCACTCACTTTTCACATTGAACATTTGAAAATGGCTTGAAAGTGTACATCAGTGTACTGTACACTGTACAATCCTCAGTGTTCATTGTAATGCTAAATTAACAGGATTTGACTGTGTGGGTAGTATAGGATGGAAATGAAATCACACCCGTGTGAACTGAGCGGGAACTAAGGCTGCTCAACAACACCGGTACAATACCGCTGGCTGGCTGCCTGCGGTATTGCAGCTGTTCGTACGACCGACAGACAGACAGACAGACAGACACACACGCGGCCAGTCATTGGAGCGGTTAGGCACCGCTCAAAAACATAGAAGTGAAACAATAATGGTGTAAGAATTTCTCATATTCATGCCTGTCTGATCAACAATCTGTTGCTTTTTAGATGCGCCCCTCTGTGATCTCCTCAATTAGAAACCCTGCCTCCAGATGTGAGGTCAGCAGCAGCCACTCATCAGGTCAGTACAATTACAATAGTCTATCAATGAACTAATCCCTCAATGAATATTAACAGAACACTGTAAAAGCCTGAGTGTTCATTTAACTCTGAGAGTGTGTACAAATGTACATTCTCAGAGTTACAAATGGTTAAACTATCACTGAGGATTTAACTGTGCAATCATGCATAGCGTTGTCTGTGGTTTCACTGACCCGCTCGTCTTCACTAAGGTGTGTATTGACTTTTGTCATGGATCCCTTCTTTCCCCCAGTGATGTCAAAGAGCAACTATGACCATGTGGTTGACGAGCACTTCCAGAGGAGCCTAGGGGCAAGTTACCAGAGAGCCAGCAGCTCCCAGCAGCCTTCCGTCGGTGTGTCTGTGGACGACCACTTTGCCAAGGCCTTGGGAGACAAATGGCTGCAGATTAAATCTAAGTCGTCCTCCTGCTCCTCGTCCGCCTCCACGCCACCCAGCAGTCCAAGCGTTACTCACTCTCCTCCTAGCTGCAGCCAGAGCCCAAGTCAAACCCATAGTCCTCGAGCACTTCAACACCAACCTCAAGTCGCTGGTCAATTAATTAAAGCAGAGATGACCTTTCATCGCTTGCCGCACCCGAGTGGGGTAAAAACAGACTTTGGGACTTTTTAACATTTCACTGAGTGCAACTGCTTTTCAAAGAAAAGTGAAAGTGCCAAGAAAACACAGAGATGTCAATCTAATAGATGCAGGACTCTGACTGTTGAATTGGACCGGTTATGCCGCAGGCTTTCCCAAACAGTGGTGCACGCACCACTTGACGGTGCGTGAACGTTCTCTAGGGGGTGCGTGACATGAAAAGGGTAATGGCGGACAGTTTATGGTGTTATTTAACACAAATAGCAAAATTGGTAAAACACCGTTTTACGGAGATGTATACAGCCGCAGCCGCTCTGTGTCTCATACTCTCCGTGTCTGAGAGAGAGTGCAGTCTGACATTCCAGCCCCCCGCTCCTCCCACTCCCCTAACACATGCACAGCGGCTATAGAGTTCTCATTTTCTGCCCGAACCCGACCCGGGCCGAGCCTCAGGCTCTGTGGTTTTTTTTTTTTTACAACAATTATTTTGTTGTTGTATATTTATTTATTATGAAGAGGGTTGCGCTGCTGAATCTTGGCGATTCGTTTTTAATATGTGAGGAGTGAAGCGCAGTTTGTGTGAGAGAGATACTGTGTATCGCCTACGGCTCATCTGATGGATAATTTGTAATTAATTGTAGATTTGTTGTTTGTGTATTTGTTTACATGTGCCCTGCAATAATTATGAATCGTTACATATGCCATATTGCCCTATGACTTATTTTTCATGTCACGCTGTCCCACTAAGTTACATCTCATTTCTGCCCCAGCGTAAAACAGATAGATTAAATCTCCCCCAGTGAAGATAAAGAATTGTTTTGTTTCCCGATTGTCTGCCTCCCTGAGGAAAACATTTTATTCGGCCTTGGTACAGTCCCGTAGCAGACAAATAACAAATTGTCTCCTACTAACATTTACTAGTTGTCAGTAACTTGGGCTGTGAACTACATTTACTTAAAGAACTACGATTCCCTTCGGTCACACTTCCGGGATTTTACCGGAAGTATAATTTGCCACGTAGGCCTCCCGGCAATAGGTGTCGCCATTATTCACTTTTGGTTACCCTCTGAACTCCAAATGCATTACTTCCCCATGTCAAAAGGATGTTATGACTTATGTAGTATAAAATATGGTCACTGATGATGTGTCAGTGAGAGATCTTTTTAACGCTGTACGGACATACTATTTTCTCTCCCGATGTAATTGGTAATATATACAATGGAAAATCCTTATAGCTCTGGTGTGTGGACTGGTTCTTCTTCGGTGTCTGTGTCAAGGTATTCTGGTATACTCTGATACTTTTACTCTGCCTAATTCTCTCATTTTAGTATTATAGTTTTCCTCAAGTATTTATCCTTAAAAGGTATTAATATAGAATTACAGTTTAACATTTTAACATTATAGATAAAGTTAATATTCACTTGGTTTAATAAGGTTTTACAGTCCTTCTGACTCGAGTACTTGTACTCTATTACATTCTTCCAAGTCTCCACACAGAGTCAAGACGATTTATTAGTTTATAATTCAAAGGTTATCTTAATAGTTTATGGCTCTACACGCCGAAAGGGTCTCAGTATGTCCACTTTAACCACTTAGTTCTTAAAGCAGCAATGTTGCTGCGTCATAATTCGGACACTATGGTATTGGCTATTAATTGTCATAATTAGTAAATAGGTAATTATGTAATCCCTTAAAAAATACATAACATCATCTCTGGCATTCATACAGGTTAATGACTATGCAGAGGCTCAAGGTGGCTTACAAAGATGCTATGATGTTGTTGCTCCACATTCCCAGATGACATATAGGCCACATTCTAATACCCCAAATCTCGGGCCCCTCGCTCACTCACTTCAGCATGGCGTTGTTACAGTAAAATTGGTGACCTGCCGAAATATGTGACCATCTTATGGACTTCACACCACTTACATGGAGGTCTTTGTTTAAATGTGTGGCCGCTGCCTAAACACCGCTAAGTTGAACTCTATCAACAAACCACAATCATTTACATTCGGAAACTGATGTTATGTGATTGTCTGCTGTACACGATTGTCACATCAGGTCACCAATTGCACCGTAACACTGTCGTGTGTGTGTGGCCCTTTTTTAAACTAGCTCCTCGCCACTCGCCCTACACACTTCCACTCGGTTTGAGCATAGATATATAAATAATAGAGATGGCACTGGGATTCTCCTCCCATCCAGTGCCGTCTCTATGATTTATATATCTATGCTCAAACCAAGTGGAAGTGTGTAGGGTGAGTGGCAAGGAGCTAGTTTCAAAAAGGGTGTGTGTGTGTGTGTGTGTGTGTGTGTGTGTGTGTGTGTGTGTGTGTGTGTGTGTGTGTGTGTGTGTGTGTGTGTGTGTGTGTGTGTGTGTGTGTGTGTGTGTGTGTGTGTGTGTGTGTGTGTGTGTGTGTGTGTGTGTGTGTGTGTGTGTGTGTGTGTGTATTTTATGAAGAAGATAAAAAAGACAACTATACTATTATGATATTAAACGTTGTTATGTTATATGAGAACAGGACAGGTGAGTTGACCCTGGTGGGACAGGATATCTGTCGTGTCAACATATACCTAATGGCACAGGATAGATTGTTGCTTCAACTGGCACATGGCATACAGTATATACTTCTAACCGTTTGAGTGACTGCATGGCCTCGAGTCATATATAGACATGCACTCTGTGACATAAATAATCCTGACATTCTGCCAGAGCGAGTTCCAAGATTTTGTCATGGGGGTGCAGGGTTGGGGCGGTTCAGGGCCAAATTAGCCGTTGGGGCCGCGGCCCAGGGGGCTTCAGGGAAACTGGACTGTGCAGTAGGCCTACAGGGTTTGAGGCCCTGAAAAGGGCTCCTGGGAACCTTCATTGGCTGTTGATTGTATTCAATTTAGGTCAAAAAGATGATTAAAATAAATAAATTTTGCTCGCACACGCATCATGGGGGCCCCCATACTATACTGGTCATGGGGCCCGCGTGGGGGTTAATCCGGGGCGGGCGATGGGAACAGGGACTGCACAAGCATCAGGGACACGTGCACAGTACGTTATTTATGTGAACTACATCACTCATGATAATGTCCTTGGGTGTGGGTATAAGCGGTGAAGGGGTGGGGGCACACGGATGCCCTGATACCCAGAGACAGAGCCCATGCGGATGTGTGTGAGAGAGATCGGTGTGGGTGTAGTGGCACTGATGCCCAGTGTCCGAGGGGGAGGGGGGAGCGTCGTAGGCAGCGTCCAAAGGGTGTGGGTATAGGAGGTGACGTGGGGGCAGGGTGGGTTGAGGTATAAGGACGGCACTGATGCCCAGCGTCCATAGGTTAAGGGGAGGCGAGGGGAGGGTGAGAGTGGCACTGATCACAGCTGCGTCCGATGCCCCTACACTCAGTCAGCAGAGATGGAGCACCGAAGGACACATGTTGTCCTTTGGAAACCAGGCCAGTCCATCGTCCGGATTTAAAGATCCCATAATTATGAGTGTTGCTGACATTCGCTCCAGATTCAGTGGCAAACTATGAGCACTATGAAACTATCAAGTGCACTTCAAGTGTATTATTACACCTGTACATAAACAGACAAATGAGAACAACCAGTTTTTCAAAAATAGCAAATGAACAAGCTCGCAGTGCGGTACGAAGTGACGTGCTGTAAACTTGCAGATCTGCTATTTTTGAATAGAAAACGCAATACATCTAAAATTACACAGATGGTTTAATTCCCGGTTTGAATGGGTTCCTCACAGTGTGAATAGCAAGAGATTAACACCACTGAGCAAATAAATATCTCATATGCATGTAGGCCAGTGGTTTTCAACCAGTGGCCCTTGAGGGGGTTCCAGGTGGTCCCCAGCGAAATGATGTAAAAAAAAAAAAAACGAAAAAAAAAAAACTGTATCCATCCGTCTATCATTCAGCAGCCTCGGAAAGCCAGACGTTCTTATAATCATTCAGTGACCGTTAAACATCTCCTCCACCAGGGGGCGAAGGGCATTAAAGCAACAGTGCCTGGGTCCATTATAGAGCGTCGCAGTCCCGCCCCCTACCATGGACCAGGAAATGAAACCCAATGCATTTTTCCCATAGACATTTCATAAAGTATTTATTTAAAGACGGTTACGCCACGGACAAAGCCAACTCGAGTCGTGACAACTCATGACAACACAAACAATATTTTGGACCAAACAAATAATTACAAAGAAGAAAAACAACAACAAAAGTGTTGTAACCTGCCGTTTTTCGGCCCCAAAAATTGTGTTTCTTGTCATGATTTGTCACGACTCGAGTTGGCTGTGTCCGCGGCGTAAACGTCTTTAAATAAATACTTTCTGAAATGTCTATGAGGAAAATGAACGGAGAATCATTTCCTGGTCCATGGTAAGGGGCGGGACTGCGACGCTCTATTGCGCATGCGTGAAACACGTTGATCCCAGAACTTCCGGAAGTAGAGCGAGTCGTGTTTTCACAACAAGGAAACGCGTTCGTTTTTTCAGCGCACAACCGTCTCATAAAGAAGGTCAAAACTTGTCAAATGACACACAGACTCGTACGGCTGAAGATAAATGAACACATGACGTCGGTGGGAGAGGAGATATTGAGTGTTTTAGAAAAACAACAAAGTGTTGATGTTTGTCGTGTGAAACTTGATGTCAGAGTGTTTGTGTTGGAGCGCCTCACTGCTGCTGCGGCGTCCATGTTCAACCTCTTCCAGAGAGAGATAGAGACTCTACACAACATCAAACTACACACTGCAGGTATGTGTGTTAGTCGTAAGGCATAGCCTACTATCTGGCTAGGTGGTCATTGTCGGGAGATAATTCACAGACAGGGAGTTTAACCACCCTTAGGGTTACCACCTTTGAGATCTTGAAATAAGGGACATATACGGCCACGCGGCGAAGCCGGGTCACAAGGGTTAGTCAAGAAAGCATTTAGTCATAGGCATTTAGTCATAGGCTACTTAAGTTAAATTGCTTTATTAGCAATGAACATTCAAGTGCTGTTACTTGAACAATCATAACCGGCCTGGAGACAGGCAGGTATAGCCTGCCTGGCTACTTAATGAGGACAACAATACAATTAAACACTTTTTTAAACCCAAATTAAAAGCTTAATACAAAAATAAAGTGCAAAACGTTCCCCTTTCCTCCTCCTTCAACCCTCTTGGCCAAAAAGTCATGGGTTCTAGAGATGTGACGTTCGTGAACGAGTCGGATCTTTTGAACGGCTCTTTGAAAGGAACGATGGGATCCGGTTCACAGTAGGGAGCCGTTCCTTTTTAGAGGAGGAGGGGGGCAGGGGGGTTTCAACTGAGGGGGGGGCACTGGGGAGACACTGGGGAGGCACTGGGGAGTGGGGAGTCCCTAGGGAGGCCCTGGGCAGATATTGGGGAGGTACTGGGGGGGACACTGGGCAGACATTTTTTTTTTTGCCCCCCTTCCCCCCCCACCCCTCCCCACACCCCCCCCCCACCCCCCCCCCCCCCCCCCATCGGGAACGTCGTTCAAAAGAGCCAGTCTTTTGAACGACTCTTTGAAAGGAACGGATCCCAGAGATCCGGCTCCCTTCAAAGAGCCATAAATCCCATCTCTAATGGGTTCATCAGAAAGTATATCTCCTCTCCCAGAGTAAAATAGTAAACGGCATTATGTCCTCTTTGGTGTAGACCAGAGTAAAACAGTAAACAGCATGTCCTCGTTGTGTAGACAGTCAACGGTTAACAGCGTTCCCTCTCTTCCTATAGCTGTGTTACTTATTTTTCCAAGTGTACTTCTTGTCACTCCTTGCAGCACTGAGTAGCTCTTTGTCTTTCAAAGCAGTGCTGTGAAACTCTGAACAGGACTGCTCAAAGTTGAGAGTGATCAGGAGCTCACTCCTCATGAGCTCCACTGAGCACCTGTTCCTGCTGTCACTCCACTTGTCTTGTTGGTCATTCTGACAGAAAATCCTTTCCACATATCCAGTGGATGCTGTGATGCTCACTTGCTCAGTATGTGGTTGATGATAGACAGCATGTTGGGCGGGTCAGCTTCTTTAAAAAAATAGCCATCCACCTGGCAGCAACACCTTGGGACTTCCATAGGGACTTATTCATCCTCAGAATCTCCTCTGAGCCGCTTCTGGATGTTATTGGCTGCAGTACATTTATCATAAGGTTCATCCATATTCACGTTATGGATGAGGTTGAGCTTAGTAGCCACCTTCTCAATGTCAGTGAAGGTCAAGGTGTCATGGTGAAGAGAGAGAGGTTGCAGTGAGAACAGCCAGTTGTCTTCTGAAAAGTTGAACCATTTCTCAACATATCCAATTGCTGTGTTAAGAAATGCAGTGGAAGCTGTGCACGCCCTGTTTGCATCAGGTGGAAGGAGCTTCTGCAGCTTCAATTTAGTTAAGTAGCCGTAGAACTGGTCATCTCGTCTCTGTGAGTTGTTCCTTGAAGTCATCCATGATGGAATATAACTCAACACAGGAGGTTGCATTACTCTCCAACTTCTTTACAACTTCCTCAAAGAGGGAGAGGATATTGTTGCAGAAGAGAAGGTAAACTCCACTATGTCTCCATCTTCTTCAGTTGAGTCTTCCTCTTCTCTGAGCTTTAACAAAGATTGAAGCTGTTTGGGACACTCGGCCCCCATGCTCTTGAAGTAAGACTTCAGTGCAGTCCAGGTTTGCATCAGTCGGTGGATGGCTGGATTAAGAGAGCCACCTGGTTGGACGTTCTTGGAACTGAACATCACAAAAGTCGCAAAACTCTTTGAGTGATTCTCTTTGTTTGGCAGATATGGAGAAGTGGCTATATACTTTCAGCACAACACTCTCCACATCTACAGTGAGCGGGTCTAATGCATACTTCACTGTGTTGTGCACAATGTGGGCATGGCAGTTCCCTTGCAGCAAATCTTTGTGTTTCTTCTTCAGGTTGGTTGCATTTCAGAAAAATGCACATAAAGTGCACAAAGACCTGCACACCGTCTGCACTTGTATTACGAACTTTATTGGCAACGTTTCGGTCAAAGACCTTCTTCAGGCATCTTGATGCGACATGTCTGATGCTCCCCAACAGCTTCAATATGACGGGCAGCTTGAGTGCTTTCTGAGCTGCCAGGTTTAGTGTGTGGGCATAACATTTTACATGCAGGAATCCTCCCAGTTGAGCAGCAAGAATCATGTTTGAAGCATTATCACTAGTTGGCACCAAATCTTCGGTACGGATGTGCCATTCTTCTGCTGCATTCTTTATCAGCTGCATCACATCTTTACCTGTGTGCCGCTCGGTCATTCTTCCTGTTTGTAGAACGGTAGACATCAGCTGCCAATCATCGTTGATGAAGTGCGCAGTTACAGTGACATACAAATCTGTAGCAATCGATGTCCACGCATCAGTCACGCATCAACCCTACTACCCGCTTGTTGCAGTGACTTCTCAACTTTGATTTTCGCCTCCATGTACTGACTGGGGATGACTGTGTGAAATGTGGCCGAGATGGGGCAACGTTTTTCTTTTCTTTGCACAACTTGCACACAGTGTAAGTTTTATCCAATTTCCGTGTCCACTCAACCTCATAAAAAACAAAATGTTGCCACACACTGGCTTTAAATGCAGAAGGAGCAGGTCTAATCCGTCTTTCCTTTTCTGCCATCTTTCTCTTTCTCTGGTCGGCGTGGTTGCTCTGTTTTGGTTAGGCGATTCTGGCGAAGCAGAAGCATGTGCGAGGCGAGTGGTGTGTACGCAGCCGTAACATGTCCGGTATGGCGCGGCAGCGCAGTCGCAGATTAGTTCTGCCCTTAAGCTCCGGTAAAAAAAAATATATATTATCGATTTTTGACATTTGTGAATCGATGAATTATCGCCCATGACGGCATCGCGATTAATCAAATCATCGATTTCCCCCCCCCCCCACCACTAGTCATTATCCAGACAGAGGATTTGGCACAGAACGCACCAGATGCAGCCACGGGATGTTGTCTTTAATATTTCCTGTTTTATTTAGTACAAACTACATATTATATGTGTTACACGCACAACATCAAACTACACACTGTAGGTATGTGTTACACACACATCAAACTAGTACACACTCCAGGTTTGTGTGTTACACACATCAGACTACACACTGCAGATATACACACGACTACACACTGCAGATATGTGTTACATACATAACATCAAACTACACACTGATGGTAGCCTTAGATTAAGACTCTCGTAGATTGATTTAATCGAATTTGACTTTTTCATGTCTACAAGCGTCTTAGTGCTCTTCCCCTGTGGACACTGCAGAGACACCAGCTGAGCCCGTAAAAAAACACCAAACTGCATATGCGTGCTGCATCTGTGTTGTTCCTTTTTACTGAGACCAAGTTTAAAATAAGAATTGAGTGCACAGAATATCGATATGAAGCAACTGAAAAACATGTAATTTCAAAGGTAGTGGATGAAGAGAGAGGATTTTTGTCCAACCACGAAACGGCAACCAATGGGTGCAAAGAGGGGCACAACCACGGGCAGGACTTGACAAAGGGTGAATTGCTCCCGATGTGCAGTTGGTGCCTTTCATGGTTTCCTCCGGTGTGTGTGTGTGTGTGTGGGTGTGTGGGTGAATGTAATGTAATGCACAATCTATGTAAAGCGTGTTGGATAAAGTGACTGCACCTTTCAACTGAACAGAGCATGGTTGTCAAGTTTGATTTGATTACATGATGGTATAATGTAAGGTTGCTGAATGATAACCAAAAGTTGTTTCTACTGGTGACTTCCACAGAGCACCACAGGGACAGGTCTACAACTCCTCCTCAGGTCTACAACATCTAGAGAGATGGCCTCCAAAACATCAACGTTGTCAGAGGGACAGCGACAGATGGACCAGGGACGTGGACTGTTTGATGCAACGATGCAACCTGTAGTAAAGTTGTACATGCTAGGTATGTACTGTTATATTTTCAACCTGTAGTAAAGTTGTGCAGGATAAGTATGTACTGTTTTATTTACAACCTGTATTAAAGTTGTACAGGATAGGTATGTACTGGGGGGTGAGAGAGCGAGAGGAGTGAAGAAGAAAGTTGGTTTTATGAAATCTTGACAGTCTAGTCGGCCAAGCCGTGTTACGTGACATGTGCGTTGGGTGGTGCACGTGATTATTGTTTACGGAAGCAGTAGATAGAATTACAGTGTCAAAGAACGGCAAGAAACTGGTCCTAAACTACCTAATGCACAGGTCGATTTGGTTTCATTCATACCCTCTCGGAGTGTACATGAGGGTACCTGGACCACACTTTGAAACCCACTTTGTTTCAGCCACCGTCAGAAAGAGTATAGGACGGAGTGAGTAGAAGGAGAAAGAGACAGACAACTACAGCATAGCTAGAATCCCTGGAGTTGAAGCAGAAACTAAATGCAATCTGAGGTAAAAAGTTTATATTTAATTTTTTCCAGAGTACTTAAATTTGGATGCACTTGAGTGCACAGCCAGCTAGAGTGTGTGAGGGAATGATTGGGAGTTCAATATACTCCATGGCCTTCTTCACGTTCATCCGAGGCATTGTCTCAGACCACAACGTGAACAGATTATTTTGTAATCTTCCATGTTTGAAGAATTCCAGCAAGCGTATCGCTATTACACTGCCTGTATGCTACCCACGACAATCTTGGTCGCATACAGGCTGATATTATACCAGAGCACTGTTTGCATTTTGCCATGCTTTGGTTTTTTTGTTGAACCCGAAAGTACTTCCAAACCAGCAACGACATGTTTGTTTTCATTCATTGAGTAAGGGTGTATGTGCGTGTGTTGTGTTGGGTAGCCAAGCCATGCTATAAATAAATAAATCACACCCGTGTGAAGTGAGGGGCGCTCGTATCATATGTCATCATATATCATCTCATTCTGGCCAATCACAATTTGCGTCCTCACTTTTGTCTTCAATGTTTGTGGTTAGTACACACTTTTGACTTCAATGTTTGTGTTTACACACTTTTGTCTTCAATGTTTGTTTACACAGACCCTCAAAGCTGGACATAGGATGGTCTAGCGCCCGTCAAAAATATGGGAAAGCGGTGAAGCAATAACACATGCACTGTCTAAGACGCAGTAAATATGGGTTAAGATCATCTGCACCCTTTGACGGCGTCAAAATGTGTAACTGGTCTAAATGAAAAGCCTGGAGTGGACACGTTGAGTCAGTATCTGATTCCCCACCATGATCTGATGGTGCTAGATTAATAGACTGCCTGTCAAATAGGTGGCCAGATAATATCACCTTAACTTTGGAGGCGGCTCAAAGACGAGGCAAGGGGAGAAACGGCAGAATGAATATCCTTGAGCATGTCTGTGTGATGTTGTAAACGCCTGTCAAGATACCCGTGAGCCGAGCTTTAATGTAGTCCATTTGTTTTCCCACAGTGTTGATTACTTCATGTTTCCTACAGCTGTGTTAACTTTTCCACCACATGTTCAGTACAGTATGTTGCACTTGCTGCCTACTGATCTTTTCAAGTTCATGAAGAAGAGGAGCTTGCAGTTCTTGCTGAGCTCTTCTGAATTCCAAAATGTTCCCTTGTATACCCAACAGATGTTATTCATGTCACATCAAAGTCGTTATTATTACAATCCTTATTCTATTCCTTCTTTGCAGACCAGTGTGCAGAGTCCAGCCTGAAGGTGAAGAGGTTTTGGAGTGTTAAACAGGAACCTGAAAACCACCTGGACATCAGTACGTTTAATGCTCTCTCTCTCTCTCTCTCTACATGTATGTATATCTATTAAGGCAGTTAACTCGTTGCCATTTTAACGGCGTTAATTTAATTAACGCCCGGTAAAGTTTGACAGAACGGTAGAGAGACGCATGCATGTTATTGTTGCAGGAATACAGCCAGCCAGTGAGATTCCAATAGCCCCGCCTCGCTCCCATTCCTCCCTCTCTCTCATTCCCACTCAGTCCGTCAGCTAGGCTGAATGCCTCCGTTTGGCTCGTTATTAATTAATTTGCTCCACAATGTGTAAGATCAGAAGCTCTTTGAAGTGGGCATTGGGCAAAGGAAAAACTCTTTGACAGTTTTGGTTGACAAACATAGCAGTTAGTTATGAAAGCTTGATGCTACACAGACCATGCTAATGACTGCTAAAGCTAATGTTGACAGCCTGACTGTGCGTGCACGCCCGCTCGCAGGAGAGAGGGGCAGGGGATGGACGGCTCTTCTTCTTCTTCTGAACCAGTGGTACGGGGACCACCAGTGTTCCCTGAGGGGGTTCCAGGTTGTCACCAGCTAAATGATGGAGTGTTGGTAACCAAATGAACCCTTGTAGATCTTCAATGAAACCAAGTGGGTCCATTTGGTTCCATTTTACACTCAAGAGTTGAATAATTGTTAAACATCTGCATTATTTAAGTTAATTTACAAGTCTACACAATTAGAGAATGTAGAAAACATGTTGATCAACATTTGCCTGTCCACTCTCCTAATGGTACCAATATCAATACAGCGGACAAATTCTTTAGTTTGGGTCTGGAAGGCTAAATGTCATCAAATGGTGGTCCGTGGCTCAAAAGCAGAATAAATAATGGACTTTGATATGAAAAATCTTGAAAACCACTTATTGTCTCCACCAGGCCGAAGGCATGGGGAGAGAGTATGTTTTGCACTCCGTCCGTGTGTGTGTGTGTCCTTCCGTCCGTCCTTCTGTCCGTCCGTTATCAGCTAATCTCCGGCACCGTTGGCCCGATCAATGCCAAACTTTGCACACACACTCCCTGGATGCCAACGATGAACCTCTGTCCCACATTTTCCAGAACGGCCTGTTATAGCGCCACCATGAGGCAGCTTTTCACATTGTTTACCTAAAACTGCACTGATCTGCGTGATACGTTGCATGCACACTCCCTAGAGGCCAAGGACAAACCTTTGACCTGCATTTTCCGCATCTGCCTTTTATAGCGCCACCAGGAGGCCGACTTTTGTAAAACAATTTTTTTGATATTACTCCTCCAGATTCTGTCCAAAAATCTCACACATCGTTACACAGTATCTCTATGGTCATGTGCTCAAGTCGGATCTGTCCGATATTTCATATTCCATCCTAATTGGCTATAATTGGCTTTCACAGTTTGCAAGATTGCCCCGTTTTGAACAAAAGCCTCAAATCATGAACACAGCATGCAATTTACGTGAAATCTTTCACACATTTTCTTACTAGGCTGAGGAATATATCCCACCCTTTTCACATTGGCCTGTTATAGCGCCACCAACAGGTTGATTTTTGCAAAACACATTTTTGGAACAAAATGCTTCAAAAACATGTTTATATTAATCCTAAACATTTTGCCAAACATCTCACACAGTCCTATCCTCCTGGTGGAGACCTGTGCCCAGAAGGGCACTTTTTCTAGTTTAAGGTATATTTAGAACGGATACAAAATGCGATGAATTGCGATTAAATATTTGAATCGATTGACAGCCCTAATATCTATATATATTTCCTTTCTTTTTTTAATGGAGAATTTACGTCATAGTGTCTGAGCAAATAGACATGTTACGTCATGATGATGTATGATGATAAGAGCGCCCCTCACTTCGCACGGGTGTGATTTTTTAAATTGTAAGGTTAATGGGCACTTCAAAACTGGAATATGCTCCGATTATGTGTTGGTAAATTAGAATGTTTGCAGTAAAAGGCATTTTTATGAATGATAATAAATAATTTATTTTTAAATACATAATATTTACAGCTGAAGTTCGTCCAACTACCAACCGTAAATGCTGCATGACATAATGTTCAAAGTTCATACAATTAATGGTTTTCTCTCATTCCTCCACCCTCCCCAGACCTCCTGCCCCTGCCAGTGTGTAAAGAGGAGGTTTTCCCTGAACACGAGGAGAAGAGCCCCAGTCTGGTCCAGGAGGAACATCAACCTCCACACATTAAAGATGAACAAGAGGAGCTACTTCAAAGACCAGAGGAGGCGATGATTTTAATAGCAGTGAAAAGTGAAGATGATGAAAATAGAGCGACAGAGCCTGTAACCAGCACCTTAAGTGTAGAGCACTGTGTAACATCACAAGCAGCCAGAGATGAGCAGCTCCTCTCTCCACACTGTTCTGAATCTGACATCACTGAAGACGGTGACGACAGGGAGGAGACCAGGGAAGGTCAGTCGACTGTAAACACACTGGAATCACGCAAGACACAAGATGTGGAAGAACAAACATTGTCTTCATGCCACAAGCTCTCCCAGAACCTGACATCGTCAACACAAACTCACTCCATGAAGAGCCACACGGGGAAGAAAAGTTTTAGTTGTACAAAATGTGTGGCAAAATGTTTAGTTGCAACGTTAATCTGAAGAGGCACACAGTTGTTCATACAGGGGAAAAGTCCTTTGCTTGCAAAGTTTGTGGTCAAGGATTTGGTCTAAAGAGTTATCTGAAATCACACATGATGACTCATACAGGGGAAAAGCCCTTTACATGCAAAGTTTGTGGTAAAGGCTGTCGTCAAAGTGGTGGGCTAAAACAACACATGCTGACTCATACAGGGGAAAAGCCCTTTAATTGCACAGTTTGTGGTAAAGGCTTTGGTCTCAGTGGTGCTCTAAAAACACACATGAGGACTCATACAGGGGAAAAGCCCTTTAGTTGCAATGTTTGTGATAAATACTTTAGTCAAAGTTGTACTCTAAAATCACACATGATGACTCATACAGGAGAAAAGCCCTTTGCTTGCACAGTTTGTGGTAAAGGCTTTCGTAGAATGACTCATCTGAAAATACACATGATGACTCATACAGGAGAAAAGCCCTTTGCTTGCAAGAAGTAGAAGTAGGTCGGGAGTGGCTTATTGTCGGTATCAGCCGGTAACATGCGCAAGTCTATCTCCGTTACAATGTGCTAGACCCCTGGGAGATGGATTGCTGAGGTGGAGCGCCACACCTACCATCAGCTCCCAGTACCCACGACTTGCTGCATCAAGCCGTGCTACTCATACACTGAGTTGGCGGTGCCCGGGATCGAAGCCATGCACTTGTGGTGTCCAAAGGCGAGAGCTCTACCAACTGAGCTACCCGGACACAGACACTTTGCAAAGTTTGTGCTAAAGGATGTACTCAAGTGGTGATCTAAAAAATCACACCCGTGTGAAGTGAGTGCTGCTAATATATTTAAGTCTAACTCCTGTTGCTATGATTAGGTGATGTAAAACAAACATTAAATTATCTTTATTGTTAATGGCATTTAATGTTTGTTAGGGACAAGATGACGTAAATTTTCCCTTCATTGTCAATGGCGTTTTTAAAACAAACGTATATGGGAGGTGCTAGCGCTCCTCAAAAAACACATGAGGACTCATATGGGGGAAAAGCCCTTTGCTTGCAAAGTTTGTGGTAAAGGCTGTAGTCAAAGTGGTGAGCTAATGGAACACATGAGGACTCATACAGGAGAAAGCCCTTTAGTTGATTAGATTGTGGCATATGCTTTGCTAAAATGATCTAAAAACATGAGGATTCATACAGGGGGAAAGCCCTTTGCTTGTACAGTTTGTTAAAATAAACCCTTTTGCTGCCGGCTTTGGAAAATGCACATGTGAAGATAATGAGGATTGATACTGGGGAGAAGCTGTTACATTAAAGGGGCATTCCACTCATTTTCATAGTAAAATGTTGAAAATTAGTGGAATGCCCCTTTAACAAGAAATACATGCCTGTTTCAAATAAGCATTCTGAGTTGACACACAGACAAATGTAAAATCATTCAATGTAATCCAGCATGACAATGACAGGTCAGATACTAAAGCAGGAATCACATCATCTGAATATCAACATCAATAAATCATTTATTTATCATTATCTTGTATATGAAAATAGTAATAATTTCCTTCAAGTTTATATTTGGTTGACATCATCACTTAATTTACATGTTTAAGTTCTACTGACCTTTTTGTAGTTCTGTAGAAGTGCTGTTTGTAAAGCCAAAGCTTTGTTGTTATATTAAATGAAGGTTTCTCTGCTACAGGTTATTTGTGTTATGTATATCATTACAGAAATGTTATGAAACGGTGCAAGGTTCACCAAATTGTGTACTTAGGCCTACCCCATTATAACTACTGTGAACAATAAAGCAACAATCACGGTTTCATTTTAGAGACTATAAACCTTGCAATTAAACTATTACTACAGGTTATATTATTGGAGTAAGTATACATTTTACAGCCAGACACCGAGGACAGGGACACCACCCTAGCCGTAGATATAGTTGCTAGGGCACCAGGTGGGGTGTGCCCTGTCCGCCCGTGGCAGGACCCGTCTGTAGGGAGGCTGGGAGAGGATGCCAGGGGAAGAAGGCCAGCAGCAACAATGGTCAGGTGGTGGAGGTCCAACAAGGTGGCCATGACGGAGCTGTCTGAGTAGAGGGGGAGCTGATGGAAAGCAGGAGAGGGGTTAAGTTGAGACTGACCCCTCTTCCGAGATAAGTACCCCCTCTTGCCTTAGGATAGCTGCCTCAACTGTTTCGTTTTTAGCTTGTTTTGTTTGTATTGATTACTGCCCGGCCGGCAGCCGTTAACCAGACATTTTAGCTTGTGATATTTATTCAGTCACTTTGACCTCACTTGGTCTTGTGTGAATGGTTGCAGACTTACAGCATGCATTTTAATAGTGCATGCTTATTATTGTGTGTAGTGCTGAGTGTAGTGTATTGTGTGCATATCTAGGAGGCCATAGTTTTACAGGAACAAGGTGATTGATTGATTTCCGTTTGATCCGTCAAAGGAGCTGCCCTCAAACAAAGGACATGCTTGTCAGAGGGACATTATTGGACTGAACATTATGGACTGATGGACACCTGGCAGAAGGACTATTGGGGCTGGATTAGGGATGTATTTGATGTCATGTTTTCTCTTTTTAATCAAATTAAGCCCTGTTTTTTACTCTGCTCAACCCCGTTTTTTTTTGTAACCCCTTTTTCACCCCTGTGTCAATTATCTAATGTGATCCTGGGCTCTACACACCCTCCGCCAACCTAGTCCCCATATATGGGGACATGGGGAGAGCAACGGACTTGAACTCATGCTCCCTTCATGCCTGAGTGTCCAAGTTGCTCCTTTACACCTGACAGGGGGGAGTTTCCCTGGTTGGACGTAGCGCGTGGAAGGAACACGTTATTCCAACCAGTTCCTTTCCCCTCCATCAAGCACCCCGGCTGGCCAGGAGGAGGCAGTTTAGAGACCAGGATTACTGCATGTCTTTTGTGAGGGTATACCTACCCTAGGGGACACGGGGAGAACATGCAAACTCCACACAGAAAGGCCAACCCCGCCTCGGGTATGGGCACTGATGACGCGGAGGAGGAAACACGCCGCCAGCACCCACATCGTCTGGTATTCCGTCCGAAAAAAATTATAACTTTGGCATGCTACTAGTCCTACATACTTACACCTAGAATCCCCATTCAAACCTATTTAGGTTCATCTTACGGTGGACATGTTTGCCTGAAAAGGAATCTTTGAAATGTTTCATAGTTTTAGAAATATAAATTCTCACCTGACTTAGACACAGAGACACTGGCTAGTTATCTGAAAGACAAACTATCTAGAGATGTGACTTGTCTAAAGATAGCCACTGACCAAACCAGGTACAGCTCATTCAAAATAACCGCTGAATGCAAAGAGGTTGACGAGATGTATGAGCCGCAGCTATGGCCAGAAGGAACGTATGTGCGGCGGTTTTACGAGCCGCGTAAGCCAAGGGCTGCTGCTGCCGCGGCGGGTGTAAAGCTACCTGAGAGCAACAGCCGGGCGGGGGTCCGGGGCGATTCAACATAAATGAACATACATGTCGTATCATACAATGCGCGCGGATTGCGTGTTGGGCATAGTGAAGCAGATAAATCACGCCGTTTTGTGGTGGACAAACTATTGGAGACTAGTGATGTATTATGTGTTCAAGAGACATTTTTGCCTAAACAGGACCTGGAGAGACTAAATTCCCTGCATAATGACTTCTATGGGGCAGGGGAATCCACTACTGACCTGAGCAATAACATTGTTCGTGGCAGAATACCTGGAGGAGTGGCCATTTTATGGAATAAAAAGTATGATCAGCTAGTTAACGTGGTGAGAATGGATGTTGACTGGGCAATAGGAATTGAATTCAACTGTGGTGGTAAAAAAATCATCATCTTGAATATATACACACCATATGAAAGTTCACACAATGAAGATGAATATCTGAACAGATTGGCCTGTGTTTTGTCTTTTATTGAGGACAATGCCTCCACATGCATATACGTGGTGGGAGATTTGAATGCAGATGTTTCTGATGTCAACTCCTCATTTGCTAAACACTTAAAGCAGTTCTGCTCTGACAGTGGCTTGATTCTTTCCAGTAAGTTGTTGTTGCCTGATGACAGCTACACCTACATCAGTGAGGCGTGGCACACAACTTCATGGTTGGATCATTGCATATGTACAGCTGATGCACATGACTCCTTACAGACTATGAGAATTTGTTATGAATTTCCCATCTCAGATCATGTACCTTTTTCTGTCTCTGTAAATATGGGTCAGGTACCCACTCTGTTGCCTGTGGACAATAATATGAGTTCTGGGAGGGTTGACTGGTCTAACTTGACTGAGGAGGATATCAGCCAGTACCAGATTCAGTCCAACACCATGTTGAGTAACATTGTACTGCCAAGAGATGCTGCCGTGTGTAGTGATGTAAACTGTAAAAATCCTCAACATTGCACTGAACTATGTAATTTCTATGACTGCATTGTGGAGTCTCTACTTAAGTCCAGCAGGCCTCTGTATAAACATAGGACCAACAAATACAAGGCTAAGCCAGGCTGGAAGGAACATGTAGGTGAGCTTCATGCCGAGGCTAGAAGAGCCTTCAAAGCCTGGGTTATGTCAGGAAGACAAAGACATGGTCCCTTATTTGAACAAAAGAAACGTTCAAATGCAAATTTTAAATATGCTTTGCGTTTCATAAAAAAAAACGAAAATACAATGAGGGCTGATTCTCTTGCAAAGAAGCTACAACAACATAATGCAAATGACTTCTGGAAAGAAATCAAGGTATTAAATAAGTGCAAAACATCGCTGCCAACCAACATTGATAAGGCTACTGGCTCAGAGGAGATTGCCCAACTGTGGCAGAAACATTATTATGAACTGTTCAATTGCGTTCAAAGTAATGCCTTTATAGTGGGCAACATTGACAACAGTGAGGATGTTACCATTTCCCCACAAGAAATCTACGATGCAATCAGAGTACTTAAAGATAATAAGGCATGTGGTATTGACAAAATATCGGCCGAGCATTTAAAATTTGCAAGCAGAAAACTTTGTCCCTTACTCTCTATCTGCTTCACTGGGTTTTTAATACATGGTGTTCTACCAAGTTCCATTGTATCAGTCTTATTAGTGCCCGTCATTAAAGACAAGTCTGGGAAGCTGAATAGCTCCGATAATTATCGACCAATAGCCCTGGCCAGTATTTTATCCAAGGTCTTGGAGAGGACTATACTGAACAGACTGGAGAAGTTTGTCCTGACGTCTGACAACCAGTTCGGTTTTAAACCTAAACATGGTACCGATATGTGTATCCTTGCCCTAAAGGAAATTTTAGATTTATATAACGGGCATAATACCACTATTTTTACATGTTTTATTGACTTATCGAAGGCCTTTGATCGTGTCAATCACGAAAAATTATTTAATAAATTACAGAACAGAGGGGTTCCTACCTCTTTAATAAGAATCCTGGCCTTTTGGTATACACATCAAACTATGTGTGTTAGATGGGGTAACTGTGTGTCGTCACATTTTACTGTGAAAAATGGCGTCAGACAGGGAAGCATTTTATCCCCTTTGCTTTTTAATTTATATATGGATGACCTATCTAAACAGCTGAACAGCTGTGATACAGGGTGTCGGGTCGGTGACACAGTCATCAACCACTTGATGTACGCAGATGATTTGGTCATCCTATGCCCATATAGTGCTGGCCTTCAGCAGTTACTGAGGGTCTGTTCTCAATATGGCTCAGACTGTGACATTATTTATAATGCGAAGAAGAGTAACATCATGATTGTAAGAACCAAGGAAGACAGTAAACTGTCATTTCCAGTCTTTTTTCTGTCTGGTACAGCCCTTAAAGTCTGTGATGAGGTCAAGTACTTAGGCCACTATTTAACAAATGACCTATCTGATGATAGGGACATATACAGGCAACGTAGAATGCTATATGCACAAGCAAACATGATTGTTCGTAAGTTTAGTATGTGTTCAACTTCTGTGAAGTCCACACTATTTATATCTTTTTGCACACCTATGTATACTGCCCACTTGTGGCGGCGCTACAAAAAGGGCAGTATGCAGAAACTCAATGTGGCTTATAATGATGCCATGAGACTACTGCTTAAAGTGCCACGGTGCAGCAGTGCAAGCGAAATGTTTGTCAGCATCGGCGTACCCACCTGCTCAGCTGTGCTGAGGAACCTCATGTACAAATGTATGTGTAGGCTGTCTGATTCTGCCAACAGCATTATTGTTATTCTGACTAACCCTTTATTGAGTTCAGTCAGGTTTGTTTCTAAACTGTGGAACCATTGGCGTGTAAGCCTGTATAGTATGCACTTGTGATTTTATGCAGACAATGTCTGCCTTTTGTTTGTCTCTGTATTTGTATGTTTTGTTTTTTTATGTCACTATGGACCTTGTGTCTTTAATAAAGTTTGATTGATTGATTGATTGATAGTGCTTTAAATGTGAGAAATTTATAATGGCAGATAGTGGCACGTCAAAAAATCACTTTCACCTAGAAACTCCATTCACATTATTTAAAATTCAGCTTACTGTGGAGACACATGCTGGAACTTTTTACTTTGAAATGTTTTGTAGTTTCTGAGTTATTTAACTTAAACGCCCAATGCATTCTCAATGGCAATAGCACAAACTTTGGCATGCTACTAGTCCTACATACTTACACCTAGAAACCCCATTCAAACGTATTTAGGTTCATCTTACGGTGGACATGTTTGCCTGAAAAGGAATCTTTGAAATGTTTCATAGTTTTAGAAATATAGTGCTTTAAATGTGAGAAATGTATAATGGCAGATAGTGGCACGTCAAAAAATCACTTTCACCTAGAAACTCCATTCACACTATTTATTATTCAGCTTACTGTGGAGACACATGCTGGAACTTTTTACTTTGAAATGGTTTGTAGTTTCTGAGTTATTTAACTTAAACGCCCAATGCATTCTCAATGGCAATAGCACAAACTTTGGCATGCTACTAGTCCTACATACTTACACCTAGAAACCCCATTCAAACGTATTTAGGTTCATCTTACGGTGGACATGTTTGTCTGAAAAGGAATCTTTGAAATGTTTCATAGTTTTAGAAATATAGTGCTTTTATAGTTCCAGCATGTGTCTCCACAGTAAGCTGAATTATAAAAAGTGTGAATGGAGTTTCTAGGTGAAAGTGCTTTTTTGACGTGCCAATATCTGCCATTGAGCCCCATTGTAAAATTCTCAAATTTGAAAGGACTATATTTCTAAAACTATGAAACATTTCAAAGATTCCTTTTCAGGCAAACATGTCCACCGTAAGATGAACCTAAGTAGGCTTGAATGGGGTTTCTAGGTGTAAGTATGTAGGACTATAGTAGCATGCCAAAGTTTGTGCTATTGCCATTGAGAATGCATTGGGCGTTAAAGTAAAATAACTCAGAAACTACAAAACATTTCAAAGTAAAAAGTTACAGCATGTGTCTCCACAGTAAGCTGAATTATAAAACGTGTGAATGGAGTTTCTAGGTGAAAGTGATTTTGACGTGCCACTATCTGCCATTATAAATTTCTCACATTTAAAGCACTATATTTCTAAAACTATGAAACATTTCAAAGATTCCTTTTCAGGCAAACACGTCCACCGTAAGATGAACCTAAATAGGTTTCAATGGGAATTCTAGGTGTAAGTATGTAGGACTAGTAGTAGCATGCCAAAGTTATAATTTTTTTCGGACGGCATACTATAGCATGTCGTTTTTCATGATTTTGGAGGATTTGAAAAAAAGATGAAAATCGTGAAAAAAAGACATACTATAGTCCATGGTTTGGGACGGCATAATATATTATGTCATATTTTCAAGATTTTGGGACACTATGTCAGAGCCAGGACATGAACCTGCTGCCTCCTGATTACCAGGCAGGCTCTGTACCCAGTGAGCCACTATGCATGCTGTTCTTAAAAGGCCGAATAGATAATGACAGAAGAGCCAGAGACTTGTTTCCATTGTGGTTCATAAACATTCAAGCGTCTAGAGATAATCAACAGCAAAAGAAACAATAGACAAATCTCCTGTTATTTTATTTTTTGTATTTTATTTTTGTATCAATGTTGTACTCAAAGGGAACAGCAGACTGCATTGTGGCAGGTAGCAAGTAGATCAGTGACTTAGCACACTGGCTGCATGATCTGGAGATAGTGGGTTCAAACCCCACTCAAATCTTTACTTGCCAAAATCTGCCATTGACCCCCATTCTGAATTTCTCAAATTTAAAAGCACTATATTTCTAAAACTATGAAACATTTCAAATATTCCTTTTCAGGCAAACATGTCCACCGTAGGATGAACCTAAGTAGGCTTGAATGGGGTTTCTAGGTGTAAGTATGTAGGACTAGTAGCATGCCAAAGTTTGTGCTATTGCCATTGAGAATGCATTGGGCGTTAAAGTTAAATAACTCAGAAACTACAAAACATTTCAAAGTAAAAAGTTCCAGCATGTGTCTCCACAGTAAGCTGAATTATAAAAAGTGTGAATGGAGTTTCTAGGCGAAAGTGCTTTTTTGACGTGCCAATATCTGCCATTGAGCCCCATTGTAAAATTCTCAAATTTGAAAGCACTATATTTCTAAAACTATGAAACATTTCAAACATGTCCACCGTAAGATGAACCTAAATAGGTTTGAATGGGGATTCTAGGTGTAAGTATGTAGGACTAGTAGCATGCCAAAGTTATAATTTTTTCGGATGGCATACTATAGCGTGTCGTTTTTCGTAATTTTGGACTTTTTGAAAAAAAGATGAAAATCATGAAAGAACGACATACTATAGTTCATGGCTTCGGACGGCATACTATAGCATATCGTTTTTCATGATGAAAATCATGAAAAAATACATACTATAGTCCATGGTTTGGGACGGCATAATATATTATGTCATATTTTCATGATTTTGGGACACTATGCCAGAGCCAGGACTTGAACCTGCAGCCTCCTGATTACCAGGCAGGCTCTGTACCCAGTGAGCCACTGTGCATGCTGTTCTTAAAAGGCCGTATAGATAATGACAGAAGAGCCAGAGACTTGTTTCCATTGTCGTTCATAAACATTCGAGCGTCTAGAGATAAACAACAGCAAAATAAACAATAGACAAATCTCCTGTTATTTTATTTTTTGTATTTTATTTTTGTATCAATGTTGTACTCAAAGGGAACATCAGACTGCATCGTGGCAGGTAGCAAGTAGATCAGTGACTTAGAACACTGGCTGCATGATCTGGAGATAGTGGGTTCAAACCCCACTCAAATCTTTACTTGCCAAAATCTACCATTGACCCCCATTCTGAATTTCTCAAATTTAAAAGCACTATATTTCTAAAACTATGAAACATTTCAAAGATTCCTTTTCAGGCAAAAATGTCCACCGTAAGATGAACCTAAGTAGGCTTGAATGGGGTTTCTAGGTTTAAGTATGTAGGACTAGTAGCATGCCAAAGTTTGTGCTATTGCCATTGAGAATGCATTGGGCGTTAAAGTTAAATAACTCAGAAACTACAAAACATTTCAAAGTAAAAAGTTCCAGCATGTGTCTCCACAGTAAGCTGAATTATAAAAAGTGTGAATGGAGTTTCTAGGTGAAAGTGATTTTGACGTGCCACTATCTGCCATTATACATTTCTCACATTTAAAGCACTATATTTCTAAAACTATGAAACATTTCAAAGATTCCTTTTCAGGCAAACACGTCCACCGTAAGATGAACCTAAATAGGTTTGAATGGGGATTCTAGGTGTAAGTATGTAGGACTAGTAGCATGCCAAAGTTATAATTTTTTTCGGACGGCATACTATAGCATGTCGTTTTTCATGATTTTGGAGGATTTGAAAAAAAGATGAAAATCGTGAAAAAACGACATACTATAGTCCATGGTTTGGGACGGCATAATATATTATGTCATATTTTCATGATTTTGGGACACTATGCCAGAGACAGGACTTGAACCTGCAGCCTCCTGATTACCAGGCAGGCTCTGTACCCAGTGAGCCACTGTGCATGCTGTTCTTAAAAGGCCGAATAGATAATGACAGAAGAGCCAGAGACTTGTTTCCATTGTGGTTCATAAACATTCGAGCGTCTAGAGATAAACAACAGCAAAATAAACAATAGACAAATCTCCTGTTATTTTATTTTTTGTATTTTATTTTTGTATCAATGTTGTACTCAAAGGGAACGTCAGACTGCATCGTGGCAGGTAGCAAGTAGATCAGTGACTTAGAACACTGGCTGCATGATCTGGAGATAGTGGGTTCAAACCCCACTCAAATCTTTACTTGCCAAAATCTGCCATTGACCCCCATTCTGAATTTCTCAAATTTAAAAGCACTATATTTCTAAAACTATGAAACATTTCAAAGATTCCTTTTCAGGCAAAAATGTCCACCGTAAGATGAACCTAAGTAGGCTTGAATGGGGTTTCTAGGTGTAAGTATGTAGGACTAGTAGCATGCCAAAGTTTGTGCTATTGCCATTGAGAATGCATTGGGCGTTAAAGTTAAATAACTCAGAAACTACAAAACATTTCAAAGTAAAAAGTTCCAGCATGTGTCTCCACAGTAAGCTGAATTATACAAAGTGTGAATGGAGTTTCTAGGTGAAAGTGATTTTGACGTGCCAATATCTGCCATTATACATTTCTCACATTTAAAGCACTATATTTCTAAAACTATGAAACATTTCAAAGATTCCTTTTCAGGCAAACACGTCCACCGTAAGATGAACCTAAATAGGTTTGAATGGGGATTCTAGGTGTAAGTATGTAGGACTAGTAGCATGCCAAAGTTATAATTTTTTTCGGACGGCATACTATAGCATGTCGTTTTTCATGATTTTGGAGGATTTGAAAAAAAGATGAAAATCGTGAAAAATCGACATACTATAGTCCATGGTTTGGGACGGCATAATATATTATGTCATATTTTCATGATTTTGGGACACTATGCCAGAGACAGGACTTGAACCTGCAGCCTCCTGATTACCAGGCAGGCTCTGTACCCAGTGAGCCACTGTGCATGCTGTTCTTAAAAGGCCGAATAGATAATGACAGAAGAGCCAGAGACTTGTTTCCATTGTGGTTCATAAACATTCAAGCGTCTAGAGATAATCAACAGCAAAAGAAACAATAGACAAATCTCCTGTTATTTTATTTTTTGTATTTTATTTTTGTATCAATGTTGTGCTCAAAGGGAACAGCAGACTGCATTGTGGCAGGTAGCAAGTAGATCAGGGACTTAGCACACTGGCTGCATGATCTGGAGATAGTGGGTTCAAACCCCACTCAAATCTTTACTTGCCAAAATCTGCCATTGACCCCCATTCTGAATTTCTCAAATTTAAAAGCACTATATATCTAAAACTATGAAACATTTCAAATATTCCTTTTCAGGCAAACATGTCCACCGTAAGATGAACCTAAGTAGGCTTGAATGGGGTTTCTAGGTGTAAGTATGTAGGACTAGTAGCATGCCAATGTTTGTGCTATTGCCATTGAGAATGCATTGGGCGTTAAAGTTAAATAACTCAGAAACTACAAAACATTTCAAAGTAAAAAGTTCCAGCATGTGTCTCCACAGTAAGCTGAATTATAAAAAGTGTGAATGGAGTTTCTAGGCGAAAGTGCTTTTTTGACGTGCCAATATCTGCCATTGAGCCCCATTGTAAAATTGAATTTCTCAAATTTAAAAGCACTATATTTCTAAAACTATGAAACATTTCAAAGATTCAACTTTAACGCCCAATGCATTCTCAATGGCAATAGCACAAACTTTGGCATGCTACTAGTCCTACATACTTACACCTAGAAACCCCATTCAAGCCTACTTAGGTTCATCTTACGGTGGACATGTTTGCCTGAAAAGGAATCTTTGAAATGTTTCATAGTTTTAGAAATATAGTGCTTTCAAATTTGAGAATTTTACAATGGGGCTCAATGGCAGATATTGGCACGTCAAAAAAGCACTTTCGCCTAGAAACTCCATTCACACTTTTTATAATTCAGCTTACTGTGGAGACACATGCTGGAACTTTTTACTTTGAAATGTTTTGTATTTTCTGAGTTATTTAACTTTAACGCCCAATGCATTCTCAATGGCAATAGCACAAACTTTGGCATGCTACTAGTCCTACATACTTACACCTAGAAACCCCATTCAAGCCTACTTAGGTTCATCTTACGGTGGACATGTTTGCCTGAAAAGGAATCTTTGAAATGTTTCATAGTTTTAGAAATATAGTGCTTTCAAATTTGAGAATTTTACAATGGGGCTCAATGGCAGATATTGGCACGTCAAAAAAGCACTTTCGCCTAGAAACTCCATTCACACTTTTTATAATTCAGCTTACTGTGGAGACACATGCTGGAACTTTTTACTTTGAAATGTTTTGTAGTTTCTGAGTTATTTAACTTTAACGCCCAATGCATTCTCAATGGCAATAGCACAAACTTTGGCATGCTACTAGTCCTACATACTTACACCTAGAAACCCCATTCAAGCCTACTTAGGTTCATCTTACGGTGGACATGTTTGCCTGAAAAGGAATCTTTGAAATGTTTCATAGTTTTAGAAATATAGTGCTTTCAAATTTGAGAATTTTACAATGGGGCTCAATGGCAGATATTGGCACGTCAAAAAAGCACTTTCACCTAGAAACTCCATTCAAACTTTTTATAATTCAGCTTACTGTGGAGACACATGCTGGAACTTTTTACTTTGAAATGTTTTGTAGTTTCTGAGTTATTTAACTTTAACGCCCAATGCATTCTCAATGGCAATAGCACAAACTTTGGCATGCTACTAGTCCTACATACTTACACCTAGAAACCCCATTCAAGCCTACTTAGGTTCATCTTACGGTGGACATTTTTGCCTGAAAAGGAATCTTTGAAATGTTTCATAGTTTTAGAAATATAGTGCTTTCAAATTTGAGAATTTTACAATGGGGCTCAATGGCAGATTTTGGCACGTCAAAAAAGCACTTTCACCTAGAAACTCCATTCACACTTTTTAAAATTCAGCTTACTGTGGAGACACATGCTGGAACTTTTTACTTTGAAATGTTTTGTAGTTTCTGAGTTATTTAACTTTAACGCCCAATGCATTCTCAATGGCAATAGCACAAACTTTGGCATGCTACTAGTCCTACATACTTACACCTAGAAACCCCATTCAAGCCTACTTAGGTTCATCTTACGGTGGACATGTTTGCCTGAAAAGGAATATTTAAATGTTTCATAGTTTTAGAAATATAGTGCTTTTAAATTTGAGAAATTCAGAATGGGGGTCAATGGCAGATTTTGGCAAGTAAAGATTTGAGTGAGGTTTGAACCCACTATCTCCAGATCATGCAGCCAGTGTGCTAAGTCACTGATCTACTTGTTACCTGCCACAATGCAGTCTGCTGTTCCCTTTGAGTACAACATTGATACAAAAATAAAATACAAAAAATAAAATAACAGGAGATTTGTCTATTGTTTCTTTTGCTGTTGATTATCTCTAGACGCTCGAATGTTTATGAACCACAATGGAAACAAGTCTCTGGCTCTTCTGTCATTATCTATTCGGCCTTTTAAGAACAGCATGCACAGTGGCTCACTGGGTACAGACCCTGCCTGGTAATCAGGAGGCTGCAGGTTCAAGTCCTGGCTCTGACTTAGTGTCCAAAAATCATGATAATATGACATAATATGTTATGCCGTCCCAAACCATGGACTATAGTATGTTGTTTTTTCATGATTTTCATCTTTTTTTCAAATCCTCCAAAATCATGAAAAACGACATGCTATAGTATGCCGTCCGAAGCCATGAACTATAGTATGTCGTTTTTTCATGATTTTCATCTTTTTTTCAAATAGTCCAAAATCACGAAAAACGACATGCTATAGTATGCCGTCCGAAGCCATGAACTATAGTATGTCGTTTTTTCATGATTTTCATATTCTTTTCAAATAGTCCAAAATCACGAAAAACGACATGCTATAGTATGCCGTCCGAAAAAAATTATAACTTTGGCATGCTACTAGTCCTACATACTTACACCTAGAATCCCCATTCAAACCTATTTAGGTTCATCTTACGGTGGACATGTTTGCTTGAAAAGGAATCTTTGAAATGTTTCATAGTTTTAGAAATATAGTGCTTTAAATGTGAGAAATTTATAATGGCAGATAGTGGCACGTCAAAATCACTTTCACCTAGAAACTCCATTCACACGTTTTATAATTCAGCTTACTGTGGAGACACATGCTGGAACTTTTTACTTTGAAATGTTTTGTAGTTTCTGAGTTATTTAACTTTAACGCCCAATGCATTCTCAATGGCAATAGCACAAACTTTTGCATGCTACTAGTCCTACATACTTACACCTAGAAACCCCATTCAAGCCTACTTAGGTTCATCTTACGGTGGACATGTTTGCCTGAAAAGGAATCTTTGAAATGTTTCATAGTTTTAGAAATATAGTGCTTTCAAATTTGAGAATTTTACAATGGGGCTCAATGGCAGATATTGGCACGTCAAAAAAGCACTTTCACCTAGAAACTCCATTCACACTTTTTATAATTCAGCTTACTGTGGAGACACATGCTGGAACTTTTTACTTTGAAATGTTTTGAAGTTTCTGAGTTATTTAACTTTAACGCCCAATGCATTCTCAATGGCAATAGCACAAACTTTGGCATGCTACTAGTCCTACATACTTACACCTAGAAACCCCATTCAAGCCTACTTAGGTTCATCTTACGGTGGACATTTTTGCCTGAAAAGGAATCTTTGAAATGTTTCATAGTTTTAGAAATATAGTGCTTTTAAATTTGAGAAATTCAGAATGGGGGTCAATGGCAGATTTTGGCAAGTAAAGATTTGAACCCACAATCTCCAGATCATGCAGCCAGTGTGCTAAGTCACTGATCTACTTTCTACCTGCCACAATGCAGTCTGATGTTCCCTTTGAGTACAACATTGATACAAAAATAAAATACAAAAAATAAAATAACAGGAGATTTGTCTATTGTTTCTTTTGCTGTTGTTTATCTCTAGACGCTCGAATGTTTATGAACCACAATGGAAACAAGTCTCTGGCTCTTCTGTCATTATCTATTCGGCCTTTTAAGAACAGCATGCACAGTGGCTCACTGGGTACAGAGCCTGCCTGGTAATCAGGAGACTGCAGGTTCAAGTCCTGGCTCTGGCATAGTGTCCCAAAATCATGAAAATATGACATAATATATTATGCCGTCCCAAACCATGGACTATAGTATGTCTTTTTTCATGATTTTCATCATGAAAAACGATATGCTATAGTATGCCGTCCGAAGCCATGAACTATAGTATGTCGTTCTTTCATGATTTACATCTTTTTTTCAAAAAGTCCAAAATTACGAAAAACGACATGCTATAGTATGCCGTCCGAAAAAAATTATAACTTTGGCATGCTACTAGTCCTACATAATTACACCTAGAATCCCCATTCAAACCTATTTAGGTTCATCTTACGATGGACATGTTTGCTTGAAAAGGAATCTTTGAAATGTTTCATAGTTTTAGAAAAATAGTGCTTTAAATGTGAGAAATTTATAATGGCAGATAGTGGCACGTCAAAATCACTTTCACCTAGAAACTCCATTCACACGTTTTATAATTCAGCTTACTGTGGAGACACATGCTGGAACTTTTTACTTTGAAATGTTTTGTAGTTTCTGAGTTATTTAACTTTAACGCCCAATGCATTCTCAATGGCAATAGCACAAACTTTTGCATGCTACTAGTCCTACATACTTACACCTAGAAACCCCATTCAAGCCTACTTAGGTTCATCTTACGGTGGACATGTTTGCCTGAAAAGGAATCTTTGAAATGTTTCATAGTTTTAGAAATATAGTGCTTTCAAATTTGAGAATTTTACAATGGGGCTCAATGGCAGATATTGGCACGTCAAAAAAGCACTTTCACCTAGAAACTCCATTCACACTTTTTATAATTCAGCTTACTGTGGAGACACATGCTGGAACTTTTTACTTTGAAATGTTTTGAAGTTTCTGAGTTATTTAACTTTAACGCCCAATGCATTCTCAATGGCAATAGCACAAACTTTGGCATGCTACTAGTCCTACATACTTACACCTAGAAACCCCATTCAAGCCTACTTAGGTTCATCTTACGGTGGACATTTTTGCCTGAAAAGGAATCTTTGAAATGTTTCATAGTTTTAGAAATATAGTGCTTTTAAATTTGAGAAATTCAGAATGGGGGTCAATGGCAGATTTTGGCAAGTAAAGATTTGAACCCACAATCTCCAGATCATGCAGCCAGTGTGCTAAGTCACTGATCTACTTTCTACCTGCCACAATGCAGTCTGATGTTCCCTTTGAGTACAACATTGATACAAAAATAAAATACAAAAAATAAAATAACAGGAGATTTGTCTATTGTTTCTTTTGCTGTTGTTTATCTCTAGACGCTCGAATGTTTATGAACCACAATGGAAACAAGTCTCTGGCTCTTCTGTCATTATCTATTCGGCCTTTTAAGAACAGCATGCACAGTGGCTCACTGGGTACAGAGCCTGCCTGGTAATCAGGAGACTGCAGGTTCAAGTCCTGGCTCTGGCATAGTGTCCCAAAATCATGAAAATATGACATAATATATTATGCCGTCCCAAACCATGGACTATAGTATGTCTTTTTTCATGATTTTCATCATGAAAAACGATATGCTATAGTATGCCGTCCGAAGCCATGAACTATAGTATGTCGTTCTTTCATGATTTACATCTTTTTTTCAAAAAGTCCAAAATTACGAAAAACGACATGCTATAGTATGCCGTCCGAAAAAAATTATAACTTTGGCATGCTACTAGTCCTACATAATTACACCTAGAATCCCCATTCAAACCTATTTAGGTTCATCTTACGATGGACATGTTTGCTTGAAAAGGAATCTTTGAAATGTTTCATAGTTTTAGAAAAATAGTGCTTTAAATGTGAGAAATTTATAATGGCAGATAGTGGCACGTCAAAATCACTTTCACCTAGAAACTCCATTCACACGTTTTATAATTCAGCTTACTGTGGAGACACATGCTGGAACTTTTTACTTTGAAATGTTTTGTAGTTTCTGAGTTATTTAACTTTAACGCCCAATGCATTCTCAATGGCAATAGCACAAACTTTTGCATGCTACTAGTCCTACATACTTACACCTAGAAACCCCATTCAAGCCTACTTAGGTTCATCTTACGGTGGACATGTTTGCCTGAAAAGGAATCTTTGAAATGTTTCATAGTTTTAGAAATATAGTGCTTTCAAATTTGAGAATTTTACAATGGGGCTCAATGGCAGATATTGGCACGTCAAAAAAGCACTTTCACCTAGAAACTCCATTCACACTTTTTATAATTCAGCTTACTGTGGAGACACATGCTGGAACTTTTTACTTTGAAATGTTTTGAAGTTTCTGAGTTATTTAACTTTAACGCCCAATCCATTCTCAATGGCAATAGCACAAACTTTGGCATGCTACTAGTCCTACATACTTACACCTAGAAACCCCATTCAAGCCTACTTAGGTTCATCTTACGGTGGACATTTTTGCCTGAAAAGGAATCTTTGAAATGTTTCATAGTTTTAGAAATATAGTGCTTTTAAATTTGAGAAATTCAGAATGGGGGTCAATGGCAGATTTTGGCAAGTAAAGATTTGAACCCACAATCTCCAGATCATGCAGCCAGTGTGCTAAGTCACTGATCTACTTGCTACCTGCCACAATGCAGTCTGATGTTCCCTTTGAGTACAACATTGATACAAAAATAAAATACAAAAAATAAAATAACAGGAGATTTGTCTATTGTTTCTTTTGCTGTTGTTTATCTCTAGACGCTCGAATGTTTATGAACCACAATGGAAACAAGTCTCTGGCTCTTCTGTCATTATCTATTCGGCCTTTTAAGAACAGCATGCACAGTGGCTCACTGGGTACAGAGCCTGCCTGGTAATCAGGAGGCTGCAGGTTCAAGTCCTGGCTCTGGCATAGTGTCCCAAAATCATGAAAATATGACATAATATATTATGCCGTCCCAAACCATGGACTATAGTATGTATTTTTTCATGATTTTCATCATGAAAAACGATATGCTATAGTATGCCGTCCGAAGCCATGAACTATAGTATGTCGTTCTTTCATGATTTACATCTTTTTTTCAAAAAGTCCAAAATTACGAAAAACGACATGCTATAGTATGCCGTCCGAAAAAAATTATAACTTTGGCATGCTACTAGTCCTACATAATTACACCTAGAATCCCCATTCAAACCTATTTAGGTTCATCTTACGGTGGACATGTTTGCTTGAAAAGGAATCTTTGAAATGTTTCATAGTTTTAGAAATATAGTGCTTTAAATGTGAGAAATTTATAATGGCAGATAGTGGCACGTCAAAATCACTTTCACCTAGAAACTCCATTCACACGTTTTATAATTCAGCTTACTGTGGAGACACATGCTGGAACTTTTTACTTTGAAATGTTTTGTAGTTTCTGAGTTATTTAACTTTAACGCCCAATGCATTCTCAATGGCAATAGCACAAACTTTTGCATGCTACTAGTCCTACATACTTACACCTAGAAACCCCATTCAAGCCTACTTAGGTTCATCTTACGGTGGACATGTTTGCCTGAAAAGGAATCTTTGAAATGTTTCATAGTTTTAGAAATATAGTGCTTTCAAATTTGAGAATTTTACAATGGGGCTCAATGGCAGATATTGGCACGTCAAAAAAGCACTTTCACCTAGAAACTCCATTCACACTTTTTATAATTCAGCTTACTGTGGAGACACATGCTGGAACTTTTTACTTTGAAATGTTTTGAAGTTTCTGAGTTATTTAACTTTAACGCCCAATGCATTCTCAATGGCAATAGCACAAACTTTGGCATGCTACTAGTCCTACATACTTACACCTAGAAACCCCATTCAAGCCTACTTAGGTTCATCTTACGGTGGACATTTTTGCCTGAAAAGGAATCTTTGAAATGTTTCATAGTTTTAGAAATATAGTGCTTTTAAATTTGAGAAATTCAGAATGGGGGTCAATGGCAGATTTTGGCAAGTAAAGATTTGAACCCACAATCTCCAGATCATGCAGCCAGTGTGCTAAGTCACTGATCTACTTGCTACCTGCCACAATGCAGTCTGATGTTCCCTTTGAGTACAACATTGATACAAAAATAAAATACAAAAAATAAAATAACAGGAGATTTGTCTATTGTTTCTTTTGCTGTTGTTTATCTCTAGACGCTCGAATGTTTATGAACCACAATGGAAACAAGTCTCTGGCTCTTCTGTCATTATCTATTCGGCCTTTTAAGAACAGCATGCACAGTGGCTCACTGGGTACAGAGCCTGCCTGGTAATCAGGAGGCTGCAAGTTCAAGTCCTGGCTCTGGCATAGTGTCCCAAAATCATGAAAATATGACATAATATATTATGCCGTCCCAAACCATGGACTATAGTATGTCTTTTTTCATGATTTTCATCATGAAAAACGATATGCTATAGTATGCCGTCCGAAGCCATGAACTATAGTATGTCGTTCTTTCATGATTTACATATTTTTTTCAAAAAGTCCAAAATTACGAAAAACGACATGCTATAGTATGCCGTCCAAAAAAAAATTATAACTTTGGCATGCTACTAGTCCTACATAATTACACCTAGAATCCCCATTCAAACCTATTTAGGTTCATCTTACGGTGGACATGTTTGCTTGAAAAGGAATCTTTGAAATGTTTCATAGTTTTAGAAATATAGTGCTTTAAATGTGAGAAATTTATAATGGCAGATAGTGGCACGTCAAAATCACTTTCACCTAGAAACTCCATTCACACGTTTTATAATTCAGCTTACTGTGGAGACACATGCTGGAACTTTTTACTTTGAAATGTTTTGTAGTTTCTGAGTTATTTAACTTTAACGCCCAATGCATTCTCAATGGCAATAGCACAAACTTTTGCATGCTACTAGTCCTACATACTTACACCTAGAAACCCCATTCAAGCCTACTTAGGTTCATCTTACGGTGGACATGTTTGCCTGAAAAGGAATCTTTGAAATGTTTCATAGTTTTAGAAATATAGTGCTTTCAAATTTGAGAATTTTACAATGGGGCTCAATGGCAGATATTGGCACGTCAAAAAAGCACTTTCACCTAGAAACTCCATTCACACTTTTTATAATTCAGCTTACTGTGGAGACACATGCTGGAACTTTTTACTTTGAAATGTTTTGTAGTTTCTGAGTTATTTAACTTTAACGCCCAATGCATTCTCAATGGCAATAGCACAAACTTTGGCATGCTACTAGTCCTACATACTTACACCTAGAAACCCCATTCAAGCCTACTTAGGTTCATCTTACGGTGGACATTTTTGCCTGAAAAGGAATCTTTGAAATGTTTCATAGTTTTAGAAATATAGTGCTTTTAAATTTGAGAAATTCAGAATGGGGGTCAATGGCAGATTTTGGCAAGTAAAGATTTGAACCCACAATCTCCAGATCATGCAGCCAATGTGCTAAGTCACTGATCTACTTGCTACCTGCCACAATGCAGTCTGATGTTCCCTTTGAGTACAACATTGATACAAAAATAAAATACAAAAAATAAAATAACAGGAGATTTGTCTATTGTTTCTTTTGCTGTTGTTTATCTCTAGACGCTCGAATGTTTATGAACCACAATGGAAACAAGTCTCTGGCTCTTCTGTCATTATCTATTCGGCCTTTTAAGAACAGCATGCACAGTGGCTCACTGGGTACAGAGCCTGCCTGGTAATCAGGAGGCTGCAGGTTCAAGTCCTGGCTCTGGCATAGTGTCCCAAAATCATGAAAATATGACATAATATATTATGCCGTCCCAAACCATGGACTATAGTATGTCTTTTTTCATGATTTTCATCATGAAAAACGATATGCTATAGTATGCCGTCCGAAGCCATGAACTATAGTATGTCGTTCTTTCATGATTTACATCTTTTTTTCAAAAAGTCCAAAATTACGAAAAACGACATGCTATAGTATGCCATCCGAAAAAAATTATAACTTTGGCATGCTACTAGTCCTACATAATTACACCTAGAATCCCCATTCAAACCTATTTAGGTTCATCTTACGGTGGACATGTTTGCCTAAAAAGGAATCTTTGAAATGTTTCATAGTTTTAGAAATATAGTGCTTTAAATGTGAGAAATTTATAATGGCAGATAGTGGCACGTCAAAATCACTTTCACCTAGAAACTCCATTCACACGTTTTATAATTCAGCTTACTGTGGAGACATGCTGGAACTTTTTACTTTGAAATGTTTTGTAGTTTCTGAGTTATTTAACTTTAACGCCCAATGCATTCTCAATGGCAATAGCAAACTTTGGCATGCTACTAGTCCTACATACTTACACCTAGAAACCCCATTCAAGCCTACTTAGGTTCATCTTACGGTGGACATGTTTGCCTGAAAAGGAATCTTTGGAATGTTTCATAGTTTTAGAAATATAGTGCTTTCAAATTTGAGAATTTTACAATGGGGCTCAATGGCAGATATTGGCTGGTCAAAAAAGCACTTTCACCTAGAAACTCCATTCACACTTTTTATAATTCAGCTTACTGTGGAGACACATGCTGGAACTTTTTACTTTGAAATGTTTTGTAGTTTCTGAGTTATTTAACTTTAACGCCCAATGCATTCTCAATGGCAATAGCACAAACTTTGGCATGCTACTAGTCCTACATACTTACACCTAGAAACCCCATTCAAGCCTACTTAGGTTCATCTTACGGTGGACATGTTTGCCTGAAAAGGAATCTTTGAAATGTTTCATAGTTTTAGAAATATAGTGCTTTCAAATTTGAGAATTTTACAATGGGGCTCAATGGCAGATATTGGCACGTCAAAAAAGCACTTTCGCCTAGAAACTCCATTCACACTTTTTATAATTCAGCTTACTGTGGAGACACATGCTGGAACTTTTTACTTTGAAATGTTTTGTAGTTTCTGAGTTATTTAACTTTAACGCCCAATGCATTCTCAATGGCAATAGCACAAACTTTGGCATGCTACTAGTCCTACATACTTACACCTAGAAACCCCATTCAAGCCTACTTAGGTTCATCTTACGGTGGACATGTTTGCCTGAAAAGGAATCTTTGGAATGTTTCATAGTTTTAGAAATTTAGTGCTTTCAAATTTGAGAATTTTACAATGGGGCTCAATGGCAGATATTGGCTGGTCAAAAAAGCACTTTCACCTAGAAACTCCATTCACACTTTTTATAATTCAGCTTACTGTGGAGACACATGCTGGAACTTTTTACTTTGAAATGTTTTGTAGTTTCTGAGTTATTTAACTTTAACGCCCAATGCATTCTCAATGACAAAAGCACAAACTTTGGCATGCTACTAGTCCTACATACTTACACCTAGAAACCCCATTCAAGCCTACTTAGGTTCATCTTACGGTGGACATGTTTGCCTGAAAAGGAATCTTTGAAATGTTTCATAGTTTTAGAAATATAGTGCTTTCAAATTTGAGAATTTTACAATGGGGCTCAATGGCAGATATTGGCACGTCAAAAAAGCACTTTCGCCTAGAAACTCCATTCACACTTTTTATAATTCAGCTTACTGTGGAGACACATGCTGGAACTTTTTACTTTGAAATGTTTTGTAGTTTCTGAGTTATTTAACTTTAACGCCCAATGCATTCTCAATGGCAAAAGCACAAACTTTGGCATGCTACTAGTCCTACATACTTACACCTAGAAACCCCATTCAAGCCTACTTAGGTTCATCTTACGGTGGACATGTTTGCCTGAAAAGGAATCTTTGAAATGTTTCATAGTTTTAGAAATATAGTGCTTTCAAATTTGAGAATTTTACAATGGGGCTCAATGGCAGATATTGGCACGTCAAAAAAGCACTTTCGCCTAGAAACTCCATTCACACTTTTTATAATTCAGCTTACTGTGGAGACACATGCTGGAACTTTTTACTTTGAAATGTTTTGTAGTTTCTGAGTTATTTAACTTTAACGCCCAATGCATTCTCAATGGCAATAGCACAAACTTTGGCATGCTACTAGTCCTACATACTTACACCTAGAAACCCCATTCAAGCCTACTTAGGTTCATCTTACGGTGGACATGTTTGCCTGAAAAGGAATCTTTGAAATGTTTCATAGTTTTAGAAATATAGTGCTTTCAAATTTGAGAATTTTACAATGGGGCTCAATGGCAGATATTGGCACGTCAAAAAAGCACTTTCGCCTAGAAACTCCATTCACACTTTTTATAATTCAGCTTACTGTGGAGACACATGCTGGAACTTTTTACTTTGAAATGTTTTGTAGTTTCTGAGTTATTTAACTTTAACGCCCAATGCATTCTCAATGGCAATAGCACAAACTTTGGCATGCTACTAGTCCTACATACTTACACCTAGAAACCCCATTCAAGCCTACTTAGGTTCATCTTACGGTGGACATGTTTGCCTGAAAAGGAATCTTTGGAATGTTTCATAGTTTTAGAAATTTAGTGCTTTCAAATTTGAGAATTTTACAATGGGGCTCAATGGCAGATATTGGCTGGTCAAAAAAGCACTTTCACCTAGAAACTCCATTCACACTTTTTATAATTCAGCTTACTGTGGAGACACATGCTGGAACTTTTTACTTTGAAATGTTTTGTAGTTTCTGAGTTATTTAACTTTAACGCCCAATGCATTCTCAATGGCAATAGCACAAACTTTGGCATGCTACTAGTCCTACATACTTACACCTAGAAACCCCATTCAAGCCTACTTAGGTTCATCTTACGGTGGACATGTTTGCCTGAAAAGGAATCTTTGAAATGTTTCATAGTTTTAGAAATATAGTGCTTTCAAATTTGAGAATTTTACAATGGGGCTCAATGGCAGATATTGGCACGTCAAAAAAGCACTTTCGCCTAGAAACTCCATTCACACTTTTTATAATTCAGCTTACTGTGGAGACACATGCTGGAACTTTTTACTTTGAAATGTTTTGTAGTTTCTGAGTTATTTAACTTTAACGCCCAATGCATTCTCAATGGCAATAGCACAAACTTTGGCATGCTACTAGTCCTACATACTTACACCTAGAAACCCCATTCAAGCCTACTTAGGTTCATCTTACGGTGGACATTTTTGCCTGAAAAGGAATCTTTGAAATGTTTCATAGTTTTAGAAATATAGTGCTTTTAAATTTGAGAAATTCAGAATGGGGGTCAATGGCAGATTTTGGCAAGTAAAGATTTGAACCCACAATCTCCAGATCATGCAGCCAGTGTGCTAAGTCACTGATCTACTTGCTACCTGCCACAATGCAGTCTGATGTTCCCTTTGAGTACAACATTGATACAAAAATAAAATACAAAAAATAAAATAACAGGAGATTTGTCTATTGTTTCTTTTGCTGTTGTTTATCTCTAGACGCTCGAATGTTTATGAACCACAATGGAAACAAGTCTCTGGCTCTTCTGTCATTATCTATTCGGCCTTTTAAGAACAGCATGCACAGTGGCTCACTGGGTACAGAGCCTGCCTGGTAATCAGGAGGCTGCAGGTTCAAGTCCTGGCTCTGGCATAGTGTCCCAAAATCATGAAAATATGACATAATATATTATGCCGTCCCAAACCATGGACTATAGTATGTATTTTTTCATGATTTTCATCATGAAAAACGATATGCTATAGTATGCCGTCCGAAGCCATGAACTATAGTATGTCGTTCTTTCATGATTTACATCTTTTTTTCAAAAAGTCCAAAATTACGAAAAACGACATGCTATAGTATGCCGTCCGAAAAAAATTATAACTTTGGCATGCTACTAGTCCTACATAATTACACCTAGAATCCCCATTCAAACCTATTTAGGTTCATCTTACGGTGGACATGTTTGCTTGAAAAGGAATCTTTGAAATGTTTCATAGTTTTAGAAATATAGTGCTTTAAATGTGAGAAATTTATAATGGCAGATAGTGGCACGTCAAAATCACTTTCACCTAGAAACTCCATTCACACGTTTTATAATTCAGCTTACTGTGGAGACACATGCTGGAACTTTTTACTTTGAAATGTTTTGTAGTTTCTGAGTTATTTAACTTTAACGCCCAATGCATTCTCAATGGCAATAGCACAAACTTTTGCATGCTACTAGTCCTACATACTTACACCTAGAAACCCCATTCAAGCCTACTTAGGTTCATCTTACGGTGGACATGTTTGCCTGAAAAGGAATCTTTGAAATGTTTCATAGTTTTAGAAATATAGTGCTTTCAAATTTGAGAATTTTACAATGGGGCTCAATGGCAGATATTGGCACGTCAAAAAAGCACTTTCACCTAGAAACTCCATTCACACTTTTTATAATTCAGCTTACTGTGGAGACACATGCTGGAACTTTTTACTTTGAAATGTTTTGAAGTTTCTGAGTTATTTAACTTTAACGCCCAATGCATTCTCAATGGCAATAGCACAAACTTTGGCATGCTACTAGTCCTACATACTTACACCTAGAAACCCCATTCAAGCCTACTTAGGTTCATCTTACGGTGGACATTTTTGCCTGAAAAGGAATCTTTGAAATGTTTCATAGTTTTAGAAATATAGTGCTTTTAAATTTGAGAAATTCAGAATGGGGGTCAATGGCAGATTTTGGCAAGTAAAGATTTGAACCCACAATCTCCAGATCATGCAGCCAGTGTGCTAAGTCACTGATCTACTTGCTACCTGCCACAATGCAGTCTGATGTTCCCTTTGAGTACAACATTGATACAAAAATAAAATACAAAAAATAAAATAACAGGAGATTTGTCTATTGTTTCTTTTGCTGTTGTTTATCTCTAGACGCTCGAATGTTTATGAACCACAATGGAAACAAGTCTCTGGCTCTTCTGTCATTATCTATTCGGCCTTTTAAGAACAGCATGCACAGTGGCTCACTGGGTACAGAGCCTGCCTGGTAATCAGGAGGCTGCAGGTTCAAGTCCTGGCTCTGGCATAGTGTCCCAAAATCATGAAAATATGACATAATATATTATGCCGTCCCAAACCATGGACTATAGTATGTCTTTTTTCATGATTTTCATCATGAAAAACGATATGCTATAGTATGCCGTCCGAAGCCATGAACTATAGTATGTCGTTCTTTCATGATTTACATATTTTTTTCAAAAAGTCCAAAATTACGAAAAACGACATGCTATAGTATGCCGTCCAAAAAAAAATTATAACTTTGGCATGCTACTAGTCCTACATAATTACACCTAGAATCCCCATTCAAACCTATTTAGGTTCATCTTACGGTGGACATGTTTGCTTGAAAAGGAATCTTTGAAATGTTTCATAGTTTTAGAAATATAGTGCTTTAAATGTGAGAAATTTATAATGGCAGATAGTGGCACGTCAAAATCACTTTCACCTAGAAACTCCATTCACACGTTTTATAATTCAGCTTACTGTGGAGACACATGCTGGAACTTTTTACTTTGAAATGTTTTGTAGTTTCTGAGTTATTTAACTTTAACGCCCAATGCATTCTCAATGGCAATAGCACAAACTTTTGCATGCTACTAGTCCTACATACTTACACCTAGAAACCCCATTCAAGCCTACTTAGGTTCATCTTACGGTGGACATGTTTGCCTGAAAAGGAATCTTTGAAATGTTTCATAGTTTTAGAAATATAGTGCTTTCAAATTTGAGAATTTTACAATGGGGCTCAATGGCAGATATTGGCACGTCAAAAAAGCACTTTCACCTAGAAACTCCATTCACACTTTTTATAATTCAGCTTACTGTGGAGACACATGCTGGAACTTTTTACTTTGAAATGTTTTGTAGTTTCTGAGTTATTTAACTTTAACGCCCAATGCATTCTCAATGGCAATAGCACAAACTTTGGCATGCTACTAGTCCTACATACTTACACCTAGAAACCCCATTCAAGCCTACTTAGGTTCATCTTACGGTGGACATTTTTGCCTGAAAAGGAATCTTTGAAATGTTTCATAGTTTTAGAAATATAGTGCTTTTAAATTTGAGAAATTCAGAATGGGGGTCAATGGCAGATTTTGGCAAGTAAAGATTTGAACCCACAATCTCCAGATCATGCAGCCAATGTGCTAAGTCACTGATCTACTTGCTACCTGCCACAATGCAGTCTGATGTTCCCTTTGAGTACAACATTGATACAAAAATAAAATACAAAAAATAAAATAACAGGAGATTTGTCTATTGTTTCTTTTGCTGTTGTTTATCTCTAGACGCTCGAATGTTTATGAACCACAATGGAAACAAGTCTCTGGCTCTTCTGTCATTATCTATTCGGCCTTTTAAGAACAGCATGCACAGTGGCTCACTGGGTACAGAGCCTGCCTGGTAATCAGGAGGCTGCAGGTTCAAGTCCTGGCTCTGGCATAGTGTCCCAAAATCATGAAAATATGACATAATATATTATGCCGTCCCAAACCATGGACTATAGTATGTCTTTTTTCATGATTTTCATCATGAAAAACGATATGCTATAGTATGCCGTCCGAAGCCATGAACTATAGTATGTCGTTCTTTCATGATTTACATCTTTTTTTCAAAAAGTCCAAAATTACGAAAAACGACATGCTATAGTATGCCATCCGAAAAAAAGTATAACTTTGGCATGCTACTAGTCCTACATAATTACACCTAGAATCCCCATTCAAACCTATTTAGGTTCATCTTACGGTGGACATGTTTGCCTAAAAAGGAATCTTTGAAATGTTTCATAGTTTTAGAAATATAGTGCTTTAAATGTGAGAAATTTATAATGGCAGATAGTGGCACGTCAAAATCACTTTCACCTAGAAACTCCATTCACACGTTTTATAATTCAGCTTACTGTGGAGACATGCTGGAACTTTTTACTTTGAAATGTTTTGTAGTTTCTGAGTTATTTAACTTTAACGCCCAATGCATTCTCAATGGCAATAGCAAACTTTGGCATGCTACTAGTCCTACATACTTACACCTAGAAACCCCATTCAAGCCTACTTAGGTTCATCTTACGGTGGACATGTTTGCCTGAAAAGGAATCTTTGGAATGTTTCATAGTTTTAGAAATATAGTGCTTTCAAATTTGAGAATTTTACAATGGGGCTCAATGGCAGATATTGGCTGGTCAAAAAAGCACTTTCACCTAGAAACTCCATTCACACTTTTTATAATTCAGCTTACTGTGGAGACACATGCTGGAACTTTTTACTTTGAAATGTTTTGTAGTTTCTGAGTTATTTAACTTTAACGCCCAATGCATTCTCAATGGCAATAGCACAAACTTTGGCATGCTACTAGTCCTACATACTTACACCTAGAAACCCCATTCAAGCCTACTTAGGTTCATCTTACGGTGGACATGTTTGCCTGAAAAGGAATCTTTGAAATGTTTCATAGTTTTAGAAATATAGTGCTTTCAAATTTGAGAATTTTACAATGGGGCTCAATGGCAGATATTGGCACGTCAAAAAAGCACTTTCGCCTAGAAACTCCATTCACACTTTTTATAATTCAGCTTACTGTGGAGACACATGCTGGAACTTTTTACTTTGAAATGTTTTGTAGTTTCTGAGTTATTTAACTTTAACGCCCAATGCATTCTCAATGGCAATAGCACAAACTTTGGCATGCTACTAGTCCTACATACTTACACCTAGAAACCCCATTCAAGCCTACTTAGGTTCATCTTACGGTGGACATGTTTGCCTGAAAAGGAATCTTTGGAATGTTTCATAGTTTTAGAAATTTAGTGCTTTCAAATTTGAGAATTTTACAATGGGGCTCAATGGCAGATATTGGCTGGTCAAAAAAGCACTTTCACCTAGAAACTCCATTCACACTTTTTATAATTCAGCTTACTGTGGAGACACATGCTGGAACTTTTTACTTTGAAATGTTTTGTAGTTTCTGAGTTATTTAACTTTAACGCCCAATGCATTCTCAATGACAAAAGCACAAACTTTGGCATGCTACTAGTCCTACATACTTACACCTAGAAACCCCATTCAAGCCTACTTAGGTTCATCTTACGGTGGACATGTTTGCCTGAAAAGGAATCTTTGAAATGTTTCATAGTTTTAGAAATATAGTGCTTTCAAATTTGAGAATTTTACAATGGGGCTCAATGGCAGATATTGGCACGTCAAAAAAGCACTTTCGCCTAGAAACTCCATTCACACTTTTTATAATTCAGCTTACTGTGGAGACACATGCTGGAACTTTTTACTTTGAAATGTTTTGTAGTTTCTGAGTTATTTAACTTTAACGCCCAATGCATTCTCAATGGCAAAAGCACAAACTTTGGCATGCTACTAGTCCTACATACTTACACCTAGAAACCCCATTCAAGCCTACTTAGGTTCATCTTACGGTGGACATGTTTGCCTGAAAAGGAATCTTTGAAATGTTTCATAGTTTTAGAAATATAGTGCTTTCAAATTTGAGAATTTTACAATGGGGCTCAATGGCAGATATTGGCACGTCAAAAAAGCACTTTCGCCTAGAAACTCCATTCACACTTTTTATAATTCAGCTTACTGTGGAGACACATGCTGGAACTTTTTACTTTGAAATGTTTTGTAGTTTCTGAGTTATTTAACTTTAACGCCCAATGCATTCTCAATGGCAATAGCACAAACTTTGGCATGCTACTAGTCCTACATACTTACACCTAGAAACCCCATTCAAGCCTACTTAGGTTCATCTTACGGTGGACATGTTTGCCTGAAAAGGAATCTTTGAAATGTTTCATAGTTTTAGAAATATAGTGCTTTCAAATTTGAGAATTTTACAATGGGGCTCAATGGCAGATATTGGCACGTCAAAAAAGCACTTTCGCCTAGAAACTCCATTCACACTTTTTATAATTCAGCTTACTGTGGAGACACATGCTGGAACTTTTTACTTTGAAATGTTTTGTAGTTTCTGAGTTATTTAACTTTAACGCCCAATGCATTCTCAATGGCAATAGCACAAACTTTGGCATGCTACTAGTCCTACATACTTACACCTAGAAACCCCATTCAAGCCTACTTAGGTTCATCTTACGGTGGACATGTTTGCCTGAAAAGGAATCTTTGGAATGTTTCATAGTTTTAGAAATTTAGTGCTTTCAAATTTGAGAATTTTACAATGGGGCTCAATGGCAGATATTGGCTGGTCAAAAAAGCACTTTCACCTAGAAACTCCATTCACACTTTTTATAATTCAGCTTACTGTGGAGACACATGCTGGAACTTTTTACTTTGAAATGTTTTGTAGTTTCTGAGTTATTTAACTTTAACGCCCAATGCATTCTCAATGGCAATAGCACAAACTTTGGCATGCTACTAGTCCTACATACTTACACCTAGAAACCCCATTCAAGCCTACTTAGGTTCATCTTACGGTGGACATGTTTGCCTGAAAAGGAATCTTTGAAATGTTTCATAGTTTTAGAAATATAGTGCTTTCAAATTTGAGAATTTTACAATGGGGCTCAATGGCAGATATTGGCACGTCAAAAAAGCACTTTCGCCTAGAAACTCCATTCACACTTTTTATAATTCAGCTTACTGTGGAGACACATGCTGGAACTTTTTACTTTGAAATGTTTTGTAGTTTCTGAGTTATTTAACTTTAACGCCCAATGCATTCTCAATGGCAATAGCACAAACTTTGGCATGCTACTAGTCCTACATACTTACACCTAGAAACCCCATTCAAGCCTACTTAGGTTCATCTTACGGTGGACATGTTTGCCTGAAAAGGAATCTTTGAAATGTTTCATAGTTTTAGAAATATAGTGCTTTCAAATTTGAGAATTTTACAATGGGGCTCAATGGCAGATATTGGCACGTCAAAAAAGCACTTTCGCCTAGAAACTCCATTCACACTTTTTATAATTCAGCTTACTGTGGAGACACATGCTGGAACTTTTTACTTTGAAATGTTTTGTAGTTTCTGAGTTATTTAACTTTAACGCCCAATGCATTCTCAATGGCAATAGCAAAAACTTTGGCATGCTACTAGTCCTACATACTTACACCTAGAAACCCCATTCAAGCCTACTTAGGTTCATCTTACGGTGGACATGTTTGCCTGAAAAGGAATCTTTGAAATGTTTCATAGTTTTAGAAATATAGTGCTTTCAAATTTGAGAACTTTACAATGGGGCTCAATGGCAGATATTGGCACGTCAAAAAAGCACTTTCACCTAGAAACTCCATTCACACTTTTTATAATTCAGCTTACTGTGGAGACACATGCTGGAACTTTTTACTTTGAAATGTTTTGTAGTTTCTGAGTTATTTAACTTTAACGCCCAATGCATTCTCAATGGCAATAGCACAAACTTTGGCATGCTACTAGTCCTACATACTTACACCTAGAAACCCCATTCAAGCCTACTTAGGTTCATCTTACGGTGCAAATGTTTGCCTGAAAAGGAATCTTTTAAATGTTTCATAGTTTTAGAAATATAGTGCTTTCAAATTTGAGAATTTTACAATGGGGCTCAATGGCAGATATTGGCACGTCAAAAAAGCACTTTCGCCTAGAAACTCCATTCACACTTTTTATAATTCAGCTTACTGTGGAGACACATGCTGGAACTTTTTACTTTGAAATGTTTTGTAGTTTCTGAGTTATTTAACTTTAACGCCCAATGCATTCTCAATGGCAATAGCACAAACTTTGGCATGCTACTAGTCCTACATACTTACACCTAGAAACCCCATTCAAGCCTACTTAGGTTCATCTTACGGTGGACATGTTTGCCTGAAAAGGAATCTTTGAAATGTTTCATAGTTTTAGAAATATAGTGCTTTCAAATTTGAGAATTTTACAATGGGGCTCAATGGCAGATATTGGCACGTCAAAAAAGCACTTTCACCTAGAAACTCCATTCACACTTTTTATAATTCAGCTTACTGTGGAGACACATGCTGGAACTTTTTACTTTGAAATGTTTTGTAGTTTCTGAGTTATTTAACTTTAACGCCCAATGCATTCTCAATGGCAATAGCACAAACTTTGGCATGCTAATAGTCCTACATACTTACACCTAGAAACCCCATTCAAGCCTACTTAGGTTCATCTTACGGTGCGCATGTTTGCCTGAAAAGGAATCTTTTAAATGTTTCATCTTACATAGTTTTAGAAATATAGTGCTACCTGCCACAAAGCAGACTGCATTGTGGCAGGTAGCAAGTAGACTGCATTGTGGCAGGTAGCAAGTAGATCAGTGACTTAGCACACTGGCTGCATGATCTGGAGATTGTGGGTTCAAACCCCACTCAAATCTTTATTTGCCAAAATCTGCCATTGACCCCCATTCTGAATTTCTCATATTTAAAAGCACTATATTTCTAAAACTATGAAACATTTCAAAGATTCCTTTTCAGGCAAAAATGTCCACCGTAAGATGAACCTAAGTAGGCTTGAATGGGGTTTCTAGGTGTAAGTATGTAGGACTAGTAGCATGCCAAAGTTTGTGCTATTGCCATTGAGAATGCATTGGGCGTTAAAGTTAAATAACTCAGAAACTACAAAACATTTCAAAGTAAAAAGTTCCAGCATGTGTCTCCACAGTAAGCTGAATTATAAAAAGTGTGAATGGAGTTTCTAGGTGAAAGTGCTTTTTTGACGTGCCAATATCTGCCATTGAGCCCCATTGTAAAATTCTCAAATTTGAAAGCACTATATTTCTAAAACTATGAAACATTTCAAAGATTCCTTTTCAGGCAAACATGTCCACCGTAAGATGAACCTAATTAGGCTTGAATGGGGTTTCTAGGTGTAAGTATGTAGGACTAGTAGCATGCCAAAGTTTGTGCTATTGCCATTGAGAATGCATTGGGCGTTAAAGTTAAATAACTCAGAAACTACAAAACATTTCAAAGTAAAAAGTTACAGCATGTGTCTCCACAGTAAGCTGAATTATAAAACGTGTGAATGGAGTTTCTAGGTGAAAGTGATTTTGACGTGCCACTATCTGCCATTATAAATTTCTCACATTTAAAGCACTATATTTCTAAAACTATGAAACATTTCAAAGATTCCTTTTCAGGCAAACACGTCCACCGTAAGATGAACCTAAATAGGTTTGAATGGGGATTCTAGGTGTAAGTATGTAGGACTAGTAGCATGCCAAAGTTATAATTTTTTTCGGACGGCATACTATAGCATGTCGTTTTTCATGATTTTGGAGGATTTGGAAAAAAATATGAAAATCGTGAAAAAACGACATACTATAGTCCATGGTTTGGGACGGCATAATATATTATGTCATATTTTCATGATTTTGGGACACTATGTCAGAGCCAGGACTTGAACCTGCAGCCTCCTGATTACCAGGCAGGCTCTGTACCCAGTGAGCCACTGTGCATGCTTTTCTTAAAAGGCCGAATAGATAATGACAGAAGAGCCAGAGACTTGTTTCCATTGTGGTTCATTCACTAGTTGGAATGAACACACATGTGGAAGGTTTAAAGATTTTATTGAATGAAAGAATGGAATGATGAGGAGGAGAGTGGGGGGAGCGGGGCGTGGGTTCCGGGGGGGGTCGCCGACCCTGGAGTCTTTGGGGAGGGGGTCGTGTGGCGGTCAGCCCGCGGTACACATCAAGGCGTGATCCCCCCCGTGGGAACTCTGAGGAAGGGAGGAGGTGAGGAGAGAGGGAGGAGGAGATGGAGCAGTGGAGATGCTGCTGGTCCTGAGGTGGTGATGGGGATGGAGGTGGGATACGAAAAGCATAGAGGATTCTGGGTTGTATGGGGCGGGTATAAGTAGGCTCAGGTAGATTGGCGTGGAGGGCGGAGATTGGCGTGGAGGTGTGGTCAAGGTGTGTTCCTCCGCCTCCTGAACATCAGTTGTTCCAACTCCATTTCACTAGTTGGAATGAACACACATGTGGAAGGTTTAAAGATTTTATTGAATGAAAGAATGGAATGATGAGGAGGAGAGTGGGGGGAGCGGGGCGTGGGTTCCGGGGGGGGTCGCCGACCCTGGAGTCTTTGGGGAGGGGGTCGTGTGGCGGTCAGCCCGCGGTACACATCAAGGCGTGATCCCCAAAAGGAAGACGGGGGGCGACCACTAGGCCAGGGAGTTGTGGGCCTGTCTGATGTCGTGGAGGGAGGAGCGGATGTAGGTCAGGTAGGCTTGGGAGGACCATCTGCCGAGCAGGCGGACAGTGTGGTCCTGGAGGCCTCGGCTGGCGGCGGTGGAGGCGGCGCCGATGCGGAAGGAGTGGCCGGAGAAGTTTTCTGACGGGTAGCCTGAGGTGGTGAGGATTTGGCGGAGGTGGAGGAGGAACCAGCAGCGGGTGGCGACGGTTCCGTGTTCATTGGTGAAGAGGGGGTCTGTGGGGAGAGCGTGCTGGGATTGTCTGAGGCGGACGTGGTTGACCAGGGATTCGAAAGGACTGGTGGGGGAGTTGATGCGGAAGAGGTAGATGGGAATTGGGCGATGCTGGGAGGACTTGCTTCTTTTCAGGGTGAAGACCAACGTGTCGTGGTCGTGGGAGGTTAAGTCGGAGAGGCAGGGGTGGATTGCAGGGTTGAAGTTGTGGTTGGCGGCCGTGAACTCCGAGCAACGGAGGAAGCCGTAGAAGGCCAGGAGGAACATGGATTCTAGGGTGGAGTTGAGGGTTTGGTTGGCGTAGCCGGAACGGATGGTGTGGATGCAGGAGGCCAGGATCTCTATGGTGAGGGGGAGGCGCCGGGGAGGAAGCCGCGGTTCGCCGCGCTGCAAGCCTTTGAGTTGGAGGGTGATTTGGGGGTGCTGGGTGAATGGATGGGGCGAACCGGTTAGGAGTTTGGTGAAGAAGCTGATGCCGCATAGGTAGACTCTGATCGTGGAGGAGCGGGTGGAGAGGGTGGAGGCGCTGTAGCTGATGAAGGCGGAGAGGGAGAGGAGATCGAGTGAGGGGAAGTGTAGATTGTGGCGGAGGTGGAAGGACTGGAAGTTGTGCCAAGCTGTCCGGTAGGATGAGAGGGTGGAGTCTGCTACGCTCAGCAGGATGGAGTGCTGGGACTGGAGGATGAGGTGGTGGAGAGGGTGTTCTAGGGGAAGATGATGTCGGAAAATGGAGGGACCGGGACTGGAAGGGGATCGGAGTGCGGGGCCAAGGTCTTGAATTTCTGGAACAGAAAACGGGAAAGGGAGTCAGCGATGGAGTTGTGGTGGCCAGGGACGTGGGCGGCACGGAGGAGAAACTGGTGGGTGACAGAGAGCCAGGTTAGGCGGCGCAGGAGGGACATGACGGGGAGTGAGGAGCAGCGGCCTTTATTAATAATGTGGACCACGGCCTGGTTGTCTGTGTGTATGAGGACACTTTTGCTCGTCCACTCGGAGCCCCACAGGGCTGCGGCGATGGCGATGGGGTATAGTTCGTAGAGGGTGGAGGAGTGGGAATGGTCTGGGTCGAGGAGGTGGAGCTCGTCGGGCCAGGGGGAGGAGAACCACCTTCCGGCGTAGTAGCCTCCGAAGCCTACTGAGGGGGCCGCGTCTGTGTAGAGTTGGAGGTCTTCGGGGGAGGAGATGAAGTCATTGTAAAAAAAAAGTGATTCCGTTCCAATTGGACAGGAGGAGGTGCCAGAGGCGCAGCTCCATTTGGCAGGGGGAGTCGAGAGTGACCTGGTGGTGGAGGGAAGGGACTGAGGTGGAGAGGTGGAGGAGGTTGGAGATGAAGGAGCGGCCTTGGGGGATGATGCGTATTGCGTAATTGAGGTGTCCGAGCAGGGAGAGGAGCTGTTGCTTGCTGCACTGGGGGAGGTTCAGGTAGTTGGAGAGGAGGAGAGTGATGCGGTTGAGCTTGTCGGGGGGCAGGGAGGCTTGGAGTGAGACCGTGTCCAGGGTGATGCCCAGGAACTCGAGGGAGGTCGAGGGGCCCTTTGTCTTCTCTAGGGCGAGGGGGACGCCGAGGTTGTTGAAAACGGAGGTGAGTGTGGTGAGGCCGGAAGCGGGGGGTGCGTGAGGGGGAGTGACGACGAGGAAGTCGTCTAGCAGGTGGGTGACGTAGGGGAGCTTGTGAATGTTCGTGAGGATCCAGCAAAGGGCTTCGGCTAAAGTGTCAAACAGCTTCGGGCTGCTCTTGCAGCCGAAGGTGAGGCGGACGGCGAAGAAGTAGGCGTCCTGCCAGGAGACCCCAAAAAGGTGCCAGGAGTCAGGGTGGAGGGGGAGGATTTTGAAAGCTGCGGTGACGTCTGCTTTGGCCAGCCATGCGCCTTGGCCAGCGAGTCTGATGAGGTTGATGGCGCCGTCTATGGTGGCGTACTGCATGGAGAAAGGGGGGCTGGGGATGAGGCTGTTGACGCTGGGGGTGGAGGTGCCGTGGGGGGAGGAGAGGTCGAGGATGATCCTCTTTTTTCCGGAGTATTTCCTGGTGGCGATGCCTAGGGGGTTGATGCGGTAGGTGGGGAAGGGTGGGGTGGAGAAAGGGCCGATCATAAATCCGTTCGCCACTTCCTTGTTAAGCAAGGAAGTGACGGAGTCTGGGTCGGTGAGGGCGGACTGGAGGTTATGGCAGGTGTGGGTGTTGGTGGGGAGGGTGACGAGGCCGGGGGAGAAACCGTAGTTTAGGCCGCCGAGGAGGAAGCAGGCGGTTGCGGGGTCTGGGTGGCGTGAAAGTGCGGCGGCCAGGGCGGGGATGTTGATGGGGGTGGAGAGGTGTACTGAATGTCAACTGGGTTTGGAAGGTTTGGTGGGGTGTTGGGGGCAGGTGGAGCGGGCGTGGGCGCCCCCGCAGTGGGTGCAGACATGGAGGAGTCTGCAGACAGACGCGGCGCACCCTGCCTCGTTGTAATTATTGCAAATGGCTGCAGATCCGCAGTACAAGACAGGGCGGCCGCGTCTGTCGAGAGCGTTTTGGGAAGCTGGGTAGGGTTGGGGGCGTGGCGGGGGCGCAGTGATGGCGAGGAGGGAGGGGGGGCCGGGAGTTGGTCTGTTGAAGGTGGGGAGGGAGGAGGGGCCAGGAGTTGGTCTGTAGGTGGTGGGTTTGGCGGCGGGGGGGGGCGGCGTGGACGCACTGGCTGGCGGGGTGGGTGGGGTTGCCGCACAGGTTGCAGGCTATGGCTAGCCTTCCTGCAAAAATGCGGCAGTAAAGCTCCAAGTCCAGTTGGCCCCAGTAGGTGGAAAGGTTGAGTTGGTGGAGCCTGGCTGCGGCGGTGGCGGCGAACTGGCGGTGGTATTCGAGAAATAGGGAGCCACCAAACCTCACGGCTAGGTCTAAAACCACAGTGTGGTAGTCATCCAACTCCTGGCGGCGGGCTGGGTAGGCAGAGCAGATGACGTCTCGATAGTAGGAGAAGGCCAGGCCGAACTCGGCGACGGTGAGAATGGCGGAGCGTGAGGGGGTGGGGTTGCGGAGTTGGATGGAGATGTCTCCGCACTCGATTAGGCGGGATTCGGAGTTGGTGGTGGAGGGGTGGAGGAGGGTGGCGAGGTCTATGTCCATACCTTGTAGGATCTGGTTGCGGAGGGTGGCACTGATGGTCTGGGGGTTCCTGGCGGGGGCGTTGGGCGGGGCGACCGCCGGGGCAGCTGTGGAGAGAGAGAAGGGGGGGGGGGTGGGGGGGAGGGGGGTAGGAGGGGTTGGAAAGGACGCTGGGGAGCGCCAGCGTAGGGTGTGAGGGGGCCGGGAAGGGGGTGCAGGCGGGCAGAGCCTGTGGGAAGGCGGACAGAGCCTGAGGGAAGGCTGGCGTAGCCTGGGGCGAGGCGGGCAGAGCCTGGGTCAATGCGGCCACGAGGGCGGCGAGGGATGAGGGGACGGAGGAAATTTGAGTGGGGAGGAGGGACGGGGGGGGAGGGGTGGGTGGTGGTGCGGCCTGCGAGACGAAGGAGGACAAGAGGGAGAGGAGGGACGTGAGGGTGTGGGGAGCAGGCGCTGAGGTGGGAGGGTTTGGAGTGGTTTCGCTGATTGTACTGGTGGGAAAGAGGGAGCTTGGGAGGGTTGCGCTGGTAGAAGGAAGCGTGCTGGAGTGGAAAAGGTGGTGGGGAGAAGTGGCGGGAGTGGGGGAGGGGGGAGGGAGGAGGTAGGGGTGGGCAGTGTTGGGTAACTAACACTACGTGGACTTAATGACTTGAACAAGTTAAAGTAATGGTAATATACATGTAAACGCATATTAACCCACATATACGACGTGTATATGTTAGATATATATGGTATATATATTCCGAGTATAGTGTAAGGCACCCGACGCTGGATGGTGGGTGACCGACACTACACGAAACTTAAAACTTGACAAGGATAAGTAGTAGTAATGAAAGTATACTCTGAATAGAATGTAAGATACCCAACGCTGGAGGTGGCGGGGGGAAGAGAGGCTGGGTTGGCACGGGACCGCCTGGATCGGCGGGTGACGTCATCGGCTGTTGTCCTGCGGGAGTGGGGGAGGGGGGAGGGAGGAGGTAGGGGTGGGCAGTGTTGGGTAACTAACACTACATGGACTTAATACTTGAACAAGTTAAAGTAATGGTAATATACATGTAAACGCATATTAACCCACATATACGACGTGTATATGTTAGATATATATGGTAAATATATTCCGAGTATAGTGTAAGACACCCGACGCTGGATGGTGGGTGACCGACACTACACAAAACTTAAAACTTGACAAGGATAAGTAGTAGTAATGAAAGTATATTCTGAATAGAATGTAAGATACCCAACGCTGGAGATGGCGGGGGGAAGAGAGGCTGGGTTGGCACGGGACCGCCTGGATCGGCGGGTGACGTCATCGGCGGGTGTCCTCGTGACGTCATCGACGCGCGTCCGGCTCGAGGAAGGCCCCGGAGTTGTTGTTGTTGTTGTCGTCAGGTCGATGGTGTTGCGGAAGAGCAAGAACAAGCCTGCCTTGTTGGTGGTGCGAGGGAACGTGATATTACGGGCACGGAGCTGCCGCTGGAGACCTGCTACGGTCCAATCCGTGATGACAGGTTGTGGCTGGCTGGGTAGTTGTGGCTGACGGAGGTGGCGCGAAACGGCGGAGCTGCGGGAAGCATTGTGCTGGGAGGACGACGGGAGGACGGCGGACGGTGCTCCGCGTTCCCTTGTCGTGAAGCGGCGGCGGTGGCGGCGGTGGGAGGGCGAACCGCTGGTGCTGCTGCTCTGAGAGTGTGTCCGTGGCAGGACTGAGGACGCCGTGGTGGCGTGACCGGACGGCGGGATGGGAGGTCCGTTGGATCCGTCGGTTTGAGGGGCCGCGGTGGCGGCGCTCGAAACCGAAGCGGCGGCGTTTGGAACCGAAGCGGCGACGGCTGGGTTCTTGGTGACGGCAGCACGGGAGGTGCTGGAAGTGTCAGAGACGACTGAGGGTGAGCTCCTGGCGCCAGCGGGCGTCGGGCTCCCCTGGGTGCTCCCAGAAGACAGTTCAGCGAAAAGCTCAAATAAGTCGACCGAGGAGTCCATGGGGACGGTGAGACAAAACTTTGTTTCTTTTGGCTTTAGGTAGTTGTAGTACAATGCGGTTGGCTAGTACAGAACACATACGAAAAGCATAGAGGATTCTGGGTTGTATGGGGCGGGTATAAGTAGGCTCAGGTAGATTGGCGTGGAGGGCGGAGATTGGCGTGGAGGTGTGGTCAAGGTGTGTTCCTCCGCCTCCTGAACATCAGTTGTTCCAACTCCATTAAACATTCAAGCGTCTAGAGATAATCAACAGCAAAAGAAACAATAAACAAATCTCCTGTTATTTTATTTTTTGTATTTTATTTTTGTATCAATGTTGTGCTCAAAGGGAACAGCAGACTGCATTGTGGCACGTAGCAAGTAGATCAGTGACTTAGCACACTGGCTGCATGATCTGGAGATAGTGGGTTCAAACCCCACACAAATCTTTACTTCTGCCATTGACCCCCATTCTGAATTTCTCAAATTTAAAAGCACTATATTTCTAAAACTTTGAAACATTTCAAATATTCCTTTTCAGGCAAACATGTCCACCGTAAGATGAACCTAAGTAGGCTTGAATGGGGTTTCTAGGTGTAAGTATGTAGGACTAGTAGCATGCCAAAGTTTGTGCTATTGCCATTGAGAATGCATTGGGCGTTAAAGTTAAATAACTCAGAAACTACAAAACATTTCAAAGTAAAAAGTTCCAGCATGTGTCTCCACAGTAAGCTGAATTATAAAAAGTGTGAATGGAGTTTCTAGGTGAAAGTGCTTTTTTGACGTGCCAATATCTGCCATTGAGCCCCATTGTAAAATTCTCAAATTTGAAAGCACTATATTTCTAAAACTATGAAACATTTCAAAGATTCCTTTTCAGGCAAACATGTCCACCGTAAGATGAACCTAAGTAGGCTTGAATGGGGTTTCTAGGTGTAAGTATGTAGGACTAGTAGCATGCAAAAGTTTGTGCTATTGCCATTGAGAATGCATTGGGCGTTAAAGTTAAATAACTCAGAAACTACAAAACATTTCAAAGTAAAAAGTTCCAGCATGTGTCTCCGCAGTAAGCTGAATTATAAAACGTGTGAATGGAGTTTCTAGGTGAAAGTGATTTTGACGTGCCACTATCTGCCATTATAAATTTCTCACATTTAAAGCACTATATTTCTAAAACTATGAAACATTTCAAAGATTCCTTTTCAGGCAAACATGTCCACTGTAAGATGAACCTAAATAGGTTTGAATGGGGATTCTAGGTGTAAGTATGTAGGACTAGTAGCATGCCAAAGTTATAATTTTTTTCGGACGGCATACTATAGCATGTCGTTTTTCGTGATTTTGGACTATTTGAAAAAAAGATGAAAATCATGAAAAAACGACATACTATAGTTCATGGCTTCGGACGGCATACTATAGCATGTCGTTTTTCATGATTTTGGAGGATTTGAAAAAAAGATGAAAATCATGAAAAAACGACATACTATAGTCCATGGTTTGGGACGGCATAATATATTATGTCATATTTTCATGATTTTGGGACACTATGTCAGAGCCAGGACTTGAACCTGCAGCCTCCTGATTACCAGGCAGGGTCTGTACCCAGTGATCCACTGTGCATGCTGTTCTTAAAAGGCCGAATAGATAATGACAGAAGAGCCAGAGACTTGTTTCCATTGTGGTTCATAAACATTCGAGCGTCTAGAGATAAACAACAGCAAAATAAACAATAGACAAATCTCCTGTTATTTTATTTTTTGTATTTTATTTTTGTATCAATGTTGTACTCAAAGGGAACAGCAGACTGCATTGTGGCAGGTAGCAAGTAGATCAGTGACTTAGCACACCGGCTGCATGATCTGGAGATAGTGGGTTCAAACACCACTCAAATCTTTACTTGCCAAAATCTGCCATTGACCCCCATTCTGAATTTCTCAAATTTAAAAGCACTATATTTCTAAAACTATGAAACATTTCAAATATTCCTTTTCAGGCAAACATGTCCACCGTAAGATGAACCTACGTAGGCTTGAATGGGGTTTCTAGGTGTAAGTATGTAGGACTAGTAGCATGCCAAAGTTTGTGCTATTGCCATTGAGAATGCATTGGGCGTTAAAGTTAAATAACTCAGAAACTACAAAACATTTCAAAGTAAAAAGTTCCAGCATGTGTCTCCACAGTAAGCTGAATTAAAAAGTGTGAATGGAGTTTCTAGGTGAAAGTGCTTTTTTGACGTGCCAATATCTGCCATTGAGCCCCATTGTAAAATTCTCAAATTTGAAAGCACTATATTTCTAAAACTATGAAACATTTCAAAGATTCCTTTTCAGGCAAACATGTCCACCGTAAGATGAACCTAAGTAGGCTTGAATAGGGTTTCTAGGTGTAAGTATGTAGGACTAGTAGCATGCCAAAGTTTGTGCTATTGCCATTGAGAATGCATTGGGCGTTAAAGTTAAATAACTCAGAAACTACAAAACATTTCAAAGTAAAAAGTTCCAGCATGTGTCTCCACAGTAAGCTGAATTATAAAAAGTGTGAATGGAGTTTCTAGGTGAAAGTGCTTTTTTGACGTGCCAATATCTGCCATTGAGCCCCATTGTAAAATTCTCAAATTTGAAAGCACTATATTTCTAAAACTATGAAACATTTCAAAGATTCCTTTTCAGGCAAACATGTCCACCGTAAGATGAACCTAAGTAGGCTTGAATGGGGTTTCTAGGTGTAAGTATGTAGGACTAGTAGCATGCCAAAGTTTGTGCTATTGCCATTGAGAATGCATTGGGCATTAAAGTTAAATAACTCAGAAACTACAAAACATTTCAAAGTAAAAAGTTCCAGCATGTGTCTCCACAGTAAGCTGAATTATAACAAGTGTGAATGGAGTTTCTAGGCGAAAGTGCTTTTTTGACATGCCAATATCTGCCATTGAGCCCCATTGTAAAATTCTCAAATTTGAAAGCACTATATTTCTAAAACTATGAAACATTTCAAAGATTCCTTTTCAGGCAAACATGTCCACCGTAAGATGAACCTAAGTAGGCTTGAATGGGGTTTCTAGGTGTAAGTATGTAGGACTAGTAGCATGCCAAAGTTTGTGCTATTGCCATTGAGAATGCATTGGGCGTTAAAGTTAAATAACTCAGAAACTACAAAACATTTCAAAGTAAAAAGTTCCAGCATGTGTCTCCACAGTAAGCTGAATTATAAAAAGTGTGAATGGAGTTTCTAGGTGAAAGTGCTTTTTTGACGTGCCAATATCTGCCATTGAGCCCCATTGTAAAATCCTCAAATTTGAAAGCACTATATTTCTAAAACTATGAAACATTCCAAAGATTCCTTTTCAGGCAAACATGTCCACCGTAAGATGAACCTAAGTAGGCTTGAATGGGGTTTCTAGGTGTAAGTATGTAGGACTAGTAGCATGCCAAAGTTTGCTATTGCATGCCATTGAGAATGCATTGGGCGTTAAAGTTAAATAACTCAGAAACTACAAAACATTTCAAAGTAAAAAGTTCCAGCATGTGTCTCCACAGTAAGCTGAATTATAAAACGTGTGAATGGAGTTTCTAGGTGAAAGTGATTTTTTGACGTGCCAATATCTGCCATTGAGCCCCATTGTAAAATCCTCAAATTTGAAAGCACTATATTTCTAAAACTATGAAACATTTCAAAGATTCCTTTTCAGGCAAACATGTCCACCGTAAGATGAACCTAAGTAGGCTTGAATGGGGTTTCTAGGTTTAAGTATGTAGGACTAGTAGCATGCCAAAGTTTGTGCTATTGCCATTGAGAATGCATTGGGCGTTAAAGTTAAATAACTCAGAAACTACAAAACATTTCAAAGTAAAAAGTTCCAGCATGTGTCTCCACAGTAAGCTGAATTATAAAAAGTGTGAATGGAGTTTCTAGGTGAAAGTGCTTTTTTGACGTGCCAATATCTGCCATTGAGCCCCATTGTAAAATTCTCAAATTTGAAAGCACTATATTTCTAAAACTATGAAACATTTCAAAGATTCCTTTTCAGGCAAACATGTCCACCGTAAGATGAACCTAAGTACGCTTGAATGGGGTTTCTAGGTGTAAGTATGTAGTACTAGTAGCATGCCAAAGTTTGTGCTATACCATTGAGAATGCATTGGGCGTTAAAGTTAAATAACTCAGAAACTACAAAACATTTGAAAGTAAAAAGTTCCAGCATGTGTCTCCACAGTAAGCTGAATTATAAAACGTGTGAATGGAGTTTCTAGGTGAAAGTGATTTTGACGTGCCACTATCTGCCATTATAAATTTCTCACATTTAAAGCACTATATTTCTAAAACTATGAAACATTTCAAAGATTCCTTTTCAGGCAAACATGTCCACCGTAAGATGAACCTAAATAGTTTTGAATGGGGATTCTAGGTGTAAGTATGTAGGACTAGTAGCATGCCAAAGTTATAATCTTTTTCGGGCGGCATACTATAGCATGTCGTTTTTCGTGATTTTGGACTATTTGAAAAAAAGATAAAAATCATGAAAAAACGACATACTATAGTTCATGGCTTCGGACGGCATACTATAGCATGTCGTTTTTCATGATTTTGGAGGATTTGAAAAAAAGATGAAAATCATGAAAAAACGACATACTATAGTCCATGGTTTGGGACGGCATAATATATTATGTCATATTTTCATGATTTTGGGACACTATGTCAGAGCCAGGACTTGAACCTGCAGCCTCCTGATTACCAGGCAGGCTATGTACCCAGTGAGCCTTTCCACAGTGTCTCCACAGTAAGCTGAATTATAAAAAGTGTGAATGGAGTTTCTAGGTGAAAGTGCTTTTTTGACGTGCCAATATCTGCCATTGAGCCCCATTATAAATTTCTCACATTTAAAGCACTATATTTCTAAAACTATGAAACATTTCAAAGATTCCTTTTCAGGCAAACATGTCCACCGTAAGATGAACCTAAATAGGTTTGAATGGGGATTCTAGGTGTAAGTATGTAGGACTAGTAGCATGCCAAAGTTATAATTTTCTTCGGACGGCATACTATAGCATGTCGTTTTTCGTGATTTTGGACTATTTGAAAAAAAGATGAAAATCATGAAAAACCGACATACTATAGTTCATGGCTTCGGACGGCATACTATAGCATGTCGTTTTTCGTGATTTTGGGACACTATGTCAGAGCCAGGACTTGAACCTGCAGCCTCCTGATTACCAGGCAGGCTCTGTACCCAGTGAGCCACTGTGCATGCTGTTCTTAAAAGGCCGATAGATAATGACAGAAGAGCCAGAGACTTGTTTCCATTGTGGTTCATAAACATTCGAGCGTCTAGAGATAAACAACAGCAAAAGAAACATTAGACAAATCTCCTGTTATTTAATTTTTTATATTTAATTTTTGTATCAATGTTGTACTCAAAGGGAACAGCAGACTGCATTGTGGCAGGTAGCAAGTAGATCAGTGACTTAGCACACTGGCTGCATGATCTGGAGATAGTGGGTTCAAACCCAACTCAAATCTTTACTTGCCAAAATCTGCCATTGACCCCCATTCTGAATTTCTCAAATTTAAAAGCACTATATTTCTAAAACTATGAAACATTTCAAATATTCCTTTTCAGGCAAACATGTCCACCGTAAGATTAACCTAAGTAGGCTTGAATGGGGTTTCTAGGTGTAAGTATGTAGGACTAGTAGCATGCCAAAGTTTGTGCTATTGCCATTGAGAATGCATTGGGCGTTAAAGTTAAATAACTCAGAAACTACAAAACATTTCAAAGTAAAAAGTTCCAGCATGTGTCTCCACAGTAAGCTGAATTATAAAAAGTGTGAATGGAGTTTCTAGGTGAAAAAATCACTTTCACCTAGTGTTCCGGAATCTAATATTTTCACCTTTATTGCTGCTTAATTAATTGATTTGTTCAATCGTGCACAATTGAGGTATTTATTTCAGACCTAAGGCCCTGGAACGGCCTATAACGACTAAATGGTTACTACTAAGCAAAGTACTCAGACATATACTGTTTAATGCTAAAGCTTGAAACTGTTACTCCTGTGTTTAAATAATCCAAACCAGTGTCTTTTACATTATTTATTGGTCATTTCATTACACATATAATTAACGCACACGTTGGTAGGACTATGATTACAAATGGATGGATTCAGTTTGCCTTGTCGGCCTAAACTCCAGTTTATGAGAATAGCAAGACTAAAACAAGACAGTAATAGTAGGTAGTTAGACTGTGGTCTAGTTAGTTAGTTAGACTTTGGTCTAATGGTTTGTCAGACTGTGTCAGGTAATTAAAACCTATAAGGATGACAAAAGAAACAGAGCAAATAGCACATTATGTTTACAGCTAATTAACTGATATTGTACTAATAAGCAATGATATAATGTTAATACAGAAATAGTCTCATACCTTTAGTCCATTTAGAAGTTAGATCGTGTATTTACACGGCTCAATCTTTGGTTGCAAAGGCCTAAGCCTTGGTCAGTTAACTAAGACTTCTGCCTCTGTTGGTGTTTTTACAGAAAGAGGCAGAGAATAGCCCTTTCCTGCCGTATAACCTCCTGAGAGGCGGACCTACCCAGGGGGTCGGTTTCAGGCTGGCTAATTTGGTAACTCATGGCTTCATAGGGTGCCATGGCTAATCTGATGCATGCAACTTATAGCAAAAGGCATCAAATGGTATGAATAACTCCACACCTAGAAACTCCATTCACACTATTTATAATTCAGCTTACTGTGGAGACACATGATGGAACTTTTTACTTTGAAATGTTTTGTAGTTTCTGAGTTATTTAACTTAAACGCCCAATGCATTCTCAATGGCAATATTTAGGTTCATCTTACGGTGGACATGTTTGCCTGAAAAGGAATCTTTGAAATGTTTCATAGTTTTAGAAATATAGTGCTTTTAAATTTGAGAAATTCATAAAGGGGGTCAATGGCAGATTTTGGCAAGTAAAGATTTGAGTGGGGTTTGAACCCACAATCTAAAGATCATGAAGCCAGTGTGCTAAGTCACTGATCTAGTTGCTACCTGCCACAATGCAGTCTGCTGTTCCCTTTGAGTACAACATTGATACAAAAATAAAATACAAAAAATAAAATAACAGGAGACTTGTCTATTGTTTCTTTTGCTGTTGTTTATCTCTAGACGTTCGAATGTTTATGAACCACAATGGAAACAAGTCTCTGGCTCTTCTGTCATTATCTATTCGGCCTTTTGAGAACAGCATGCACAGTGGCTCACTGGGTACAGAGCATGCCTGGGAATCAGGAGACTGCAGGTTCAAGTCCTGGCTCTGACATAGTGTCCCAAAATCATGAAAATATGACATACAATATTATGCCGTCCCAAACCATGAACTATAGTATGTCGTGTTTTAATGATTTTCATCTTTTTTTTCAAATCCTCCAAAATCACGAAAAACGACATGCTATAGTATTCCGTCCGGAAAAAATATATAACTTTGGCATGCTACTAGTCCTACATACTTACACCTAGAATCCCCATTCAAACCTATTTAGGTTCGTCTTACGGTGGACATTTTTGCCTGAAAAGGAATCTTTGAAATGTTTCATAGTTTTAGAAATATAGTGCTTTAAATGTGAGAAATTTATAATGGCAGATAGTGGCACGTCAAAAAATCACTTTCACCTAGAAACTCCATTCACACGTTTTATAATTCAGCTTACTGTGGAGACACATGCTGGAACTTTTTACTTTGAAATGTAGTTTCTGAGTTATTTAACTTAAACGCCCAATGCATTCTCAATGGCAATAGCACAAACTTTGGCATGCTACTAGTCCTACATACTTACACCTAGAAACCCCATTCAAACCTATTTAGGTTCATCTTACGGTGGACATGTTTGCCTGAAAAGGAATCTTTGAAATGTTTCATAGTTTTAGAAATATAGTGCTTTCAAATTTGAGACATTTCGGGGCTCAATGGCAGCTATTGGCACGTCAAAAAATCACTTTCACCTAGAAACTCCATTCACACTTTTTATAATTCAGCTTACTGTGGATACACATGCTGGAACTTTTTACTTTGAAATGTTTTGTAGTCTCTGAGTGATTTTCGTCTTTTTTTTCAAATCCTCAAAAATGATGAAAAACGGCATGCTATAGTATGCAGTCCGAGACCATGGGCCCATGGTCTCGTAGTGATTTTCGTCTTTTTTTCAAATCCTCAAAAATGATGAAAAATGGCATGCTATAGTATGCCGTCTGAGGCCATGGGCTGAACTTGAACCCATGACCTGTGGCTCACATAGACAGCAGCTTATCACAGAGTGCCACCATGCTCTCTGAAAATCTCCTCAGCTTTCCATCTCTTTCCAGTTCTTTTCTGGATGTTATTCTCCAAAACATGCTGCAGAGTGAAAGTAGGAGGAACTCAGCTGGATTTGAACTCACAACCTCTGGCTCACATGGACGTCATCTTAACAAGGGTGCCACTGAGCTCTCAGTGATTTTTAGGTTGTAAGTTGTTCTTCTTGGTGTCACTTTTCAAATTGGGCCTTGGGATCATGTACAGAGCATTTGAATGGTGCTGTGCATCAAAGTTGTCTTTAGTGCTTTTAAGTGTTATCGTGGATGTTAATCAGATAATACAGAGGAGAAACCATGACAGGACACAGACAGCCTCCCCATTGGTGGATGTGATCCTGGCAGCCAGCCCAGGTGTGTTCTGGTCCTGTTGATTGAGCTGAGAAGGACCTATAAACCTTCAAGGTTTATAGGTCCTGCTCTGCTCAATCAACAGGACCAGAACACACACACTCGTTACTTTTCTTCCAGTTTATTATACTTGTCGTCACGCTACTAGTCCTACATACTTACACCTATAGAAACCCCATTCAAACCTACTTAGGTTCATCTTACGGTGGACATGTTTGCCTGAAAAGGAATCTTTGAAATGTTTCATAGTTTTAGCAATAAAGACAACCTTGAACCTTGAACCTTGAAATAGTGCTTTCAAATTTGAGAAATTCATAATGGGGCTCAATGGCAGCTATTCACTTTCACCTAGAAACTCCATTCACACTTTTTATAATTCAGCTTACTGTGGAGACACATGCTGGAACTTTTTACTTTGAAATGTTTTGTAGTTTCTGAGTGATTTGTCTTTTTTTCAAATCCTCAAAAATGAAAAACGGCATGCTATAGTATGCCGTCCCACCTTGCTCGGCACATTTGGCATTCGAGCGACGCGTCGGGTTTGGGTTTATCTGACGAGACGAAATCCTCACATGTCCTAGGCCTATGCGCTCATGCAAAACTGGCTTACAGTAAGCATCTAACTTGCAACATTGTTTTTAATTGCGCGATTTGAATTGCTTGTAAACTTGGAAATATCCTACCAATTTCATATGACGTGCCTTTTCAAAATATATTTTTTTCCACAATATATTTCACACACATGTATTATTAGTTTTTTACATTTTAGGAGTGAAAACAGATTCCTGTGACAGCCAGTCAGCTGGTCAGACAATGCTGCTCCGCTTTTCTACGACAGAAAAACCGGCGAGGACAAAGCCTACGACAGAGCTCCCGCCCGACCTCACGTGATATTTGGACGGCCAAAGGTCAAGTTCACGCTGGAATGTTAAATGTACGCCGCGTTGATACCCACTGAGCAATAGCCGGCTATTAGACGTGGGTCTAAAAATGGGATAAAAAACGGCTAAAAATGAAAGTTTTTTAGACGTCTATTCTTAGATTAGACGTTGATTAGCGGTTGTTTAAACGTCTATAGACGTCTAATCTAAGAAGAGAAGTCTAACATTTTTAGACGAATATTAGACGTCTTAGACCAAAAAATGCTCAGTGGGTAAATGAGGGCCTATATGCTCCTCCACTAGTGGCAGTAAATGAGAGTGACCCTGCCATATGTGCAGGCTTCTAAAAGTCTGGCGCCCCTCCCGCCCTCATTTCAGAATTCAGTGAATCTGAATATTTTCTAGACCAACTGAAAACAGCTGATGTACAAGTTTGTTGTGAGCTTGTAGATCAGGCCATTTTCAGGCAAATAATAGGGTTCAAGTGGTTAAAGTTCCTATCACAAAGATTTGATGGGCCCCCTGTAGAAGGACGCCCCGCTGAAGACCCCCCTGTAGAAGGACCCCCCGCTGAAGACCCCCATGTAGAAGGACCCCCCGCTGAAGACTCGACTGACATATAGAAGTATAAGGCAGTGGTTCTTAAGTCGCAACCAGTGGGTCCTGGGTGGTCCCCAACTAAATGGTGGAAGAGTTGATATGGATAGATCTTTAACAATTGAAACCAAATGTACCCTCACAGATCCATTTGGTTTCATGTTACACTCTCAAAAATTTAAGCTATTGTTAAGCATCTGCATTACTTAAGTCTACACAATAGAATGTAGAATTAGTGTCATTGTGATTGTTTGCCGTTACACCACAGGATCGGGACAAAATGTCACATGGACAAAATATCCAAACGCCAAATAATGGACCTAATTATGAAAAGGGTTGAAAACCATTGTAATAGATGAAGGTATAAGGCACAGTGAAGCAAACAAGATTGTACAGTATCAACATTTATTTGCATTTCTCCATGAGTCACAACAATGTAAACCCCCGCAGCATAATAGACAGCCATTCCATCATCCTCTCTCTAGTCTAGCAGAAGATTGAACTACACTTTCTTGGTCATCTCTTGGATCAGCATGGTCAGTGACGCAGTGAAGACCATGAACTCCTGGAAAGAGATGGTTCCGTCCTTGTTCGCGTCCAACTGGTTGAAGAACTCGTCTACCTTTGTCTTGTCACCGAACTATGTAGACAGGGGGGGGGGGAATTTAGGCATTTTGCTTATTCAAGAGCGATTTACAGTAAGGGAGGAAAACCAATCAAATGCATAGAAATAGTCATCTGGGATTATAAGGATACAAAGAACCCCTCAGTTCAACAGTAGAATATACAAAGAAAGAAAAAAAATGAAACTTGAAATGCTAGGATGCCAGGTCAATAAACCTGACATCTCTACAGAGAGGATCAGTACGTGGTGACGACGAGAGAGAGAGAGATAAATAACTCAAGTACATTTTGAAAACCAGAAAAGAGGGAAGAATTCTGAAAATGGCAGATCTTATTACACTTTTACTCTTAAGTAAATTTACAATGCAGGATTTTTGAGTGGTGCAACCACTCCAAGGAACAGCAATGTCCGTGTTCACCTATGTGTTCACCCATGTGTTCACCCATGTGTTCACCCACCCAGCTATGTGACTATGTCACTATGAGCACGAGTACCAACAGTGGCGCCGTTGTACCAGAAACAGAGAGAGAGATAGTGCTGCACTGCTGCCTGCTAATGAGGTGTGATTTTTACTTCACATAAAGCGGCACTATGAAACTTTCCGTTCTACCCCGGATTACCCAAACCAAAACACCCACAAATGTATATAAAATGTATACAGATCACAAAATTACATTTTACTCATTACAAACAAGTTACTTAAGTGTCACCTTAAAAGGGATACTTCACCCTTTTTGCAAAAAAAATAAATATGTTAATGAAATTTAGACAATAAAACACTTTCCTGGGGGTCTTTGTGTGTGTAATATGTGGTTTTAGATATTTTAGCAGTGAGCCCAGTGTCCATATGGGGCTCACTTACTTCCTGGACAACATGTTGCCTCAGTAAGACAGCTCTCACCCTATCCACAAAGAGGAGCAGTGCACCAAAGCATTATGGGAATTGTAGTCCAGGAAGTAAGTGAGCCCAGTGCCCATGAGAGACACTGGGCTCACTGCTAAAATCTAAAACCACAAAGACCCCCAGGAAAGTGTTGATCTTCTAAACGTCATAAACAAGTGAAATGTCCCTTTAAGTAAAACAAAATAAGACTTCTTCCATCATTGCACTTGTGACAGTCCTGTACTGAATCTGTAAAGGCTCTTCAACCAGGTCTCTTCTCCACTATCCCTCCAACACTTAGTTTGACCGAAATTGTCAATGGCTTAGTCTTCATTTAGTATTAGTCAGTGGAAACGTTATTTTAATTGTATTCATAGTTCTAGTCAGCTAAATTAGCACTGGCCAAAAGTAAAGTGAAAGATTTAAAGGACCACTTCAACATCTCTTCATATAATTGGTCCTCACTAATGTTCATGATAAAACACCACCATTTTTTCCTACTCAGTCTGTGTCTCATAGGAGGGCTTTGGGCAGTTCGGACACCCGTCCACCAGTGACAGATTCTTTTTTTAAACAAGATTGGGTTTAAAATATATTTAGATTTGTATTATCGTGAGAACGATGGCTTCAACTTTTGCATTGCAACTTTTCAGGAAAAGAAAGCCTGCCGTTTCTATTAGCTTGGATTCACCATCGATGATGTCACTGGTGGACGGGTTTCTGAACTGCCCACAGCCCTCCTATGAGACACAGACTGAGTAGGAAAACAATTGTGGTATTTTATCATGAATATTAGTTAGGACCAATTATAGGAAGATAAGTTGAAAAGTGGTGAAGTGGTCCTTTAAGTACTCACTTAGCCAAAATTAAGGGAACATTTAAGTGAACACTCACACTGGTGAATTCTCCCAGCTCAGCCTTGAGGAGGTCACCGAGCTCTCCCTTGCTGAGCGAGTCGGCGTTACCATCCTTCTTGGCGTACTTATCAAACACCTCGACCAACAGGATCATGGCCTTGGCCAGCTGAGGAACCTCCTTACATACTTCTGACATGGCTGAGGACAGAGGTCAAACATTAGAAGCAACACTGGTGTAGGCCACAATTGTGCCTTAAGAGCACACATAACACCAACAGGAGGGCAGCCGCTCTGTGAAATGTCATCAAAGTCCAGCCCACACTGCCATCTAGTGGTCCGTGACAGATTCATATACTGGTTAGAGTTCTCAAATTCTGCCCCAGCGACGTTTTCAGGCCGCCCTGAGCTTAAACTGTATGCCAATTATTAGGGCCTGGCTTCGGGGTCAAAAAAAAAGAAAGAAAAAGATATATTGTAAAGATGCTGCTCACTGGGATTTCACCTTTACTCTGAGATAGAATTCTGAAATTCTGGCCGGATCCGACATTTTAGGGCCAGGTCAGGCCAAAGATGTATGCCAATTAGTCAGGCCGGGCCTCGGACTGGCCCAGTTAGGGCCCAGCCTTAATTTTCAGGCCCGTTGAGAACTCCAACACCGGTACACAGGATTTTTCAACCTCATTCTTCACAAACACTCCTACTGTCCATCTCTCCTAAACGGTCTCCCTTTCAGCTGTCTTACTGTCTGTCTCACCTACAACTGTCTCCCTCTCAGCTGTCATATAAAGTCTGTAGGCAGCTCTGGTTAGCAGCTAGCACATGGACACCAGAATATCAAGAATATTAGGACCAGTGAACCACATGTATTATACATACAATTTTAAGGTAACTTCAACAAATCATACATCCATACATAACAAATGATAAATCAGTACTTACTCAAAGAACACAGTAAACATACAAATAAATATAACAGGACAAAACTGTACACATGCCTCTAAAAGAATTGCACCAAGTGAGTGCCTTTTGAAGGCCTTCTGCAATCTGTGCAGGTGTGTTCCACTCTACTCTCCTCAACTCAGTGCAGGTGTGTTGTAGTGCCTCTGCTTTGTCACAAGATGGAGGACTTTCCTAACATTTGGTGTGAAGTATAGACCAATTATTTGTTTACAAACATTGGGACTGGGCGCACGGGTGACTGTTTCATGTAATCAATTCCCAACAGATCTCCAAACCTGTAGTTTTGGGGAGCGCTGGTTTCAGTCCATTCAACCTCCTCTTGTGAGTTGGCTAGTGAGATGCACCCTAGGAGACATTTATACTTCAAAGCCCAACAGTGTTGCGCACAGAGAACAGCTGATATACAAGCTCACATCGCATCGCAGATGCGACTGTTGTGAGCGTAGAGGTCTGCGTGCGCGACACCATCGCGGGACGAAGCATACATTATACTTGATGGACTGCAGGTGCGCGTGCAGCCGTGCACAAATAGGCCCTCATTTATCAATCGAGTGTAAAATCTGCCCCAAATTCGAGTGTAGGATTCGTAGTACACCCACGTCGGGTCGGCATTTACAAAGTGATCGCAGACAGCTGTTTCTTCCTAATTCCTAGCAGTGATAAATGTGACGGCTGAAATCAATCTGGCACGCCCTATGAAATCAAGCCTCGCCCTCGTTTTTGCGACATGAACAACTGCAATACGACCTGGAAACCATGGTTACAGGAAGAAAAAAAGTTTCACTCGCTTGCCTAAGTTGCCTTGCTGCCCCTGCCCCCCTCCCATACACACACACAGACGCACGCACGCACACGCAACTTGTTGTATCTTAAATAAATAAACCTGCATGAATTAAATAAAGCTGTAGGACTACCCTGTCTGTTTCTCCTCTCGCTTCGCTTCCCTTGCTGCCCGTCTCACCCCCCCGCACGCACGCACGCACGCACATATCGCAATTTGCAAGCAACTGTCACTGTGTTGTTAGTTGTAGGCCTATATTCAATTATTAAAGTCTTTATTCATTTAATATACAACAAGATATATTAGTGAACGAAAACCTGAACCTGTGAACCATGAATTATATAACAAATAGGCGCGCACACACGCTGCTGTTTTGCAAGGTGCATCTCCTGTCCTGTCTGTCTATCACTGTGGTCCGTCCGTGACACCGTGACCAATTGACCATGCAGTTTGCACGTTCAGTCTATTTAAATTGCCTCGCTGTCAACTGTCAATTATATGAATATTGCAGCCAAAACCGTAGCCTTATGTGGCACTGGACAGTGGACAGTGGTGGTGGTGGTGGTAGGCTGCAGGCTGGCTTAGCCTATACTATCTCCGATACGTTCCCACTTGCGCTGGCACGGCACATTTGGCATTCGAGCGACGCGTCGGGTTTATTAAACGAGGAGGAGATTGCACATACTGTAACTCCAGAAAGACATTGGCCTGCTGTAGATTAGGCTACAGTAGGCTACCCATGTTGGGACTCTCCACGCTGCAGCACTGCACTATACTCTCCAACGTCCCGTCATGGAAATATTTCAGAACAGACAGCCCAAATCCTCGCATGTATGCGCTCATCATGCAAAACACTGTTTAAATGGCTTACGCATCTACAGTAACTTGCAACATTGTTTTTAAATGCGCGATTTTAATTGCTTGCTTGTAAAGTTGGAAATCTCCTACTAATTTCATATGACACAAAGACACATCGTTGATGTATTCCTTTACTTTTTTTTTCTTTTTTACATTTAGCCCATATACATACCTATACAGTTTTATATAAACATTTTAGGAGTGAATACATATGTTTCGATGCCTGTGACAGCCTCTCAGCTGGTCAAACAATGCTGCTCCGCTGTTCTACGACAGAAAAACAGGTGAGGACAAAGCGTACGACAGCTCCCGACCAGACGTGGTTTTTGTCTTGGCTCAAGTTCAAAATCAAACGTTGGCGCAAATCGTAAATGCCGAAAATTGCGGTAATTTCGGCGTACGCCCATATTTTGGCGTACGCACGGTTGATAAATGAGGGCCATAGGCTCTGCAGCCGTGTTCATGAGCGCACCTCCCGTTCTTATGACAGCGACTGGAGGTGTGGTTTTGAGGACAGCCTATCTCACAGAATTTCCCCGCCCCCCTAAATACGCCCCCTTTCGGGGTTAGTGGTGATAGCGTGACGTCACTCCATAGACGCTTCATGTTAACAGAGGTAATTTAAGAAGTCTACAACTTTTGTTTTCTCAAGGTAAGGTTTGTTCTATCTGTTCGACGTGATTTACCATCTTGTTTGCTTCATAATAATATTGGTCAGTCACATTTTTACATTAGAAAATGTACTTAGATTCTCCAGAGAAAAAAACGTGTAAATTCTCATGTTAAAGACACCACTATTTACCGGAAGTGGGCGTGGAAAGCGGGCTGTGAGATAGGCCTAACACAACAGAAACCAAGGATTATATATTTCGAGGGCGAGAGATCACAATAAAAATCCTAATAATTCTTCCTCCACACTGGGAGAAAAACAGCATCTGAAAGTTTGATGGGGCATTTTTTACACAGTGCAGTTAGAACTTTTCCATTGCATCTTAAAGTGGTGTTCTTCTGCTGCCTTTATGCGCGCGCATGCCGTTTCTTATCAGTGTGACGTCGTCTGATAAGGCGTCTTGTGTCCAAAATGAACCCAAAACTATGACTCACCCTTTCAATGGAAATTGTACAATTTCTACAACCCGGTTATACTCCCAAAAACCCATTTTAATGATGTGATTATATCTGCATGTACAATTCCACTGGAGAATGGCTGTGGAGAGAGGTTAAAACCAGTGGTGGAAAGTTACATTTACTTTAGTACTGTACATCTAGGCCTGACTCACAACAGACTGATGTATAGCTGATGCATGAGACTTATTTACTGATGCAAGCTCGCAATTCATTTCCAATGGGAGTCACATGGTTTGACACAACATTTTTGTTGTAGCCTATGAGGGGGTGGGGGGCAGTCGAAACACAGCCGAAAGCCGTACAACACAAATGTTGTGTCAAACCATGTGACTTCCATTGGAAATGCATTGGGGCAAGATGTAAACAAACCCTTTCATACATCTAGCATGCACATCTAGCATGCATCAATGTTGTATGCTAGATGCGAAGGTGTGAGTCAGGCCTTAGTAACTAAAACTAAACCAAAATGAATAGTCCCAAACTATTATAACCTTGACATAGATCAGGGGTCCTCAATGTTTTTTTGCAGTCCAGGGAGTCCCAACTTCATAGTGTTGCAGATTAAGCTTTTTCATAGATTCCATAGATGGCTTCATAGACATGTTTGACAGCACTATCATTGTGTAAATTAATGGTTTTGTTTGTCTATGATTAACCCCTTAAACCCTCTTTGTAAACTTAAATTTGAATCTCTGCGGTACTTGGTACTCTGGCTTTTGAAATTACGTCATAATGCAGCCAAGTATATAGACTTTTAATGTGTGTTAGGACACCTTTAGGACTCAACAATACAAATGCATTTAGGGCTGTTATCAAACTAAACCTGGGCTTCCATAACACCTCAACAGTGACAAAGGCTGATCACCTCCATGCCACGTATACCCCATTGATGACAATATTAGTTCAAAGGTAGCCCAGACCAAGTATTGACTGCATACATTCATATACTTTAGTTCAAAGGTAGCCCAGACCAATTATTGACTGCATACATTAAGGTAGCCCAGACCAAGTATTGACTGCATACATTAATATACTTTAATATTAGTTCAAAGGTAGCCCAGACCAAGTATTGACTGCATACATTAATATACTTTTCGGATGGTCGACATTTCTCGTTTTAATAAAAAAAAACATTTTTTTAGTGGTCTCGTAAAATATTCTAATTTGTTGATAGGATTTGATTTTCATGAGCTGTACGCCATAATCAAGGTAAAAAAATCACACCCGTGTGAACTGAGTGGTGTAATATAGCCTGTCTGACGTAATAAAATCATGTCTGACGTAATGAAATCACACCCGGGTGAACAGGGTGAACATAGCAACCATGCTCATTTTTGAGTGGTGTAAACCACTCCTACAACTGGCTTTGTTAGTGCAGAAAAAATGAGCATGGTTGCTATGTTCACCCTGTTCACCCGGGTGTGATTTCATTACGTCAGACATGATTTTTGAGTGGTGTAAACCACTCCTACAACTGGCTTTGTTATTGAGTGGTGTAAACCACTCCTACAACTGGCTTTGTTAGTGCAGAAAAAATGAGCATGGTTGCTATGTTCACCCTGTTCACCCGGGTGTGATTTCATTACGTCAGACAGGATTTTTGAGTGGTGTAAACCACTCCTACAACTGGCTTTGTTAGTCTGTGCAGAAAAAAGGAGCATGGTTGCTATGTTCACCCTGTTCACCCGGGTGTGATTTCATTACGTCAGACATGATTTCATTACGTCAGACAGGCTATATTACACCACTCAGTTCACACGGGTGTGATTTTTTCTGCACAGACTAACAAAGCCAGTTGTAGGAGTGGTTTACACCACTCAAAAATCATGTCTGACGTAATGAAATCACACCCGGGTGAACAGGGTGAACATAGCAACCATGCTCATTTTTTCTGCACTAACAAAGCCAGTTGTAGGAGTGGTTTACACCACTCAAAAAAAGGGTATGCACAATGAATTGAGAATATATGAAAGTTTCACTTTTTTTGAGTGGTGTAAACCACTCCTACAACTGGCTTTTGTGTGCAGAAAAAAATGAGCATGGTTGCTATGTTCAAAATAATTTCTGACGTAATGAAATCACACCCGGGTGAACAGGATGACCGTAGCAACCATGCTCATTTTTTCTGCACAAAAAAAGCCAGTTGTGAAATCACATCCGGGTGTGATTTCATTACGTCAGACATGATTTCATTACGTCAGACAGACCTTACACCACTCAGTTCACACGGGTGTGATTTTTGAATTATATTAGGGAAAAAGTTGAGCTTTTACACAATATTCATGTTCATTGAGATGGAGCCGTACAGTATGTGACCAAATGGCCTCGGTGTTGTAGCGGCGACCAGGAGGAGTCAGGCGCCACGGGCAGAAGGCTCCGCGACATTATGGAGACACACCGCATCCACCAAGGACCAAATGGGGCTCAATGTGAACACACACAAGGTGCTGCCACACTATCTAAAGAGTCTTCCGCGGAGGTGGAGCTTAATTTCCATCCACCAGCTGTCTAAAAACTCGGAAAATAAGCTGCGCACAGCTTAAGATGTGTGCGGCTGTCGACCGTTTTGCGCTTAGGTGTGGAGACACTGAGACACACACACACACGACAGTTGACAACATTGCTGCAGTATAATAGGACACCCATCCTGAGGCCTCCTCCTAGGGTAGGACGGCCTAATACGCTGTCCTTTATTCAGCCAATCAGTGAGACTGAGTGACATGCCGGATGTTCCTTCTCTGAACCAGCCAATCAGTGAGACTGAGTGACATGCCGGATGTTCCTTCTCTGAACCAGCCAATCAGTGAGACTGAGTGACATGCCGGATGTTCCTTCTCTGAACCAGCCAATCAGTGAGACTGAGTGACATGCCGGATGTTCCTTCTCTGAACCAGGCGGGTCTCATAGCAAATGGCTCATGCAACTACATTATATATTTTACCAATAGGACAAATGACATACCTGTACTATATGAAATATGCAGAACATTGTTTAACACAAGTAATAAAATTGAAAGGTACAATGTATTCTTTACTCTAGATTATAGGCACAGATACATTTATACTCTAGTCAATTCTAAAAGTGTGTAAAATGAAACCAAATGTATTATGGGATCAATTTGGTTATACGTTACACACTCAAGAGTTAAGTTAGCTGCCTTAACTTTAGTTTTTCCTCAACCAAGGTTCATGTTTTAGGTTAGAGAGTAAAAGGAGTGTACATTCTCATTTGCTGCTTTTTTTCAGGCATTAGAGCATGGGGCTAAATGTTTTTAACACTTTGATTGCTGGAAGATCTCAACAGGCCTATTTGGATGTTGCTGCCATTTAACATTGCACAAAGGCCTTGTTCGGGGGCCCACAGTAAAATGTTCTCTTATAGCGAGAATCACACGCCTACATCAAAAGAAAGCTGAACTTGTCCACTTCAATTAAAAAAATACATTTAGATTTTACCATGTTCCATTCTGGAGATATTGACCTTTTTGCAACACCTGCATTTGCCTGGAAGTGGTTATCTTGAACAGCGAGCAGAGTTATGGATGGTTTAAAGTCAGAGACATTGACAGGCAGATATAAAATTGAACCCAATAAATATCCTATACATCCTATACACCGAATGAAAGCCCTGAATGTGTACTTTTACGAGGAAAACAGTAAACATTGATCCCATCTACAGTTAGACAGTAATTGGTTATTGAATGCAGCTTGTGCCCACCAGATAACTTCAGAGAAGACATGGACGTGAACTCCTCAATATTCACAAAATAAGGCCTATAGCGACATATAAATACTATATACCGTATGAAACAGAAGACTCTCTGCTTTCATAAGGAAAAAAATTGTACTGTAATAATAAAAAAATCACACCCCTGTGAAGTGAGCAGTGCAACTCTACTTCTCTACTTATTCACTACAGCTCGCTATATACGGACTGAGACAGAAAGTCATGTAAAGCTTTTATTTACAGTTTGGTCTGTAAACTTCTACTGTAATAATAAAAATCACACCCCTGTGAAGTGAGCGGTGCAACTGTTCTCTACCATTGCACCGCGCAACTGTAGAGAACCGTTGCACCGCTCACTTCACAGGGGTGTGATTTTTATTATAAAAGTACACATTCAGGGCTTTCATTCGATGTATAGGATGTATAGCATATTTATTGTGTTTATTGTTATATCTGCCTGTCAATGTCTGACTATAAACCTTCATAACTATGCTTTCTTTTTGATGATGATGATGATTGCCGCCTCGCCTAATCTATCTCACTGCTTTCATTGTTTTGATCGCAGTAACATTGGGGGGGGGGGGGGGGGGGGTCATGGGCACATTGGGCAGCAAAAGTCTTGATCCGTACGGCTATAAAAAGTCCCATTCCACCGTTCGGTTCAGAACTATAGTATAACGGTGAGACGCGTTGTCATCAGCTGATTTTGTTTTTCAAGCTAGTGTAGGGGAACATGCCTGGGCATGCTAGCCTGGCACGGCCAGACTCATAGCGAGGGTTCACTGATGTTTCCTCCGGGGAAGAATCTTCAGTGAATCCCCGCTATGAGGCTGGCCAAGCCAGGCTATGGGCATGCAGCTTGGGGGCGATGGAGGGGGAAAAAAGCGTCACCCGGCTGTGATGTCGACGAGAAGGAAAAAATGACTTCCACAGATGACAACACCACGGTTTAGGTCGCGGAAAAGTTCGTTATACATTACACCCGGGTCGATTACGTCCCCGACGCGTTCATTGCGGTCTTATCACTACAATTATAATGAATAAAAAAGCGTTACAATCACACGTCTGAGCGATCTCCGATTATGACGGCTCTGCATGGCGATACGTGATCCACCAACGGAACACTGTCTTGTCGTGGCGGCCCCTCGATACTGTGGTTAGTTCGTAGTATTGTAGGCTCGGGGATCGTTTGGTCGCTACAGTATGAAGAAGGAAACATGCATCTGTCCATGTGTGTTGCAGACGTTGCATTGCAATGCTGATCTGGTGCATATGTGTTCAGGCAGCGTTCCGTTCAGCGTTCGTCATGTTTTTTTCCGAGAGACAGAGGAGAGCATGCACCCCCTCGCAAGATCCTCCTCCTGGAGAAACAGGAGGGGAGGGGGGAATCAAATGTCCGAGGTGGAAAGCCTGGTGAGGCGAGGTTAGGTGAAATTTGATTCTTTTCAAACACAGACTAGATCGGCATGGGCGCAGCCATTACACTGGCTTCTACACGTAAAGCGGCCCGCCCTCCTGTTTTCAGGAGGGGAGGGTTTTTTTTTTTTTTTTTTCTGATCACGTGAGCTGGACTAAGCAGCAATGATAGGGCGATGGTTCTTCATTGTCCGGGTGGGTAAAAAGATGAATGAAAGTATGCTATAAAAAAGTGATTGAAACGTATTGATACGTGATCCGCACCCGACGTTTGATTAATTGATAACGTATTGATACGCGATTCGCGTCGGCTGTGTTAATAGCGATTTATTTTTGTATTATTTACTAGTCCTAGACCCCAGGAAATTACATCTGGCCACAACAGATCACAGGACCTACTGAATGTGTCGAACTGACATATTGAGCCTATGACAGTGTGGATTCCCCCAGTAGGCTACCTTCACATTCAGTAGATCCTGTGAGCTTTTGTGGCCAGATATAATTTATTGAGTCTAGGACTATAGTAAATGATAAGAGAATCGCTATAACAGCTAAAACAGCTAAAATCCCTAAAATGAAAGAAAGCAGCAAATGAAAATAGTAACTCATCTTTTACTTTCTCTAATAACCTAAAACATGAACCTTGGTTGAAAAAAAATCTAAAGTTGTCCTTTAAGTCTACACAATTATTTTTGATCGTTTGCCTGTTATCTGCTACCTACAGCATGAGTGGACAAAATCATATCCAACGAACAACAACAAACACATCTCATCAATTGGTGGTCCGTGGCTCAAACGCCAAATATTCATTTGACCTTATTATGAAAAGGGTTGAAAACCACTGTAATATGAGCGTTTGAGAACAGTGAAGCAAACAAGATTGTATCAACAATGTTTATTTGTGTTATGAAATGACATGGTTACACCGTTTTATTTTTTCCCCCCCGACCCAACTCATGTGTTTTCTCCATGAGTCAGCCCTTGGATCAGCATGGTCAGTGTCGCTGTGAAGGCCATGAACTCCGGGAAAGAGATGGTTCCGTTCTTGTCCGCATCCAACTGGTTGAAGAACTCGTCTACATTTGCCTTGTCACTGGCCTATATAGACAGGAGGGGGGAGCAATTTAGGCATTTTGCAGATGCCCTTATTTCAGAGCAATACACAGTAAGGGAGGACAACACCTCAATGCATAGATAGTCATCTGAGATTATAAGGAAAGCCATCAGTTCAACAGTAGACTATATAAAAATAAACTCTGCACATGAAAACATTAAACGCTAGGATGCCAGGTCAAAAAACATGGCAGTGGTGACTAAGGGCCGATTCATACTCCTATTTTACCGCTGTTTCGGCGCTACTGACATTTTCAGTAGCACCGAAGAGCCGACTTTAGGACGGTACCCGCCCCCGAACCTCAAATGACGTCACATTGTAGGCTCTACAGAGCCGAACAGACTTTTATTCGGCTCTAAAATAAGAGTATTAATCGGCCATAAGTACTCAATAGCCTAAATTTTGAATACCAGAGAAGAGGCAAGAATTCTGAAAATTGCAGATCTTATATTACACTTTACTCGTAAGTAGGCCTACATTTACAATACAGGACATTATTGATTACTTTACATAATGCGGCAATATGCAGCTTTCCGTATACCCCAGACTTGAAGCCATTTTTACCGCTGAGCTAGTAGAGCCTGCCTGGTCGCTCAGGTCAAAATAATGAGCAGGGAGGCCAAACCAAAACACCCAAAATGTATTTAGTTAGACATACAGCTCACAAAATTGCATTTTACTCATTAAAAACTACTTAAGTGCCACCTTAAGTAAAACCAATGCTGAAGACTTCTTCCATCATTGCACCTGTGACATTCCTGTGACATTTTTTGATGAATTGAACAAGGCCTCTTGTAAACAAGTGTAATGCTTAATTGGGTTGTCCACTCAGTTAACAGTCTTTGTATTGAGTTTGTGCTTGAAATGTACTGTAATTCTGCAAACTGTTAATAAATATTTCAAGCAATCTGTAAAGGCTCTTCAACCAGTCCTCACTATCCCTCCATCACTTTAGTTTTTGTTGACAAATTGTCAATGGATTTAGTCACCATTACTAAGTCCTCACTTAGTATTCTTCAGTGGAAACATTAGGTCATTTATTGTTTTTCCTTCCATCATAGTGCTAGTCAGCTAAATTAGCACTGGCCAAAAGTAAAGCAAACGTTTTAAGTAAACACTCACGCCAAATTAGCACTATAGTCAAAAGTAAGGGAACATTTAAGTGAACACTCACACTGGTGAATTCTCCCAGCTCGGCCTTGAGCAGGTCACTGAGCTCTCCCTTGCTGAGTGAGCCGGCGACGGCGTCACCATCCTTCTTGGCGTACTTATCAAACACGTCGATCACCAGGATCATGGCCTTGGCCAGCTGAGGAACCTCCTGACATAATCCTGACATGGCTGTGGACAGAGGGCATAGGTCAAACATTAGAAGCAACACTGGTGTTAGAAGCAACAATTGTGCCTTAAGAGCACACATAACAGGAGGGCAGCCACTCTGTGAAATGTCATCCCACACTGCCATCTAGTGGCAGTGTGGGATTAATATACTGGTTAGAGTTCTCAAATTCTGCCCGAACCCGACGTTTTCAAGCCACCCTGAGCTTAAACTGTATGCCAATTATTAGGGCCTGGCTTCGGGGTAAAAAAAACCAACAAATAAAAATAAGTATTTATATATTGTAAAGTTGATGCTCACTGGGATTTCACCTTTACTCTGAGATAGAATTTTGAAATTCTGGCCCGATCCGACATTTTAGGGCCAGGTCAGGCCAAAGATGTATGCTAATTAGTCAGGCCAGGCCTCAGACTGGCCCAGTTAGGGCCCAGCCTTAATTTCCAGGCCCGTTGAGAACTCCAATACCAGTACACAGGATTTTTCAACCTTATTCTTCACAAACACTATATGCACAGCTGTCCTACTGTCCAGCTCTCCTAAACTGTCTCCCTTTCAGCTGTCTTACTGTCTGTCTCACCTACAACCGTCTCCCTCTCAGCTGTCCTATAAAGTCTGTATGCAGCTCTGGTTAGCAGCTAGCACATGGACACCAGTATATCAAGAATATTAGGACCAGTGAACCAGATGTATTATACATACAATTATAAGGTAACTTCAACAAATCATACATAACAAATGATAAATCAGTACTTACTCAAAGAACACAGTAAACATACAAATAAATATAACAGGATAAAACTGTACGGATGCCTCTCAAAGAATTGCACCAAGTGAGTGCCTTTTGAAGGCCTTCTGCAATCTGTGCAGGTGTGTTCCACTCTACTCTCCTCAACTCAGTGCAGGTGTGTTGTAGTACCTCTGCTTTGTCACAAGATGGAGGACTTTCCTAATATTTGGTGTGAAGTATAGACCAATTATTTGTTTACAAACATTGGGACTGGGCGCACGGGTGACTGTTTCATGTAATCAATTCCCAACAGATCTCCAAACCTGTTGTTTTGGGGAGCGCTGGTTTCAGTCCATTCAACCTCCTCTTGTGAGTTGGCTAGTGAGATGCACCCTACGAGACATTTATACTTCAAAGCCCAACAGTGTTGCGCACAGAGAACAGCTGATATACAAGCTCACATCGCATCGCATCGCGGGCGACTGTGGCTCAGGAGGTAGAGCAGGTCGTCCAATGATCCATGGGTCGGCGGTTCGAATCCCGGCTCCTCCTGTCTACATGTCGAAGTGTCCTTGGGCAAGACACTGAACCCCAAATTGCTCCCGATGTGCTGGTTGGTACCTTGCATGGCTTCCGCCGCAATCGGTGTATGAATGTGTGTGTGAATGGGTGAATGTAATGCACAATCTATGTAAAGCGCCTTGGATAAAGGCGCTATATAAATGCACCATTTACCATTTACCAAATGCACCATTTATCGCAGATGCGACTGTTGTGAGCGTAGAGGTCTGCGTGCGCGACACCATCGCGGGACGAAGCATACATTATACTTGATGGACTGCAGGTGCGCGTGCAGCCGTGCACAAATAGGCTCTGCACTGCAGCCGTGTTCATGAGCGCACCTCCCGTTCTTATGACAGCGACTGGAGGTGTGGTTTTGAGGACAACTGTTTTGAATTGCTATTATTGTTCAAACACAACAGAAACCAAGGATTATATATTTCGAGGGCGAGAGATCACAATAAAAATCACACCCGTGTGAACTGAGTGGTGTAAGATCTGTCTGACGTAATGAAATCATGTCTGACGTAATGAAATCACACCCGGGTGTGATTTCATTAACTGGCTTTTTTGTGCAGAAAAAATGAGCATGGTTGCTATGTTCACCCTGTTCACCCGGGTGTGATTTCATTACGTCATTACAACAGGGTGAACATAGCAATCATGCTCATTTTTTCTGCACAAAAAAGCCAGTTGTAGGAGTGGTTTACACCACTCAAAAATCCTAATCATTCTTCCTCCACACTGGGAGAAAAACAGCATCTGAAAGTTTGATGGGGAATTTTTTACACAGTGCAGTTAGAACTTTTCCATTGCATCTTAAAGTGGTGTTCTTCTGCTGCCTTTATGCGCGCGCATTCCGTTTCTTATCAGTGTGACGTCGTCTGATAAGGCGTCTATAGTAGCCTATGTCCAAAATGAACCCAAAACTACTATGACTCACCCTTTCAATGGAAATTGTACAATCTCTACAACCCGGTTATACTCCCAAAAACCCATTTTAATGATATGATTATATCTGCATGTACAATTCCACTGGAGAGAGGTTGGAGAGAGGTTAAAACCAGTGGTGGAAAGTAACATTTACTTTAGTACTGTACATCTAGGCCTGACTCACAACAGACTGATGTATAGCTGATGCATGAGACTTATTTACTGATGCAAGCTCGCAATTCATTTCCAATGGGAGTCACATGGTTTGACACAACATTTTTGTTGTATGAGGGGGAGGGGGGCAGTCGAAACACAGCCGAAAGCCATACAACACAAATGTTGTGTCAAACCATGTGACTTCCATTGGAAATGCATTGGGGCAAGATGTAAACAAACCCTTTCATACATCTAAGCATGCACATCTAGCATGCATCAATGTTGTATGCTAGATGCGAAGGTGTGAGTCAGGCCTTAGTAACTAAAACTAAACCAAAATGAATAGTCCCAAACTATTATAACCTTGACATAGATCAGGGGTCCTCAATGTTTTTTTGCAGTCCAGGGAGTCCCAACTTCATAGTGTTGCAGATTAAGCTTTTTCATAGATTCCATAGATGGCTTCATAGACTTGTTTGACAGCACTATCAATGTGTAAATTAATGGTTTTGTTTGTGTATGATTAACCCCTTAAACCCTCTTTGTAAACTTAAATTTGAATCTCTGCGGTACTTGGTACTCTGGCTTTTGAAATTACGTCATAATGCCAATTCTATAGACGTTTAATGTTTGTTAGGACACCTTTAAGGCTCAACAATACAAATGCATTTACGGCTGTTATCAAACTAAACCTGGGCTTCCATAACACCTCAACAGTGACAAAGGCTGATCACATCCATGCCACGTATATACGCCCCATTGATGACAATATTAGTTCAAAGGTAGCCCAGACCAAGTATTATTAGTTCAAAGGTAGCCCAGACCAAGTATTGACTGCATACATTAATATACTTTTCGGATGGTCGACGACATTTCTCGTTTTAATAAAAAAAGTGGTCTCGTAAAATATTCTAATTTGTTGATAGGATTTGATTTTCATGAGCTGTACGCCATAATCAAGGTAAATAATCACACCCGTGTGAACTGAGTGGTGTAATATAGCCTGTCTGACGTAATGAAATCATGTCTGACGTAATGAAATCACACCCGGGTGAACAGGGTGAACATAGCAACCATGCTCATTTTTGAGTGGTGTAAACCACTCCTACAACTGGCTTTGTTAGTGCAGAAAAAATGAGCATGGTTGCTATGTTCACCCTGTTCACCCGGGTGTGATTTCATTACGTCAGACATGATTTTTGAGTGGTGTAAACCACTCCTACAACTGGCTTTGTTAGTCTATTGAAACTGGCTTTGTTAGTCTGTGCAGAAAAAATGAGCATGGTTGCTATGTTCACCCTGTTCACCCGGGTGTGATTTCATTACGTCAGACATGATTTCATTACGTCAGACAGGCTATATTACACCACTCAGTTCACACGGGTGTGATTTTTTCTGCACAGACTAACAAAGCCAGTTGTAGGAGTGGTTTACACCACTCAAAAATCATGTCTGACGTAATGAAATCACACCCGGGTGAACAGGGTGAACATAGCAACCATGCTCATTTTTTATGCACTAACAAAGCCAGTTGTAGGAGTGGTTTACACCACTCAAAAAAAGGGTATGCACAATGAATTGAGAATATATGAAAGTTTCACTTTTTGAATTATATTAGGGAAAAAGTTGAACTTTTACACAATATTCATGTTCATTGAGATGGAGCCGTACAGTATGTGACCAAATGGGGCTCTATGTGAACACACACACACACGACAGTTGACAACATTGCTGCAGTATAGAGCGTCGCAGTCCCGCCTCCTACCCTGTACCAGGAAATGAAACAAATAGAAAGAAGAAAAAAACGGCAGGTTACAACACTTTTTTTGTTGTTTTTCTTCTTTGTAATTATTTGTTTGGTCCAAAATATTGTTTGTGTTGTCATGAGTTGTCACGACTCGAGTTGGCTTTGTCCGCGGCGTAACCGTCTTTAAATAAATACTTTAAGAAATGTCTATGGGAAAAATGCATTGGGTTTCATTTCCTGGTCCAGGGCAAGGACAGTCTAAGAAGGATGAGACGCGAAGACCGTACGGGCGACGCCATGTTGCTTTGGAAGGAAAGAAACATGCGCAATGGGCTATATGCAGCCAACACTTCCGCCTTCAGCTTCCTTGGTCTCAACTGCGCATGTTTCTTTCCTTCCAAAGCAACATGGCGTCGCCCATACGGTCTTCGCGTCTCGTCCTTCTTAGACTGTCCTTGGTCCAGGGTAGGAGGCGGGACTGCGACGCTCTATAATAGGACACCCATCCTGAGGCCTCCTCCTATGGTAGAACGGCCTAATAAGCTGTCCTTTATTCAGCCAATCAGTGAGACTGAGTGACATGCTGGATGTTCCTTCTCTGAACCAATCAGTGAGACTGAGTGACATGCCGGATGTTCCTTCTCTGAACCAATCAGTGAGACTGAGTGACATGCTGGATGTTCTTTCTCTGAACCAGGCGCGTCTCATAGCAAATGGCTCATGCAACTACATTATATATTTTACCAATAGGACAAATGACATACCTGTACTATATGAAATATGCAGAACATTGTTTAACACAAGTAATAAAATTGAAAGGTACAATGAATTCTTTACTCTAGATTATAGGCACAGATACATGTACTCGTCAATTCTAAAAGAGAAATCTTTAATTTGTGTGTAAAATGAAACCAAATGTATTATGGGATCAATTTGGTTATACGTTACACACTCAAGAGTTAAGTTAGCTGCCTTAACTTTAGTTTTTCTCAACCAAGGTTCATGTTTTAGGTTAGAGAGTACATTCTCATTTGCTGCTTTTTTTCGGGCATTAGAGCATGGGGCTAAATGTTTTTAATAGAGATTTATTTTTGTATTATTTACTAGTCCTAGACCCCAGGAAATTACATCTGGCCACAACAGATCACAGGACCTACTGAATGTGTCGAACTGACATATTGAGCCTATGACAGTGTGGATTCCCCCAGTAGGCTACCTTCACATTCAGTAGATCCTGTGAGCTTTTGTGGCCAGATATAATTTATTGAGTCTAGGACTATAGTAAATAAGAGAATCGCTATAACAGCTAAAATCCCTAAAATGAAAGAAAGCAGCAAATTAAAATAGTAACTCATCTTTTACTTTCTCTAATAACCTAAAACATGAACCTTGGTTGAAAAAAAAATCTAAAGTTGTCCTTTAAGTCTACACAATTATTTGTGATCGTTTGCCTGTTATCTGCTACCTACAGCATGAGTGGACAAAATCATATCCAACGAACAACAACAAACACATCTCATCAATTGGTGGTCCGTGGCTCAAACGCCAAATATTCATTTGACCTTATTATGAAAAGGGTTGAAAACCACTGTAATATGAGGGTTTGAGAACAGTGAAGCAAACAAGATTGTATCAACAATGTTTATTTGTGTTATGAAATGACATGGTTACACCGTTTTATTTTTTTCCCCCCGCCCCAACTCATGTGTTTTCTTTTCATTTCATATCATTTTCTTCATGGCCGCTGTGATGGCCGCTGTGAAGACCATGAACTCCGGGAAAGAGATGGTTCTGTTCTTGTCCGCATCCAACTGGTTGAAGAACTCGTCTACCTTTGCCTTGTCACTGGCCTATATAGACAGGAGGGGGGAGCAATTTAGGCATTTTGCAGATGCTCTTATTTCAGAGCAATACACAGTAAGGGAGGACAACACCTCAAATGCATAGATAGTCATCTGAGATTATAAGGAAAGCCATCAGTTCAACAGTAGACTATATAAAAATAAACTCTGCACATGAAAACATTAAATGCTAGGATGCCAGGTCAAAAAACATGGCAGTGGTGACTAAGGGCCGATTCATACTCCTATTTTACCGCTGTTTCGGCGCTGTAGTGCCGAAATGATTTCGGCTCGTCAGACATTTTCAGTAGCACCGAAGAGCCGACTTTAGGACGGTACCCGCCCCCGAACCTCAAATGACGTCACATTGTAGGCTCTACAGAGCCGAACCGACTTTTATTCGGCTCTAAAATAAGTATGAATCGGCCCTAAGTACTCAATAGCCTACATTTTGAATACCAGAGAAGAGGCAAGAATTCTGAAAATTGCAGATCTTATATTACACTTTACTCGTAAGTAGGCCTACATTTACAATACAGGACATTATTGATTACTTTACATAAAGCGGCAATATGCAGCTTTTTCCGTTCTACCCCAGACTTGAAGCCATTTTTACCGCTGAGCTAGTAGAGCCTGCCTGGTCGCTCAGGTCAAAATAATGAGCAGGGAGGCCAAACCAAAACACCCAAAATGTATTTAGATAGACATACAGCTCACAAAATTGCATTTTACTCATTAAAAACTACTTAAGTGCCACCTTAAGTAAAACCAATGCTGAAGACTTCTTCCATCATTGCACCTGTGACATTCCTGTGACATTTTTTGATGAATTGAACAAGGCCTCTTGTAAACAAGTGTAATGCTTAATTGGGTCGTCCACTCACAGTTAACAGTCTTTGTATTGAGTTTGTGCTTGAAATTTACTGTAATTCTGCAAACTGCTAATAAATATTTCAAGCAATCTGTAAAGGCTCTTCAACCAGTCCTCACTATCCCTCCATCACTTTAGTTTTTGTTGACAAATTGTCAATGGATTTAGTCACTGTAACGAAGACTCTGACTAGGACGTTGGGCTATATGTATATGTATATGTATATATATATATATATATATATATATATTTGGGCCCGAGCCGACCTAGTGCTGATATCGATAGATATGGTAGAACCATATATGGATAGAACCATATATGGATAGATCTAACTGGCTTAGTCATCGTGACAAGCCTGGTCGGAGAATATATAGAGGGTCGGCTTCAGGGAGAAGGCAGAAGTCCAAGCATCCTGGTTTAAGTTCTAACCGGACACCACTGCGGGGGTCCTAGCCTAAGTAATCAGCAATACAGCCTTGAGCTATTTTATATGGTCCTTCGGAAGCACGGATTAGGGCTTACCGCAGTAACGGGATGCTGAAGTCTTCCAGACACATACGAACCAAGGTATCTGGCTTTACAACCCATATACCTTGAGTAGCCAACCCCTGACTCAGTGGCAAGATTCTAACCAGATGGTAACCCAGTTGCTGCCAGAGTCTGAACACTCTGGCAGTCCTGGCTGCTCCGCAGGTGAGCAGCAGTATCTCGAAGTTGTGAGATCCACTCTGTTGCCGCCAGAGCATGAACGCTCTGGCGGTCCTGGCTGCTCCTTAGGTGAGCAGCAGCGTCTCGAAGCTGTGAGATCCACTCTGTTGCCGCCAGAGCATGAACGCTCGGGCGGTCCTGGCTGCTCCTTAGGTGAGCAGCAGCGTCTCGAAGCTGTGAGACCCACCCAGTTGTCGCTGTCAGAGCACGAACGCTCTGTCGGTCCTGGCTGCTCCGTAGGTGAGCAGCAGTGTCTCGAAGCTGTGAGACCCACCCGGTTACCAGAATCTGGATGCCAGAATCTCGGTGCCGTGAGACCTCCCCGGCCCTTAAGAGTCAGAGAGCACTGGTGATGTGCAGGAAAGAGAGAGCACTGTTGATGTGCAGGAAAGAGAGAGCACTGGTGATGTGCAGAGCACTGGTGATGTGCAGGAGAGAGAGAGCACTGGTGATGTGCAGGAGAGAGAGAGCAACCATTGACAGGGAACGCCCTTAATGGGTGGCATGTGATTTGATCTTGAGGTTTTTATGACCCACCGTAACATCAAAGGAAGAAAGCGCGAAGCTTGGACGCCCTCAATGGGGTGGCTTGAATGGCTGACGTTTTCTGTTCAAGCCTCAGTATGCTTGTATTGGGGTGGCCTGAGGGGTCTACTGTTCAAGCCTTCTTGATATGGTACAGATTTCCATGGGAAATCTGGGGGTGGCAATGAATGTAACGAAGGCTTTCACCTAGAGCTTAACGAAGGCTTTCACCTAGAGCTTCATGTGTCATCGTGTAACGAAGGCTTTCACCTAGAGCTTCTAGTGGATATCATGAGAGCATTGTCTGGACAGCATGATGATGCAAGGGCATCGGAGCTATATCAACCCTCCCATAGATGTTGGAGCAGTCGGACGGCAGAGGCTTCGTTCACCGATAGGATATCGAGATGAAAGTGCAAGCTGACAGACCAGAAGTCCAGGTTCATAGGGACCGAAGTAGTCCAGCAAGGAGGCTGGACGGTCACTCTTGCAAAAATGACCATGAGCATAACCGGAGACGAACAGTCATCATGCATGGTACGGTAGTAGCACCCAATTCTGCCGATCGTACACCAAGTAACCAGCAAGACGGCAAGAAGCCGTATGTCAGTACTGTAATAGCGGCACACACCATCTTGGGGTATGCGGCAGGTTCAAACGACTGAGTTTAATGGCGAAACGAGATTTGATATGACAGATGAAGCTGTGTTATCAGCAATGGACGTCGTCATGCAGGCAAGAAACTGTAAACTACAGACTAGGAGTGAAATGTGGTGGAAGGCACCCTCTGGCTCTTCACAGTATTAATAGGAGCCGGACCCGGTTGAACCGGAGAGCAGATAAACCTTTGCGGAACCCTAGGACACCTAAGATCGAGACGGGACAGGATTTACAAGAGGAATTACCACAGCCAGCAATCTTGACTATAGCAGGAGAGTCCTTACATGTGGGCTATCCACCGCCTAAAGGGAGAAATGTCATGTTAAAGGTGTGCAAAGTTCTAATTTGCAATTGTGGCAAAGTAATGGAAGTATATGCAGTTCTGGATGATGGTTCGGGGCGAACCATTTTGTTACACACAGTTGCCAAGCAGGTCGGATTGAGGGGTCAACCTGAAGAGTTGCGTATCAGAATCATGAGAGATCTTCAAGTTTTGCACGGGGTGGCTGTATCTTCCGAGGTATCTCCTGCCGTACAGCCAAACCAAGTCAATAATATTGAGGGAGCATTGATCGCCAAATAGCTTGGATTGTGAGCATACACAGATCGTCAGAAGACTAATGGAGAGAGATTAACATCTTCGAGAGCCTCCCTTGCTGGATAACTACCAGGCCTGGCCTGTTAGAACCTAGCCGAAAGAAAGGACAATTGTCTGAGTCTTCTGGATGCGGTATAGATTTCAACGTGAAATCTGGGGTGGCTGTAACGAAGACTCTGACTAGGACGTTGGGCTATATGATATATGACATGTTTAGTATGACAATCCCTATATTTGGGCCCGAGCCGACCTAGTGCTGATATCGATAGATATGGTAGAACCATATATGGATAGAACCATATATGGATAGATCTAACTGGCTTAGTCATCGTGACAAGCCTGGTCGGAGAATATATAGAGGGTCGGCTTCAGGGAGAAGGCAGAAGTCCAAGCATCCTGGTTTAAGTTCTAACCGGACACCACTGCGGGGGTCCTAGCCTAAGTAATCAGCAATACAGCGTTGAGCTATTTTATAGTCACCATTACTTAGTCCTCACTTAGTATTCTTCAGTGGAAACATTAGGTCATTTATTGTTTTTCCTTCCATCATAGTGCTAGTCAGCTAAATTAGCACTGGCCAAAAGTAAAGAAAACATTTTAAGTAAACACTCACGCCAAATTAGCACTATAGTCAAAAGTAAGGGAACACTCACACGGAGAATTAGCTCGGCCTTGACCAGGTCACTGAACTCTCCCTTGCTGAGCGAGTCGGCGTCACCATCCTTCTTGGCGTACTTATCAAACACGTTGATCAACAGGATCATGGCCTTGGCCAGCTGAGGAACCTCCTTACATACTTCTGACATGGCTGAGGACAGAGGTCATAGGGCATAGGTCAAACATTAGAAGCAACACTGGTGTAGGCCACAATTGTGCCTTAAGAGCACACATAACACCAACAGGAGGGCAGCCGCTCTGTGAAATGTCATCAAAGTCCAGCCCACACTGCCATCTAGTGGTCCATGACAGATTCATATACTGGTTAGAGTTCTCAAATTCTGCCCGAACGCGACGTTTTCAGGCCGCCCTGAGCTTAAACTGTATGCCAATTATTAGGGCCTGGCTTCAAGGTAAAAAAAAAAAAGGAAAAAAATATATATATTGTAAAGATGCTGCTCACTGGGATTTCACCTTTACTCTGAGATAGAATTCTGAAATTCTGGCCGGATCCGACATTTTAGGGCCAGGTCAGGCCAAAGATGTATGCCAATTAGTCAGGCCGGGCCTCGGACTGGCCCAGTTAGGGCCCAGCCTTAATTTTCAGGCCCGTTGAGAACTCCAATACCGGTACACAGGATTTTTCAACCTCATTCTTCACAAACACTATATGCACAGCTGTCCTACTGTCCATCTCTCCTAAACGGTCTCCCTTTCAGCTGTCTTACTTACTGTCTGTCTCACCTACAACTGTCTCCCTCTCAGCTGTCATATAAAGTCTGTAGGCAGCTCTGGTTAGCAGCTAGCACATGGACACCAGAATATCAAGAATATTAGGACCAGTGAACCAGATGTATTATACATACAATTTTAAGGTAACTTCAACAAATCATACATCCATACATACATAACAAATGATAAATCAGTACTTACTCAAAGAACACAGTAAACATACAAATAAATATAACAGGACAAAACTGTACACATGCCTCTAAAATAATTGCACCAAGTGAGTGCCTTTTGAAGGCCTTCTGCAATCTGTGCAGGTGTGTTCCACTCTACTCTCCTCAACTCAGTGCAGGTGTGTTGTAGTGCCTCTGCTTTGTCACAAGATGGAGGACTTTCCTAACATTTGGTGTGAAGTATAGACCAATTATTTGTTTACAAACATTGGGACTGGGCGCACGGGTGACTGTTTCATGTAATCAATTCCCAACAGATCTCCAAACCTGTTGTTTTGGGGAGCGCTGGATTCAGTCCATTCAACCTCCTCTTGTGAGTTGGCTAGTGAGATGCACCCTAGGCGACATTTATACTTCAAAGCCCAACAGTGTTGCGCACAGAGAACAGCTGATATACAAGCTCAGATGGCATCGCAGATGCGACTGTTGTGAGCGTAGAGGTCTGCGTGCGCGACACCATCGCGGGACGAAGCATACATTATACTTGATGGACTGCAGGTGCGCGTGCAGCCGTACACAAATAGGCTCTGCAGCGGTGTTCATGAGCGCACCTCCCGTTCTTATGACAGCGACTGGAGGTGTGGTTTTGAGGACAACTGTTTTGAATTGCTATTATTGTTCAAACACAACAGAAACCAAGGATTATATATTTCGAGGGCGAGAGATCACAATAAAAATCCTAATCATTCTTCCTCCACACTGGGAGAAAAACAGCATCTGAAAGTTTGATGGGGCATTTTTTACACAGTGCAGTTAGAACTTTTCCATTGCATCTTAAAGTGGTGTTCTTCTGCTGCCTTTATGCGCGCGCATGCCGTTTCTTATCAGTGTGACGTCGTCTGATAAGGCGTCTATAGTATGTCCAAAATGAACCCAAAACTACTATGACTCACCCTTTCAATGGAAATTGTACAATCTCTACAACCCGGTTATACTCCCAAAAACCCATTTTAATGATATGATTATATCTGCATGTACAATTCCACTGGAGAATGGCTGTGGAGAGAGGTTAAAACCAGTGGTGGAAAGTAACATTTACTTTAGTAGCCTACTGTACATCTAGGCCTGACTCACAACAGACTGATGTATAGCTGAAGCATGAGACTTATTTACTGATGCAAGCTCGCAATAGGCCTATCTCACAGCCCACTTTCCACGCCCACTTCCGGTAAATAGTGGTGTCATTTAACATTAGCATTTACACGTTTTTTTTCTCTGGAGAATCTAAGTACATTTTCTAATGTAAAAATGTGACAGACCAATATTATTATGAAGCAAACAAGATGGTAAATCAGCTCGAACAGATAGAACAAACCTTACCTTGAGAAAACAAAAGTTGTAGACTTCTTAAATTACCTCTGTTAACATGTAGCGTCTATGGAGTGACGTCACGCTATCACCACTAACCCCGAAAGGGGGCGTATTAAGGGGGCGGGGAAATTCTGTGAGATAGGCTTATTAATTTCCAATGGGAGTCACATGGTTTGACACAACATTGTTGTTGTATGAGGGGGTGGGGGGCAGTCGAAACACAGCCGAAAGCCGTACAACACAAATGTTGTGTCAAACCATGTGACTTCCATTGGAAATGCATTGGGGCAAGATGTAAACAAACCCTTTCATACATCTAGCATGCACATCTAGCATGCATCAATGTTGTATGCTAGATGCGAAGGTGTGAGTCAGGCCTTAGTAACTAAAACTAAACCAAAATGAATAGTCCCAAACTATTATAACCTTGACATAGATCAGGGGTCCTCAATGTTTTTTTGCAGTCCAGGGAGTCCCAACTTCATAGTGTTGCAGATTAAGCTTTTTCATAGATTCCATAGATGGCTTCATAGACTTGTTTGACAGCACTATCAATGTGTAAATTAATGGTTTTGTTTGTGTATGATTAACCCCTTAAACCCTCCTTGTAAACTTAAATTTGAATCTCTGCGGTACTTGGTACTCTGGCTTTTGAAATTACGTCATAATGCCAATTCTATAGACTTTTAATGTTTGTTAGGACACCTTTAGGACTCAACAATACAAATGCATTTACGGCTGTTATCAAACTAAACCTGGGCTTCCATAACACCTCAACAGTGACAAAGGCTGATCACATCCATGCCACGTATACCCCATTGATGACAATATTAGTTCAAAGGTAGCCCAGACCAAGTATTGACTGCATACATTAAGGTAGCCCAGACCAAGTATTGACTGCATACATTAATATACTTTTCGGATGGTCGACGACATTTCTCGTTTTTTTAGTGGTTTAGTGGTAAAATATTCTAATTTGTTGATAGGATTTGATTTTCATGAGCTGTACGCCATAATCAAGGTTAAAAAAAGGTATGCACAATGAATTGAGAATATATGAAAGTTTCACTTTTTGAATTATATTAGGGAAAAAGTTGAACTTGTACACAATATTCATGTTCATTGAGATGGAGCCGTACAGTATGTGACCAAACGGCCTCTGTGTTGTAGCGGCGACCAGGAGGAGTCAGGCGCCACGGGCAGAAGGCTCCGCGACATTATGGAGACACACCGCATCCACCAAGGACCAAATGGGGCTCAATGTGAACACACACAAGGTGCTGCCACAGTTTTTAGACAGCTGGTGGATGGAAAAGAAGCTCCACCTCCGCGGAAGACTTGCGTGACGGCCAGATTCCCGGAAACGCTCTCCTCCGCGCAAGTCGTCCGCGGAGGTGGAGCTTAATTTCCATCCACCAGCTGTCTAAAAACTCGGAAAATAAGCTGCGCACAGCTTAAGACGTGCGCGGCTGTCGACCGTTTTGCGCTTAGGTGTGGAAACAGTGACACACAAGGTGCTGCCAGACTATCTAAAGAGCCGCACACGTTCTCGGCTGTGCGCAGCTTCTTTTTCCGGGTTTTTAGACAGCTGGTGAATGGAAATTAAGCTCCACCTCCGCGGACGACTTGCGCGATGGCCAGATTCCATCCACCAGCTGTCTAAAAACTCGGAAAATAAGCTGCGCACAGCTTAAGACGTGCGCGGCAGTCGACCGTTTTGCGCTTAGGTGTGGAGACACTGAGACACACACACACAAGACAGTTGACAACATTGCTGCAGTATAATAGGACACCCATCCTGAGGCCTCCTCCTATGGTAGGGCGACCTAATAAGCTGTCCTTTATTCAGCCAATCAGTGAGACTGAGTGACATGCCGGATGTTCCTTCTCTGAACCAGGCGGGTCTTTATTCAGCCAATCAGTGAGACTGAGTGACATGCCGGATGTTCCTTGTCCTTTATTCAGCCAATCAGTGAGACTGAGTGACATGCCGGATGTTCCTTGTCCTTTATTCAGCCAATCAGTGAGACTGAGTGACATGCCGGATGTTCCTTCTCTGAACCAATCAGTGAGACTGAGTGACATGCTGGATGTTCCTTTATTCAGCCAATCAGTGAGACTGAGTGACATGCCGGATGTTCCTTCTCTGAACCAATCAGTGAGACTGAGTGACATGCCGGATGTTCCTTCTCTGAACCAGGCGGGTCTCATAGCAAATGGCTCATGCAACTACATTATATATTTTACCAATAGGACAAATGACATACCTGTACTATTATGAAATATGCAGAACATTGTTTAACACAAGTAATGAAATTGAAAGGTACAATGTATTCTTTACTCTAGATTATAGGCACAGATACATTTATACTCTAGTCAATTCTAAAAGAGAAATCTTTAATTTGTGTGTAAAATGAAACCAAATGTATTATGGGATCAATTTGGTTATACGTTACACACTCAAGAGTTAAGTTAGCTGCCTTAACTTTAGTTTTTCTCAACCAAGGTTCATGTTTTAGGTTAGAGAGTAAAAGGAGTGTACATTCTCATTTGCTGCTTTTTTTCGGGCATTAGAGCATGGGGCTAAATGTTTTTAATAGAGATTTATTTTTGTATTATTTACTAGTCCTAGACCCCAGGAAATTACATCTGGCCACAACAGATCACAGGACCTACTGAATGTGTCGAACTGACATATTGAGCCTATGACAGTGTGGATTCCCCCAGTAGGCTACCTTCACATTCAGTAGATCCTGTGAGCTTTTGTGGCCAGATATAATTTATTGAGTCTAGGACTATAGTAACTGATAAGAGAATCGCTATAACAGCTAAAACAGCTAAAATCCCTAAAATGAAAGAAAGCAGCAAATGAAAATAGTAACTCATCTTTTACTTTCTCTAATAACCTAAAACATGAACCTTGGTTGAAAAAAAAATCTAAAGTTGTCCTTTCTACACAATTATTTTTGATCGTTTGCCTGTTATCTGCTACCTACAGCATGAGTGGACAAAATCATATCCAACGAACAACCACATCTCATCAATTGGTGGTCCGTGGCTCAAACGCCAAATATTCATTTGACCTTATTATGAAAAGGGTTGAAAACCACTGTAATATGAGCGTTTGAGAACAGTGAAGCAAACAAGATTGTATCAACAATGTTTATTTGTGTTATGAAATGACATGGTTACAGTTTATTTTTTTCCCCCCGCCCCAACTCATGCGTTTTCTTTTCATTTCATTTCATTTTCTTCATGGCCAGCCCTTGGATCAGCATGGTCAGTGTCGCTGTGAAGACCATGAACTCCGGGAAAGAGATGGTTCCGTTCTTGTCCGCATCCAACTGGTTGAAGAACTCGTCTACGTTTTCCTTGTCACTGGCCTATATAGACAGGAGGGGGAGCAATTTAGCCATTTTGCAGATGCTCTTATTTCAGAGCAATACACAGTAAGGGTAACCTGACTCCGCCAGATGGGGCAGCAAAGAGTACACTGGGTTCCCCCCTCCTGCTCCCATCTGGGAACTCTCAGGCAGACTTGATGCCCGGCCACAAAACGGCCTGGCCAATCAGCAGCAGCTAGAAGCTAGAAGCTGCTGCTGATTGGCAACACCTCGAATGCATAGATAGTCATCTGAGATAAGGAAACCCATCAGTTCAACAGTAGACTATAAAAATAAACTCTGCACATTAAAACATTAAACGCTAGGATGCCAGGTCAATAAACATGGCATCTCTACAGAGACGATCAGTGGTGACTATAAGTACTCAATAGCCTACATTTTGAATACCAGAGAAGAGGCAAGAATTCTGAAAATTGCAGATCTTATATTACACTTTACTCGTAAGTAGGCCTACATTTACAATACATTAGTGATTACTTTACATAAAGCGGCACTATGCAGCTTGCCGTTCTACCCCAGACTTGAATCCATTTTTACCGCTGAGCTAGTAGAGCCTGCCTGGTCGCTCAGGTCAAAATAATGAGCAGGGAGGCCAAACCAAAACACCCAAAATGTATTTAGTTAGACATACAGCTCACAAAATTGCATTTTGCTCATTAAAAACTACTTAAGTGCCACCTTAAGTAAAACCAATGCTGAAGACTTCTTCCATCATTGCACCTGTGACATTCCTGTGACTGGTTGAAGAGCCTTTACAATCTGTAAAGGCTCTTCAACCAGTCCTCACTATCCCTCCATCACTTTAGTTTTTGTTGACAAATTGTCAATGGATTTAGTCAACATTACTTAGTCCTCACTTGGTATTCTTCAGTGGAATCCTTAGGTCATTTATGGTTTTTCCCTTCCATCATAGTGCTAGTCAGCTAAATTAGCACTGGCCAAAAGTAAAGCAAACGTTTTAAGTAAACACTCACTTAGCCAAATTAGCACTATAGTCAAAAGTAAGGGAATATTCAAGTGAACACTCACACTGGTGAATTCTCCCAGCTCGGCCTTGAGCAGGTCACTGAGCTCTCCCTTGCTGAGCGAGTCGGCGTCACCATCCTTCTTGGCGTACTTATCAAATACGTCGATCAACAGGATCATGGCCTTGGCCAGCTGAGGAACCTCCTGACATAATCCTGACATGGCTGTGGACAGAGGGCATAGGTCAAACATTAGAAGCAACACTGGTGTAGGTGTAGCATTGCGCGGAAAGCGGGGATTGAACCCGGGCCTCCCGCTCGCCAGACCAACGCGCAACCTGTCGTGCCAATAGGGCCCTATTGGCACGACAGGTTGCGCGTTGGTCTGGCGAGTGGGAGGCCCGGGTTCAATCCCCGCAATGCTACAATCTGGCGTAGTCGGCAGGATGTGAAGCGTGATATCCTTGCGTGAGGGACATCGTGTGCGGCGGTCCGCGGTGTGAAGTGAGAAGCGCGAGGACGCGCTTCAAAGACTGGGGGGGTGATTGTAGCCCCCAGCCAAGAGCCAGCCCGCAACAGCCCTGCCAATCGGGCTCAGCCCTATTGGCACGACAGGTTGCGCGTTAGTCTGGCGAGTGGGAGGCCCGGGTTCAATCCCCGCAATGCTACATAGGCAACAATTGTGCCTCTCTAATGCCACGTTCACACCAAGGAAGCTTGAAGCAGCTTCTTGCTTCGTGGTCCCATGTTATCTCTATGCAGACCAGCTTTTTCGTTTTGAAGCGTGGAGTGAACAGCTTTTTTTTTTTTTTTGCGCGCTTTATTTTTCTAGCTTCGTAGGTGTGAACATAGCTTAAGAGCACACACACACACATAACACCAACAGGAGGAGGGCAGCTGCTCTGTGAAATGTCACCAAAGTCCAGACACCACTGCCATCTAGTGGTCCATGGCAGATTCATATACACCGGTACACAGAATGTTTCAACCTTATTCTGCACAAACACTCGGGGCTATATCTTGCACCACCCTTAACCCTTATCCCTCAACTTATGCCATTCTTTTAAAAAACGAAACACACATTTTAAAATTGTTCCAATAGCCAATCTACAAGCTCACAATGTGTCAATGTAGGTCAGCTAGTTGAACCATTTTAAAATAAAAAGGCAAATTAGGGATAAGGGTGGCACAAGATGGGGCTGTCCCTCTTAAACTGTCAACCTAAACTGTCAACTTAAACTCTCAGCTGTCCTATAAAGTTTGTAGGCATCAGCTGGTTAGTGGCTAGCACATGGACACCATAATATCATGAATATTAGGACCAGTGAAGCAGATGCATCACATACAATTTAAAGGTAACTTAACAAATCATACGTAACAAGTGATAAATCAGTACTTACTCAACAGAACACAGCAAACACACAAATAAATATAACAGAACAAAACTGTACGGATGCCTCTGAAATAATTGCACCAAGTGAGTGCCTTTTGAAGGCCTTCTGCAATCTGTGCAGGTGTGTTCCACTCTACTCTCCTCAACTCAGTGCAGGTGTGTTGTAGTACCTCTGCTTTGTCACAAGATGGAGGACTTTCCTAACATTTGGTGTGAAGTATAGACCAATTATTTGTTAACAGATCTCCAAACCTGTTGTTTTGGGGAGCGCTGGTTTCAGTCCATTCAACCTCCTCTTGTGAGTTGGCTAGTGAGATGCACCCTAGGAGACATTTATACTTCAAAGCCCAACAGTGTTGCGCACAGAGAACAGCTGATATACAAGCTCACATCGCATCGCAGATGCGACTGTTGTGAGCGTAGAGGTCTGCGTGCGCGACACCATCGCGGGACGAAGCATACATTATACTTGATGGACTGCAGGTGCGCGTGCAGCCGTGCACAAATAGGCTCTGCAGCCGTGTTCATGAGCGCACCTCCCGTTCTTATGACAGCGACTGGAGGTGTGGTTTTGAGGACAACTGTTTTGAATTGCTATTATTGTTCAAACACAACAGAAACCAAGGATTATATATTTCGAGGGCGAGAGATCACTGTTGGAATGTATGATCATTAATTGCCTGTATATATATATCACTGTATGTATATTTGTATCTATACCTTTAAGAGCACGTGACCTGATACCGGTCACGTGATCGTGTGATCTGTGTATATAAGGAAGTGAAAATAAACACACTGCTCTCAGCCATTGTCTAAGAAGCAACAGTATATCTGTCTCTCTGAGTTTCTTTGTTTGTCCTCCGTCATGTTTCAGGCTAGCTTTGAGTTATTGTTGGTTTGACGCGATGCGCTAGCTTTGTTTAACAGGTCATGGAGCCCAGTGTTAAGAACAACAACGACCAATGGAGCTGAATTCGTTTTGACGGAGATGAAAGGAACTTTGATCACGGCACTGAGGAATGCAGAAGAGACTTTGAGTGATGGCTTGCTAACAGCTATGGTTCTGAAGGGGCTGCCAGAATCGTGTAAGCCATTTTTCCATCCACATCGCACAGAATGACGACAGGATCACCTTTGCCGACTTTGAGGCCAAACTGAGGAGTTACGAGATCACTGAAAGGTTCAGTAGCAGTTCCGGGGATGACAGCGTGATGAGACTAAGAAGCAAGGACAACGACATGAGACTGTCCTGTTATAATTGCGGCCAGAGGGGGCAAAAATCGTTTGAGTGCGGAGATGTTGCTGGTCAGAGAGAACAGAGACAGTGGTGCAGTCTTTGCAGAAGTCCAACACATAACGACACCAACTGTAGACGGAGAAGACGAAAAGACAGACTGTCCTGTTATAATTGCGGCCAGAGGGGGCACAAATCGTTTGAGTGCGGAGATGCTGCTGGTCAGAGAGAACAGAGACAGTGGTGCAGTCTTTGCAGAAGTCCAACATATCATATCATATCATATTTATTTATTTAATTTCAGTTATGGTTTTACATGATCATATTAATTTTTACTTTGTACTTATTTTTTTTTTTACATATTCCATACAGAAAGGAAAAGGAGCAGGAAGAAGATAAATCTTATATATACCTGCCCCTATCATTAAAAAAAACATCTAATTGATGCTGCCACCAACCATACATGATTACATCAAAGAAAAAAGGAAACAAAACAACCAATTGATGCTGCCACCAACCATACATGATTACATCAAAAAAAGAAGGAAAAAAACAAGACAAAGGACATAGAGCTCAACAAGAGAACAAACAAAGACAACACTGAGGAAACAAAATAACACTTATATCTAACCTTCTAATTCATATTTTATCATTTTTTCTTTTTTAAACACTTTCTTAAACTGAAACACTGTTGTACAACTCTTCAACTCCTGGTTTTGTGAATTCCATAACTTTATACCTGTAACAAAAGTGCACATTTGTTTTAGTGTAGTCCGAGCGAACAGATGTTTAAAATCATGTCTTCTTCTGTGGTCCTCATCCTCTGAGCTAAACACAAATGACTTCTGTAACTGTATTGGTAATGATTTGTTTTTCGCTCTGAACCCCACTAATAATGTTCGTAATTCTACCAAATCCATGATTTTCAAAACACCTGATAACATAAAAAGCCTATTGGTGTGTGCTCTGAAATCTTCTTTATACATGATTCTTAACGCTCTTTTTTGTAACATAATCAAAGGAGTCATATTACTCATGAATGAGTTACCCCATACTTCCAAACAGTAAATAAAATATGGTAAAACCAGTGTACAATACAACATCCTCAATAAATTCGTATCCAAATCATATTTTACTTTGTTCAAAATAAAAATACTTTTGGCCACCTTGGCTTTTATATATGCTATATGATTTTTCCATGATAATTTCTCATCTAATATAACACCCAAAAACCTAAATTCATTCACTCTTTCAATATTCACTCCATCTATAGTGAGAATAATTTCATCCTTTTTCAAATTAGAGAAAATCATAAACTTGTTTTTTTTTTCAAATTCAATGATAACTTATTTTTATTAAACCACCTTTTTAATTTAACCATTTCAGTTGTAATGCTTTCTGCTACACTTTTTAAGTTATCCCCTGAACAAAATAAATTAGTGTCGTCCGCGAACAAAACAAACTGCATTAACTTTGACACTTCACAAATATCATTAATATACAAAATAAAAAGTTTAGGTCCCAAGACCGAGCCTTGTGGTACCCCACATTCAAGCTTCATGGAATCAGATTTATGACCCCCCAACTGTACATATTGTTGCCTGTTGTGAAGGTAACTGATTAACCAATCTAGAACTACACCTCTTACCCCATAATTATTCAATTTAGATATTAAAATAGTATGATCAATTGTGTCGAACGCTTTTTTGAGGTCAATAAAGACACCTATTGTGTGTTTATGATTATCTATTGCTGTTGTTATTTCATCGGTTATTTTCATGAGTGCCAGAGCTGTGGACCGATTGGTCCGAAAGCCATACTGACTCTCACTCAGTAAGTTATTATTTTCAAGTTGAGTCCAATCTTTGTACATACAGTTTTTCAAGTACTTTAGAAAACTGGGAAAGCAGCGACACTGGTCTATAATTAGTAAAATCATGTTTGTTTCCTGTTTTAAAAAGTGGTATAACCTTTGCCATTTTCATCCTGTCTGGGAAAACTCCTGTACTAAAAGAAAGATTACAGATATAACTAAAAGGTTTAATTATACAGTCAATAGTCTTCTTCACAATGATCATATCTATCCCATCACAATCAGTTGATATTTTGTTCTTTGATTTTGCTACAATTGATTTAATTTCATTTTCACTCACTTCTCCTAGAAACATGGACTGCATTATTTTACTTCCCCCTTCATCATTTTGCCCAGCAATTCTGTAGATGTATTTTTATTCCCTATTACCTGATTTAAGATTTTCCAAGTTCCTTTAAGATTATTTTTGTTTTCTTCTAACCTTTTGTTATAGTATTCTTTCTTTGCTTGTCTCATTATGATTACCAATTTATTTGTATACACCTTGTATTTATTTTCAGCCGTCTTTGTCCTGTATTTCATAAAATCTCTATAAAGTTTGTTTTTCTTTTTGCATGCATTTTGTAAACCTTTTGTTATCCAGGGCTTGTTATTGTACCTATTCTTATTTCTGCATTGTGTTATTGGGCACCGTTTATCATAATGGTGTAGAAAACAATTCAAAAATGACTCATATGCATCATTTACCTCTTCTGTATACACTCCTTTCCATTCTTCATTTAAGAGGTAATTTCTTAACTTATTTATTGATTCCTCCGTTCTTACCCTAACATATCTGTGACAATTTTCCTCTTTCTTACTCTTTATTTGACTGTTGAATGTTACAAATACAGGCAAATGATCGCTTATGTCATTTATTATTAGCCCACTCTTAATATCATTCTCTAATACATTGATAAAAATGTTGTCAATCAATGTTGCGCTAGTTGTCGTAATTCGACTGGGCTTGGTAATTAAGGGGTAAAACCCTCTACTATATAATGTATCCAGAAAATCTGATGTTGCTTTATGTTTCACTACACTGATTAGATCTATGTTGGTGTCACCACAAATTAAACATGTCTTATTTTCATTTAATCCATTCATTAGTTCTTCCAGTTTTTCTTTGAACATTTCTACATTAGACCCAGGTGTTCTGTAAACACACATGACAACAATATTTTTCTTCCCTTCTAATTCTATTTCCACTGATAAACATTCCATTAAATCATCAATTATAGTGGTCATATCTTCAACCCTTCTACACCTTAGGTCACTATCAACAAACAAGGCTACACCCCCACCCCTCCTGTTAGCCCTGTTGGCATAAAATAATTCATAACCCTCTAAATTAAAATCAAGACCTTTCTTTTCTTTCAACCACGTCTCAGATAAAGCAATTACCTTAAATTTTGTCTCAAATGTATTTAAAAAGTCCCTGATATCTGAAAAGTTTGCATACATGCTTCTAGAATTAAAATGAATAAGTGAAAAAGAATTAGCAAGTTCAACAACATCCTTGACTTGGTCTTCAGTATAGTATTTACACGTGTCCCCAATATAATTAAATACATGACTCTCCGGGTCAACATCATCTAAATCATACATATTATGTTCCATTTCGGGTCCCGTTAGGATTTGTCTCTCGTCTAGTAGATCAGCCATAGTGTTTTTCAACAGGGAAGAAATTGCCCCATGTGCATTTGAGTGTCAAATCCATACCTCTAGTCCTTGCTTTCTTCATGTTGCTCCAGAGAAACCTCTTTGTCTTTTCCATGTCGCTCCAGTGAGTCCAGTAATGTCTTCACACTTGTCATAAGTTCATTCTCGTTTTCTTGCGTTCTCCTCCTCCCCGAGCCTGCTGTCTTCCATCCCGCTGCCTTCAGTGTAGACTCGAAGTCCGGTTTTCCTGCTGTTATCTTCACAGAAACGCCATACTCGCGATGAACACCCGCTGCTGCTGCTTGCAGGTTATCAAACATCTTGAATGTGCCGTCCTCCTCGAATACTTTTAGTTTTGCGGGAAACACAATTCTTGACTTTATATTTTTCTCTTTAAGTTTTTTCCTTAATTCTTTGTATTTCCCACGCTCCTTGTAGACTTGGTCTGTGAAATCTTTGTCGAAATATATCCTCTTGTCGTTGATTTTCAGATTCTTCTTCGCCCAGGCCGCCTGCAGCACTCTCTGGCTCGCATTCTCATTTTGGAAACGAACAATTATTGACCTGGGCCGCTCGTCAGTTCCAGACTTTTTTCCAATTCTATGTGCTGCGCTTATAGGGATTTCGTTCTCAATCTCCAGCCGCTCTCGGATAAGCCACTCCACAAATCCCACAGTATTATTCTTTTCAGCTTCCTCCGGGACAGAATAAATTCTCAAATTGCACTTTCGGGAGTGACTTTCCAATAAATCACACTTTGATTCCAATTGTCTCTGAAGACGCAGACTGTGGAGAAGTGCGTTAGTCATACTGATTTCATGATCTTCATTCTCCGCAATTCTCAGCTCTGCTTGATCATTCTTGTTTTCAATTCTCCAATTCCATCTCTTAGTTCGCTTACTTCTTTTTTTAATGCTCCAAAGTTGCCAGCCGTTTCTGTACGAAATGCTCTTATTTCTTGCATTATTTCTGACAGGCCCAATACGCTTTGCTGTTCCTCTTCATAAGCTTGATTGTCTTCAGATGCACCACCGGGCGCTCCACCTCCATGTCTTGTTGTTCTACCTCTTCCTGCCATTTTTTCTTATTTGTAGTTTAATCCAAGATCCTTAATGTTCAATGTCATCACATGGTGTCAATGTCGGTGTTCAGTATTGAGTCTTTTACCGTGTTTTATAAAAAAATTGTAGCATGGTACATGCTCCACTCCTCTGTGCACCTGCTCACGGCAGCCATCTTGAATCCAACACATAACGACACCAACTGTAGACGGAGAAGACGAAAAGACAACGTCAAGGTGACGCAGGATGAAGAGGAGCACACGGTCGCCTTCGGGGTGGGCCAGGTGAACCGCGACTCGGACGGCGCCGGGAGACCGAAGCAGAGACTTTGTCGGAGTAATACTCTGAGCTGATGGTCGACACCGGGGCTACGTCACATATTGTGACCGACGTGAAGAAGTTCCGAAACTTCGATGAGAATTTCGAGCCACAGAGGAATGTTCTGGAGATGGCTGATGGAGTGAGGGCCTCTGGCGTAGCGCTGAAGAGAGGTACTGCAGTGTTTTACCTGAGAGATACCAAGGGTCGAGAGGTGGAAACGATGCTGAAGGGGGCGCTGTATGTTCCATCCTTTCCCCAATACATTTTCTCAGTCAACGCAGCAACATCAAATGGAGCCACATTCATCTTCAAAGAGGGACAGAACAAGTTCATCCAGAGAGACGGCACGACATTCGACATTAAGGTACATGACAGGTTGTTTTATGTAAACACCATTGATGAGAGTATTGATGTTGATGAATGTCATGGGTGCTATGACATCAAGACGTGGCATGAGATTCTGGGACATTGCAACTACGAAGATGTGTTAAAACTGCAGAATGTAACTGATGGTATGGAAATTAAAGGCAAGGTTGATATTTCCAAGTTGTCATGCGATGTGTGTATAGAAGGTAAATTTGCTCAGAGCCGAAATAGAGAACCAAAGAGCTAAAGCAGCACTAGAACTTGTACACACTGATTTATCTGGACCAATTGATCCAACGGCTAAAGACGGATTCAAATATGCTTTAGCATTTACTGACGACTATTCAGGAGCTACTTTTGTTTATTTCTTGAAATCTAAGAGTGACACAGTCCAAGCTACAGAGAAGTACATTGCCGATGTTTCACCCTATGGGAAAATTAAGTGTATTCGTTCGGATAATGGTACTGAGTATACTTCTGGTCACTTTCAGGCATTGTTAAGCGGAAAGTCCATTAGACATGAGACCTCAGCTCCATACTCACCCCATCAGAATGGGACAGCTGAAAGAAATTGGCGAACGCTGTTTGAGATGGCCAGATGTATGCTGATTGAGTGCAAATTACCAAGGGAATTGTGGACATATGCGGTAATGACGGCTGCTGTTATCCGAAATAGATGTTTCAATAAGCGTGTAGGACAGACCCCATATTACATGCTGACAGGAAAGAGGCCAAACCTTTAAGAATGAGAACTTTTGGGTCCCCATGCTATGCATATAAACAAAATAAGAAAAGTTGGATTCACGATGTGAAAAAGGGATATTTGTAGGATATGATAAAAATAGCCCAGCCTATTGAGGCTGCGTACACACCTAAAGAACAAATGTTTGGTCCGTGTGCGATGCCTGATTGCTATTTGATTGCTGCTCCAATTCATTTTCAATGGGAGTCACGTCGTTTGATCGGACAAACCTGTCCGATGTGGGGGCGGAGGGCACAACAAACACATCGGACACCTTGTAGTCAAAACAGCCAACGAACAGGGTGGGACTTCAGATCGGACAGAAGGGTGGTTTTTAACCGCCAACTAATAGGAGAGAACTTCCGTTCTTGACAGCACTGGGTGGGGTTTAGGCTGTAGTCTTCTGAGTTACGTGACACAGACTATTATATCGCTTGTTTGTATGTCTTCTTTTGGCTACGGCCGTGCGTAACTTGGAGAGTCCAAGTTGCGCACGGCTGTCTCCAGTGAGTGAGTCCATGGTACTAAGTTCTATTCTATATACAGAAATACAGGACGATAGCCAAAATAGCCGTCGGGCCTCGGCAGTTGTGAGGCTGCATTAATAATTAGTTCTAAAAGCATGTATTTTTACGGGGATCACTATTGATTTTAATAGTAGACGCATATATGTCTATGAGTAGCATAGAGTAGAAATGTAATGGCAGCGTACGAGGTTCACATGCGCAAATATAACAGATGTACAAGTTATCGACACGAATGGTACTTACGGTATGGTACACGATGTAAGCTTGTAGATCTGTTTATTTTAAGCATGCGCCACCGCCACCACGCAAAGTTATGACGCGCGCACATGTGGGGGGAGAGACCCGATATATTTTATAGCTCTATGGGAGAGACGCAGACAGAGAAATATTTAAAATCATCCTGTCTCGCTCTAGCGCACGGCCGCACGCATAAAGAGCCAATGGAGCAAATGTTAAATAAGCTACACAGGTGGTCCTAAATGATTAATTGATTACATCACTATAGCAAAAGACGTGATATAGGTCAACTCAACTGCAGCGGAGCTGTTCTGACTTGAAGCTTAACTGATCAGCACGGCTTCAAGTTTAAACCATAAGATGACATGGAAATGCCCGTCGATTTGATGCGCAGAAATAACATAGGCCTATATCGAATCAGGTTAAGGTGCACACATGGAAGAAAAGTCATTTTTATCGGGATTCGGGGATACTTTGTTGTAGGCTATACGTCTCCGGTGAATTGCAAGCACATTATTGTTCAAACACCTGCTCCTCTGTTCATCTGTTGTCTTATTTGGCTAATAAAATAATTATTAAGAATTAATGCAATTTCAAGTTGTTGCTGCAATCATGATTCATGTTGCTGTTCTCTTCTCTCTGTGTGACTGAAGGTTGCGCCCAAAAATTGTAGACAGTGATTTCCCGCACCCCCTCATGTTATTTTTCCCTCCGTCGCAAAATGACCTCTTTTCTTTTTTTCACTATTTGGTTCGCTTAACATGTCCACGTGTCATTTGTTTACATATTTGGTACGCTTTACAAAGTCCAGTGTGAACACCAAACGGACCAAAATCAAAATGCAAATATTTGGTCCTTGGTCCTTGATCCGGACCTTCTAAGTGAACTGTGAGTGTGAAAAACGGCCTCGACAAACTACACTGAACATATGTGCATCTATTTCCGTGTATCGTAGCACCGCCCAAATCGCGCAAAGCATTGTGGGACATGGAGGCATCAAATCATAAAAATGTAATCAGTGGTCGGTCGGACAGATCTGTGTGTCCGAAAGGTGTGTACGAAGCCTTAGTGTTTTATCCCGACACTGGGAAGGTAATTAAGCACAGATTGGTAAAGTTCATTCAAAGGAATGTCATTGAGATTCAGACCCAAACAGATTGGGATGATGATTGCAGTGGGGGAAGGACTGTAAACCACCTCCCTGAAGATAGGGAAACTAACGAGACACAAGAACAAGAGGTTGTGGTTGAAATGACTGATTTGGCAAATGTTCAGGCAGGTGAAGATGGCCAAACCAGTGAGATACAGGAACAAGAAGCAGGGGAGATGGATGATTTGGTCAGTGCTCAGGCAGGTGACAGTGGCCAGAGTGCAACATATCCCAGAAGAAAAGTGAAACCACCTCAGTATTTAAAGGATTATGAGTGTCAAGTAAAATCTGATGACCTAGATGACATTGTCGTATATTACAAAGCCACATTACGATGAAATATCCATATAATGTTGTATAATGTCATGTTGTTGTGCAGGACAAACCTTCACTAGCTGAGTTCCTGCATGTAAGTTCTGAGAGGCTTGATATTAGCTGGCCCACAGACACATTCCAAGGAGGGCCTATGTGATCAGTTGAAAAGGTCTGCTATGAAATTGTAAAGGCTATTGTATTGGACCGTGGATACCATTGTGTTAATAATCTATAGAAGTGACCATCTACTTAGTATGCGGTGGTCTGGGGACGCACATGCACGTGCGTACACACATACAAGGGCGTTGGGGTGCACACCCTACATGCACTATTTGGGGAGAATTATAAAGAGGGTCTCAAATGTGCGGAGATCCAGAGAATCCAGTGAGAATCCACAGAATCCAGTCAGAGAGGTCAGTCGAGAATCCAGTCAGTCAGAGTGAGATCTGTAGCCAGGTTCCAGATGAGGTCGGGGACAGCTATGAGGGGACTGCTCTAGGATGGCTCTGGAATGGACTGATCATGAATTTGGTAACTAAGCTTTGTCCTTAATAAAATGATACAGAAATAAGGACATGCCTGGCCTCTCCAATCATTTATGCAACAGGGTAAAAAGTGCTTCCTGGACACTCAATATATGACAAATAATGGCAATACACTACAAATAATGGCGAGCTAGATCGTGGCCTCATTGTTCGCGCTCGGGGGGGCAGTCTGCTCCTCTGGGACGGATTGAGGAAAAGAACTTTGTTTTGTCACGGAGTGTGTCTGGGAGTGCTTGGACTTGTTGTTTAAGTGGTTGGAAGGCCATGACAACTTGTAGGGATTCAGAGTATTGGAATTGAGGATTTAAGTTTAGTTCAGTCTGCTCGGCGGGGACCGTCATCGTCTCTGCTACGGCTACGGTCAACCAGCGGCTTTCAGCAGTGGTGTGCGTCGTCATCACCATGGTTTTCATCACCACGGCAGCAGACGGCCGGAGAGAGGGGCTGCAGTCAGGGGTCAGCGAGCACCACCAGCGTCACCTCTTCAGCAGCGATCGTGAGGGGGGTCCGTTCTACTCTGCTCGGCTCGGCGATTCAGTGTTCAAAGGGAGGCGTTCATCAGCCGCGGGCACCGAGAGGAGGAGGCTCGGCTCAATTCAACAGTTCTACAGGCTCCCAGCAACGCATCACTTTGCAGCATGAGTTTCTGCCTTGCAGTGGCCTACTCTGTAAAGGGTTGCAGTGGCTTTTACGGGCGTCAACTTCTCATTTTCAGTCATTTTGTCATGACTGAAAGAGGGGAGATGGAGAAGTCAGTTCAGTTTGGGAGAGAGGACAGCTCGACAACAACTGTGCGGTGCATCAGGACACTGCATCATGCATACAACCTGTTGGCATGGACAGCCTCATTTGGCCATGCTGGCTGAAGGAACAGTCGACGTGAGATAACGAGAGGGGCAACGGTTACAGAAGAATCTTTATATCAGATGAATATCGTTACATCTGATTTCAAATGTGTGTCTGTGTTTGTCTAATTCAACATAATAGGCATGTATGTTGATGGTTTTGTCGTAGGGTATTTTAATTAGAGAAATTGACTTGATGGGGATGAATATGCCTAGATTTGGGAAAATGAATAATAATGTGTACCGGAATAATATTAGTAGATGTCTCTTTGTTAGACGAGAGGTAGTGGCCCTGCCGTACGCTTAAGTGTAATCCGTCCTAAGATTAGATAAAGGGCGTATTGTTATTCAACTAAATTTGTGAAGGGGGAAAAGTCAATGAAGGTATTTGGCCAAGACTGTGGAGTTATCTATTGTTACATAGATTACTCTGTTTTTTGACGTATATGTGTTGGAAGTTGATCTGTGAATCAGCTGCATGTTGTGAGGGATTAATGCTGATACTCAGATGTGATTTGTACCGTTATCGTTCATTGGGTTGAAAATAGTGGGGTTGTATCTGATGTTATCTGATGTTTTTCCCCGGCCTTGGAAATATGGAGGGTTGAAATAATGTATGGATAATTTCTGCATGTCCTAAAGGAGAACTAAACTTTTGAGGGTCAATAGTATTGGATGATTATAGCTATAATTTAGTCATGACATTAACTGAAGCTAGGTGTTTTAGATGTCACGATTGAAAGGTTATAACACACATTGATCTATAATTGGAGTGCTTTTGAGTAAAAGCAAAAGGGGTTGGAGAAGCGACAATGTATTGTGTTAAGTGTCAGATATGTGTACTAATCATTGATGCCATTATTCATGTTTGAGTTATGTGATTGTTGAAAGTGATAGGGATTATACTACAGAGAAGTTATTGGGGTGTAAACGATTTTTACTGTGTTTTTGTGTTAAAATGAAATGAGATGAAATGAGATGAAATGAGATGAAATGAAATGTAATGAAGTAAACACAGAGAGAGTCAAGCATACTGATGATGAGGATGTAAATGTAATGAAGATCACTGGTGATGATTTTAAGTAATTTGAATGCTGGAAACTTTTGAGGGTATTTTTGGATTCTATTGTAATTGTGTGATTTCTTTGAATTGCTGATGTTCCAGTAAGTAAGTCATGTATCGGCCAGAGGGAGGATTCTAATGTGGCTCCTTCCTATGAGTTTTGTGACACATGTTGGCTCATGTGTCAAGGGAGGACCTGTCGTATATTACAAAGCCACATTACGATGAAATATCCATATAATGTTGTATAATGTCATGTTGTTGTGCAGGACAAACCTTCACTAGCTGAGTTCCTGCATGTAAGTTCTGAGAGGCTTGATATTAGCTGGCCCACAGACACATTCCAAGGAGGGCCTATGTGATCAGTTGAAAAGGTCTGCTATGAAATTGTAAAGGCTATTGTATTGGACCGTGGATACCATTGTGTTAATAATCTATAGAAGTGACCATCTACTTAGTATGCGGTGGTCTGGGGACGCACATGCACGTGCGTACACACATACAAGGGCGTTGGGGTGCACACCCTACATGCACTATTTGGGGAGAATTATAAAGAGGGTCTCAAATGTGCGGAGATCCAGAGAATCCAGTGAGAATCCACAGAATCCAGTCAGAGAGGTCAGTCGAGAATCCAGTCAGTCAGAGTGAGATCTGTAGCCAGGTTCCAGATGAGGTCGGGGACAGCTATGAGGGGACTGCTCTAGGATGGCTCTGGAATGGACTGATCATGAATTTGGTAACTAAGCTTTGTCCTTAATAAAATGATACAGAAATAAGGACATGCCTGGCCTCTCCAATCATTTATGCAACAGGGTAAAAAGTGCTTCCTGGACACTCAATATATGACAAATAATGGCAATACACTACAACATAACCTTTGATTATTGTTATAGAGTCATTTGTGATGTGCCACACACAGTAAAGCAGGCAATGGCCTCACCTGACTCTAAGTTATGGGCAAGAGCTATGGATGAGGAAATTGAATCACTAAAGGAAAATGACACGTTTACCCTGACTAAACTGCCAGAAGGAAAATAAATAGTGGGGGGTAGATGGGTGTATGCTTTAAAAACAAATGCAGATGAATCTAAACAATTCAAGGCACGTTATGTAGCCAAAGGTTTCAATCAAAAACCAGGTGTGGATTATGAAGAGACTTTTTCACCAACGGCAAACCAGACTAGTGTGAGGGTATTGATGCAAAAGGCAGCACAAGAGAATATGATCTTACACCAAATGGACGTCAAAACGGCCTATTTGCATGCACCAATAGATTTTGAGATTTACATGAGACAACCAGAGGGATATGAAGTTACATCTGAGAATGGGGACATGCTGGTGTGTAAACTAAATAAATCTTTGTATGGTTTAAAACAATCAGGGAGAAATTGGAACAAGATGTTGCATGACTTTTTTAACTAAAAATCAATTTATTCAGAACCCAGTTGATTATTGTGTTTACACAAGGGAAATGAAGGATCAAAAGGTATTCATTTTATTTTGGGTCGATGATATAATAATTGCAGCAAGTGATGACAATGTGATGATTGATGTCAAAGAAATGCTTACAGCAAAATTCAGAATGAAAGACTTAGGCAAATTGAAACATTTCATTGGTATTGATTTTGAACAAGGTGAACATTATGTGACTATGTCACAAAGGAAATATGTTGACAAAATATTGACTAGATTTGACATGCAGGACTGCAAGCCAAGAACAACACCCTGTGAGGCAAAGCTGAACTACACTGATAGCAGTGAGTCATTGGGGGATGTGAGAAAATACAGGGAAGTTGTGGGTAGTCTAATATACTTGACTACTTGTACCAGGCCAGATCTGAGTTTTGTAGTGGGAAAACTTTCACAATATTTTTCTAAACCAACAGAAGAGCAGTGGATCACAGTGAAACATGTGCTGAGATATCTGAAGGGAACCAGGGAAAAATCCTTATGCTATAGGAAATGTGAGGAACTAGGCTTGATAGCATATAGTGATGCAAACTGGGCAGAAGATGCAAGTGACAGACGTAGCACTAGTGGTTATTGTGTCAGCCTAAACCCAGAGGGCCCTTTGATTTCATGGAGGTCTAAAAAGCAATACACCGTAGCACTTTCAACTTGTGAAGCTGAGTACATGGCTTTAGCGGCAACTCTACAAGAGTGTTTGTATTTGATTCAATTGTTACAATGTATTGATGGATTTCTTTACATGCAGCCAAAGATTTACGAGGACAATCAAGGTACAATAGCGTTAGCTAAAAATCCTGTACAGAGACAGAGGTCAAAACATATTGACATAAGATACCACTTTGTAAGATCAACTGTCAATGATGGTAAAGTGATTCTTGAGTATTGTCCAACTGAACAAATGGTGGCCGATGTTATGACAAAACCAGCCAGACTGTGTCAATTGAGGAATTTTGAGGGTTTCATGTTTGGAGAATAACATACAGTCCAAGGTTTTTTTTTGTTTCTCTTTGGAGAATAACATACAGTCCAAGGTTTTTTTTGTTTCTCTGCTCTCAGCCATTGTCTAAGAAGTAACAGTATATCTGTCTCTCTGAGTTTCTTTGTTTGTCATCTAGGCCTGACTCACAACAGACTGATGTATAGCTGATGCATGAGACTTATTTACTGATGCAAGCTCGCAATAGGCCTATCTCACAGCCCGCTTTCCACGCCCACTTCCGGTAAATAGTGGTGTCATTTAACATTAGCATTTACACGTTTTTTTTCTCTGGAGAATCTAAGTACATTTTCTAATGTAAAAATGTGACAGACCAATATTATTATGAAGCAAACAAGATGGTAAATCAGCTCGAACAGATAGAACAAACCTTACCTTGAGAAAACAAAAGTTGTAGACTTCTTAAATTACCTCTGTTAACATGTAGCGTCTATGGAGTGACGTCACGCTATCACCACTAACCCCGAAAGGGGGCGTATTAAGGGGGCGGGGAAATTCTGTGAGATAGGCTTATTAATTTCCAATGGGAGTCACATGGTTTGACACAACATTTTTGTTGTATGAGGGGGTGGGGGGCAGTCGAAACACAGCCGAAAGCCATACAACACAAATGTTGTGTCAAACCATGTGACTTCCATTGGAAATGCATTGGGGCAAGATGTAAACAAACCCTTTCATACATCTAGCATGCACATCTAGCATGCATCAATGTTGTATGCTAGATGCGAAGGTGTGAGTCAGGCCTTAGTAACTAAAACTAAACCAAAATGAATAGTCCCAAACTATTATAACCTTGACATAGATCAGGGGTCCTCAATGTTTTTTGCAGTCCAGGGAGTCCCAACTTCATAGTGTTGCAGATTAAGCTTTTTCATAGATTCCATAGATGGCTTCATAGACTTGTTTGACAGCACTATCAATGTGTAAATTAATGGTTTTGTTTGTGTATGATTAACCCCTTAAACCCTCCTTGTAAACTTAAATTTGAATCTCTGCGGTACTTGGTACTCTGGCTTTTGAAATTACGTCATAATGCAGCCAAGTCTATAGACTTTTAATGTTTGTTAGGACACCTTTATGACTCAACAATACAAATGCATTTACGGCTGTTATCAAACTAAACCTGGGCTTCCATAACACCTCAACAGTGACAAAGGCTGATCACCTCCATGCCACGTATACCCCATTGATGACAATATTAGTTCAAAGGTAGCCCAGACCAAGACAGCAGGCCAACAGCATGTGCACCAAGGCCCGCCCCCAGTCGATCATGATTGGAGGAAGGCCCCTCTCATCCTGATTGGATGAAGGCTTTGCCACCCGCCACCAAAACTGAAACTAGGGTTATTTGACCCCAGGGGCTCACTGGGGACAGGGAGGAACTCCTTATATGGCCAGCACACTATAGTAGGGAGGATTATCCAGAAAAACAAGTGATATTTGAATTAAGTAAAATCACTGAATATATCTTTAAGTCTACACAATTATTTTGATCGTTTGCCTGTTATCTGCTACCTACAGCATTTGAGGAGACACAATCATATCCAACGAACAACATCTCATCAATTGGTGGTCCGTGGCTCAAACACCAAATATTAATTTGACCTTATTATGAAAAGGGTTGAAAACCACTGTAATATGAGGGTTTGAGAACAGTGAAGCAAACAATATTGTATCAACAATGTTTATTTGTGTTATGAAATGACATGGTTACACCGTTTTATTTTTCTCCCCCCGCCCCAACTCATGCGTTTTCTCCATGAGTCACAACAAGGTAAACCCCCACAGCAAAATAGACACCCAGTCCATCATCCTCTCTCCAGCCAGAGATTGAACTACTTCATTTTCTTCATGGCCAGCCCTTGGATCAGCATGGTCAGTGTCGCTGTGAAGACCATGAACTCCGGGAAAGAGATGGTTCCGTTCTTGTCCGCATCCAACTGGTTGAAGAACTCGTCTACATTTTCCTTTTCACAGGCCTATATAGACAGGAGGGGGGGGGAGCAATTTAGGCATTTTGCAGATGCTCTTATTTCAGAGCAATACACAGTAAGGGAGGAAAACACCTCAATGCATAGATAGTCATCTGAGATTATAAGGAAAGCCATCAGTTCAACAGTAGACTATATAAAAATAAACTCTGCACATTAAAACATTAAACGCTAGGATGCCAGGTCAATAAACATGGCATCTCTACAGAGACGATCAGTGGTGACTAAGGCGCGATTCATACTCCTATTTTAGAGCCGAATAAAAGTCGGTTCGGCGCTGTAGAGCCTACAATGTGACGTCATTTGAGGTTCGGGGGGGGGCGGGTACCGTCCTAAAGTCGGCTCTTCGGTGCTACTGAACATTTCTGACGAGCCGAAATCATTTCGGCACTACAGCGCCGAAACAGGAGTATGAATCGGCCCTAAGTACTCAATAGCCTACATTTTGAATACCAGAGAAGAGGCAAGAATTCTGAAAATTGCAGATCTTATATTACACTTTACTCGTAAGTAGGCCTACATTTACAATACAGGACATTATTTATTACTTTACATAAAGCGGCACCATGCAGCTTTCCGTTCTACCCCAGACTTGAATCCATTTTTACCGCTGAGCTAGTAGAGCCTGCCTGGTCGCTCAGGTCAAAATAATGAGCAGGGAGGCCAAACCAAAACACCCAAAATGTATTTAGTTAGACATACAGCTCACAAAATTGCATTTTACTCATTAAAAACTACTTAAGTGCCACCTTAAGTAAAAACCAATGCTGAAGACTTCTTCCATCATTGCACCTGTGACATTTTGATGAATTGAACAAGGCGGAACCTCTTGTAAACAAGTGTAATGCTTAATTGGGTCGTCCACTCACAGTTAACAGTCTTTGTATCGAGTTTGTGCTTGAAATATACTGTAATTCTGCAAACTGTTAATAAATATTTCAATCAATCTGTAAAGGCTCTTCAACCAGTCCTCACTATCCCTCCATCACTTTAGTTTTTTTTGACAAATTGTCAATGGATTTAGTCACCATTACTTAGTCCTCACTTAGTATTCTTCAGTGGAAACATTAGGTCATTTATTGTTTTTCCTTCCATCATAGTGCTAGTCAGCTAAATTAGCACTGGCCAAAAGTAAAGCAAACGTTTTAAGTAAACACTCACTTAGCACTATAGTCAAAAGTAAGGGAACATTTAAGTGAACACTCACACTGATGAATTCTCCCAGCTCGGCCTTGAGCAGGTCAGTGAGCTCTCCCTTGCTGAGCGAGTCGGCGTCACCATCCTTCTTGGCGTACTTATCAAACACGTCGATCAACAGGATCATGGCCTTGGCCAGCTGAGGAACCTCCCGACATAATCCTGACATGGCTGTGGACAGAGGGCATAGGTCAAACATTAGAAGCAACACTGGTGTAGGCAACAATAAGCCTATCACAGAATTTCCCCACCCCCTTAATACACCCCCTTTCGGGGTTAGTGGTGATAGCGTGACGTCACTCCATAGACGCTACATGTTAACAGAGGTAATTTGTTTTCTCAAGGTAAGGTTTGTTCTATCTGTTCGAGCTGATTTACCATCTTGTTTGCTTCATAATATTGGTCTGTCACATTTTTACATTAGAAAATGTACTTAGATTCTCCAGAGAAAAAAAAAACGTGTAAATGCTAATGTTAAATGACATTTTACCGGAAGTGGGCGTGGAAAGCGGGCTGTGAGATAGGCCTATTGTGCTTCTCTAAGAGCACACGCACACACACACAACACCAACAGGAGGAGGGCAGCCGCTCTGTGAAATGTCACCAAAGTCCAGACACCACTGCCATCTAGTGGTCCATGGCAGATTCATATACCAGTACACAGAATGTTTCAACCTTATTCTGCACAAACACTCGGGGCTATATCTTGCACCACCCTTTAACCCTTATCCCTCAACTTATGCCATTCTTTTAAAAAACAAAACACACATTTTAAAATTGTTCCAATAGCCAATCTACAAGCTCACATTGTGTCAATGTAGGTCAGCTAGTTGAACCATTTTAAAATAAAAAGGCAAATTAGGGATAAGGGTGGCACAAGATAGGGCTGTCCCTCTTAAACTGTCAACCTAAACTGTCAACTTAAACTCTCAGCTGTCCTATAAAGTTTGTAGGCATCAGCTGGTTAGTGACTAGCACATGGACACCATAATATCATGAATATTAGGACCAGTGAAGCAGATGTATACATACAATTTAAAGGTAACTTAACAAATCATACGTAACAAGTGATAAATCAGTACTTACTCAACGGAACACAGCAAACACACAAATAAATATAACAGAACAAAACTGTACGGATGCCTCTGAAATAATTGCACCAAGTGAGTGCCTTTTGAAGGCCTTCTGCAATCTGTGCAGGTGTGTTCCACTCTACTCTCCTCAACTCAGTGCAGGTGTGTTCCACTCACTCTACTCAACTCAGTGCAGGTGTGTTCCACTCACTCTACTCAACTCAGTGCAGGTGTGTTGCAGTGCCCAGTGCACTGCCTATGCTTCATCACAAGATGGAGGACTTTTTCCTAACATTTGAGGTGTGTTATCAAGTAGTATGTCCGGTCTACTATGACTCACCCTTTCAATAGGAAAGGACTCACATCCAATTGTCCTCATTCTATGCGGGGTGAATTGTGCAATCTCTACAACCCTGTGGTTATACTCCCAAAACCATTTTAATGTAATTATATCCGCATGTACAATTCCATTTCCACCGGAGACTGTAATTCCTTTCCAGTGAATGGGGTGATTCATGGTAGCCTACATTGGCTGGCCTTATGTATGCACTCGAAAGCATGCTGGAAAAACAGCATGCCAATATAATAATAATAATAATAATAATAATAATAATAATAATAATAATAATAATAATACATTTTTGAGTGGTGCAAACCACTCCAACAACCAGCTTTGTCTGTATGTACCTGTGTATGTGTGTACCTGTGTATGTGTGTACCTGTGTACCTGTACATGGCCCCACGTACATGTGAGCATGGTTGCTATGGTTAGTGTGTGACGTCACTGCACCACTCAGTTCACACGGATGGATTTTTAATTTATAAGCCGTTTTTCTACAAGGTCGCCAACTCGCCGTACAATAAGTTAAAAACAGTTAATACAAAACACAGTTAAAAGCAAGAGCAAAAAATATGGTACAGCTTGCAGCACAAAACACAGAGGTCAGCCATAAGCCTGCCTAAACAGGTGGGTTTTGAGGTGGGTTTGAAATGTAGTGATTGAGTCCATGTTTCTAATATCAGGGGGGAGGGAGTTCCAGAGGTGAGGGGCAGAGCATCAGGGGGGAGGGAGTTCCAGAGGTGAGGGGCAGAGCATCAGGGGGGAGGGAGTTCCAGAGGTGAGGGGCAGAGCATCAGGGGGGAGGGAGTTCCAGAGGTGAGGGGCAGAGCGGCTGAAAGATCTTGACCCCACGGTGGACAGTTGGGCTGGAAGGACTTTCAGAGTGATGGAGGAGGCAGACCTAAGAGACCTGGTGGGAATGTTGACGTGAATAAGGTCAGACAGGTGTGTGTGGGGGGGGGTTATGGATGGCCTTGAATGTATGAAGGAGGATTTTATAGTCAATACGGTATTTGATGGGAAGCCAGTGGAGTTGGTGTAAAATGGGGTGATGTGACTGATGACAGTGGTTCTGGTGATGATGCGTGCTGCAGCGCTCTGGACCAGTTGGAGCTTATGAAGAGTTTGTGGGGGAGACCAACAAGAAGGGAATTGGAATAATCCAAGCGGGAGGTGACGAGAGAGTGAACCAGGATTGCCGCACTGTTGGGAGTGAGTGAGGGGTGGATCGAGGCGGTTGATATTTCTGAGGTGGAAGTAGGCATGACCGGATGGTGTTGTTGATGTGGGTGTGGAATGGTAGAGTGCTGTCGAGGACGACACCCAGATGAGACTCTTAACCTGAGGGGAGGGGGAAACCGAGGAGTTGATGACTACCTCGGTTTTGTCACTTTGTGTCACAATATGTTCCATGTGATTTTGGACGCAACCAGACATTTGTCTGTGGAGAGGTTGAAGGAAAAAGCTTTCGCACACCTAGAAATCAGGCGTATGCACAGGTGCGTAGGCCAGTCAATGAAAGGAATGAAAATACACCCGCACACTGTCGATCTGCTCGGTAGGCTACATAAGTATTTTATTTTAATAAGGCAACGTTTCGGTCACTCCAGGCCTTCTTCAGGCATGAGGAAGGTCTCTGTGGAGAGGTTAAAACCAGTGGTGGAAACTAAAGTAACGTTTTATGTGTACTTTATCTGAGTAATACGTTATTTACTCCACTCCACAAAACTAAAACTAATAGCATTTTTTTTAAAACAAATAAAAACTAGCAAATCCGCTCTAAAAAATGAATTAAAGTAACTGAATTACAAAAAAAACATCACACCTGTATAAAGTGAGGGGCGCTCTGGTCATCATACATCATCATAATTTGCATCTTCACTTTTCTGCGCTCAGCCAATCAAATCATCGCTATGGGGTGATCAGCCAATCAAATGACTGTTGTGATTCACACAAACACACAAAGCTGGTAATAGGAGGGACTAGCGCTCCTAAAGAAAATATGGGCCTATATATTCTAAACTAACTAAAACAAAACCAAAATGAATAGTCCCAAAGACCCAAACTATTATAACCTTGACATAGATCAGGGGTCCTCAATGTCTTTTCAGTCCAGGGAGTCCCAGCTTCATAGTGTTGCAGATTAAGATTTTTCATAGATTCCATAGATGCCTTCATATTTGTTTGACAGCACTATCATTGTGTAAATTAATGGTTTTGTTTGTTTACCCTCTTAAACCCTCTTTGTAAACTTAAATGTGGCTCTCCGCTGCATGTACTTGGTACTCTGGCTTTTGAACGTATTATTATTAATCATAATGCAGCCAAGTCTATTGACGTTTAATGTTTGTTAGGACACTTTTTAACAAACATAATTGGCAGCCAAAGGAGTCTAGCAGAAAACAGCATGTGATGTCATGTGGGTCAATATAAATAGACTACATCTTGTGACTGGTTTTGTTTTACACAATAACACACTTCATTCATGTATCATAATGTAGCCTATAGCCTATAGTGGCAGTAAATGAAAGTGACCCTGCCATATGTGCAGGCTTCTAAAAGTCAGACGCCCCTCACTTCATAATTCAGTGAATCTCGAATATTTTCCCTCTACACCAAATCGCAAGATAGCCAATCAAGCTTGTAGATCAGGTTATTTTCAGGAAAATAGTATTAATGCTAGGGATCAAGTGGTTAACAAGTTCCTATCACACAAATATTTGGTGGTCCCCCCTGTAGAAGGAACCCCCCCCCCCCCAAGGGGCATCCAGACAGTCGTGTGACTCGCGTCGCGAAGATGCAAGATGCCGCGACCGACAAGAGTCACTTCCTGGTTTTTAAACAGCTGGTGGATGGAAATTAATTAAGCTCCACCCACGCTGCAAGTTGCATTCTGGCCGAGGCTGCACGTTGCAGCGTGGGTGGAGCTTCATTTCCATCCACCAGCTGTTTAAAAACCAGGAAGACACTCCTGCCGCTCACGGCATCTTCATGACTATATACTGTGTGCATGGGAGCACCTTTAGGCAGTGGTTCTCAACCAGTGGTCCCTTGAGGGGGTTCCAGGAGATCCTCAGCTAAATGATGGAAGAGTTGGTAACCAAAATGGATCCTTTATAGATCTTTAACTCTTGAGTGTTAAAATAAAACCAAATGTATTGTTAGGGATCCATTTGGTTATACGTTACGCTCTCAAGAGTTAAGTTAGCTGCATTACTTAAAGGGATATTTCACTTTAAAAAAAACGTTTGGTAATTTTAACGTCTACTCAGGCTTATGTGAACACCCCGGGCAGTTCTTAACCCATTCAGGCCTGACGTCGACATTTAAAAAAAAATGTTTTCTAAATCATGACAATTTTCTGAAAGATGTGAGGCACATTTTAACGATTTTTCAAAAATAGCAGATCTACAAGTTCATAGCGCGCCACTCGGTGGCGCGCTATGAGCTTGTAGATCTGCTATTTTTCAATAGCATTTTAACTGCCCTGCCCCCTTCTTATACAAACCCATTATAACTTCATTTTAACCATCATAGATTCATCAAAAACACCTAAACCCTTTTCTGTTGACTGATATTGTCCTTTTAATACGTCAGGGGGCCGTGGATTGTCATTTACTGTTTTCATTTATTTTTAATAATTATTTTGGAAAATAACCTCCTGCAGCTCCAGCTCCTCCTCACGAAACACATTATTAAAAATAAATGAAAACAGTAAATGGGCCCCTCACGTATTAGACAGACATTATCAGTCAACAGAACATAGGTTGGGTGTTTTCGATGAATCTATCATGGTTAAAATGGAGTTTTAAGTTATAATGGGTTTGTATAGGAAGGGGGCGGGAAGCTAAAAAATCACACCCGTGTGAACTGAGTGGTGCACTGACGTCACACACTAACCATAGCAACCATGCTCACCATACGTGGCCCCACGTACAGGTACACACATACATAGACACATACATACAGACAAAGCTGGTTATTGGAGTGGTTTGCACCACTCAAAAATATATCAAATATCTAAATACTGACTGAAGCAACTTAAAAACTGTCTGGGGTGTTCATTTGGGCCCGAGGCTAAATCTCATCAATAGGGCTTGCAAACCTCGCACCTTTGGTATGCAAATTCGGGGGGTGCGCCATTTTGGCTGTGATGAGTCACTACTATACCTGGCCAACGGCTAGGCATACAGTGGTGAAAAAAGTAAATTGTTTTACTTAAAGGCGTAGTGAAACGGAAATGGTGGACATTTTATTTTGAAGTTTCAGACGGTCTCAAGTTGAAACACCGCTATGAAGTTTCTGAACCAATCAGAGCGTCGCATCCCTTCAGGGAATGGGACGGTAGCTAGGGACGGGTAGCTATGCTACGCAGGACAGCGTGTGGATGTTTGTTTACAAATCAAATAGTCGGCCAGCTTTACCAGTTTACACTTAATGTGGCTTATTTCTACCCTATAATGTTTTCAGATACATTTTTAGCGTGATGATTAAGTTGAAACCGAGTAATACACTCTCTGGATGGGAATAAAAACGGAAGATTTCTGTAATCAGTAGCAGCTGTGCAGCCTGTGCTGGACGGATGCGGAGAATTAAACTGGTGAGCTTCATTTTTATTGGCTTTTATCGATGTTGGCCTCGACACGTCATCACGCAGCACGTTTTCGTTTTCAGGAAGTAATAAAACATATTTTTTTATGGACTTTTGATATAAAAACACACAAAAGAGAATTTTCAAAAAATTTTGGCATCCATTGTTAGGTATGCCCATATGATGACCATGGATATGGTCTAAAGGTGTGAAAAACATATTTTTCATTTCACTACACCTTTAAGTAAAAGTACCAATACTGCAATTTAGAACTACTCCGTTACAAGTAAAAGTATGGAATTGAAAATGTACTTGAGTAAAAGTACAAAAGTATCGGCATCAAAATGTAATTAAAGTACTACAAGTAAAAGTACTCATATTGCAGGGCCAGCAGACCACCATGGCCCATCACCATTACTTTTGTTTAACCGATATTGATAACATCCTGCTTCTCAAGACCGATACCGATAATACATTCAAATATATATATATAAATAATTATAAAGATATAGGCTATTTGTAAATGTATATTAATCTGTGTAGTATCTGTGGCCAAATATACAATTTACCATATTATGAAAACGGTTGAAAACCACTGTGTAAATAGATGAGGGTTTGAGGAACAGTGAAGCAAACAAGATTGTATAACAATGTTTATTTGTGTTATGAAATGGCATGGCTACAGTTTTATTCCCCCCCCCCCCCCCCCAACTCGCCATGAGTCACAACAAGGTAAACCCCCACAGCATTCCATCATCCTCTCTCTAGCAGAAGATTGAACTACATTTTCTTGGTGGACAACCCTTTGAGCAGCATGTGAAGTGACGCTGTGAAGACCATGAAATCATCGAAAGAGATGGTTCCGTTCTTGTCCGCATCCAACTGGTTGAAGAACTTGTCTGCCTTTGCCTTGTCACTGGCCTATTTAGACAGGAGGAGGGGGGGGGGGGGGGGGGGGGTGCGCAATTTAGGCATTTTGCAGATGCTCTTATTTCAGAGCAATACACAGTAAGGGAGGACAACACCTCAATGCATAGATAGTCATGAGATTATAAGGAAAGCCATCAGTTCAACACTATGTAAAAATAAACTCTGCACATTGAAACATTAAACGCTAGGATGGATTTTTAATTTATAAGCCGTTTTTCTACAAGGTCGCCAACTCGCCGTACAATAAGTTAAAAACAGTTACAAAACACAGTTAAAAGCAAGAGCAAAAAATATGGTACAGCTTGCAGCACAAAACACAGAGGTCAGCCATAAGCCTGCCTAAACAGGTGGGTTTTGAAATGTAGTGATTGAGTCCAGTACTCAATAGCCTACATTTTGAATACCAGAGAAGAGGCAAGAATTCTGAAAATTGCAGATCTTATATTACACTTTACTCGTAGGTAGGCCTACATTTACAATACAGGACATTATTGATTACTTTACATAAAGCGGCACCATGCAGCTTTCCGTTCTACCCCAGACTTGAATCCATTTTTACCGCTGAACTAGTAGAGCCTGCCTGGTCGCTCAGGTCAAAATAATGAGCACGGAGGCCAAACCAAAACAGGTCATTTATTGTTTTTCCTTCCATCATAGTGCTAGTCAGCTAAATTAGCACTGGCCAAAAGTAAAGCAAACGTTTTAAGTAAACACTCACTTAATTAGCACTATAGTCAAAAGTAAGGGAACATTTAAGTGAACACTCACACTGGTGAATTCTAATATTAATAATACATTTTTGAGTGGTGCAAACCACTCCAACAACCAGCTTTGTCTGTATGTACCTGTGTATGTGTGTACCTGTGTATGTGTGTACCTGTGTGTACCTGTACATGGCCCCACGTACATGTGAGCATGGTTGCTATGGTTAGTGTGTGACGTCACTGCACCACTCAGTTCACACGGATGGATTTTTAATTTATAAGCCGTTTTTCTACAAGGTCGCCAACTCGCCGTACAATAAGTTAAAAACAGTTAAAAGCAAGGCAAAAAATATGGTACAGCTTGCAGCACAAAACACAGAGGTCAGCCATAAGCCTGCCTAAACAGGTGGGTTTTGAGGTGGGTTTGAAATGTAGTGATTGAGTCCAGTACTCAATAGCCTACATTTTGAATACCAGAGAAGAGGCAATAATTCTGAAAATTGCAGATCTTATATTACACTTTACTCGTAAGTAGGCCTACATTTACAATACAGGACATTATTTATTACTTTACATAAAGCGGCACCATGCAGCTTTCCGTTCTACCCCAGACTTGAATCAATTTTTACCGCTCAGCTAGTAGAGCCTGCCTGGTCGCTCAGGTCAAAATAATGAGCAGGGAGGCCAAACCAAAACAGGTCATTTATTGTTTTTGCTTCCATCATAGTGCTAGTCAGCTAAATTAGCACTGGCCAAAAGTAAAGCAAACGTTTTAAGTAAACACTCACTTAGCCAAATTAGCACTATAGTCAAAAGTAAGGGAATATTCAAGTGAACACTCACACTGGTGAATTCTCCCAGCTCGGCCTTGAGCAGGTCACTGAGCTCTCCCTTGCTGAGCGAGTCATCACCATCCTCATCCTTCTTGGCATGCTTATTAAACAGGTCGACCAACAGGTTCATGACCTTGGCCAGCTGAGGAATCTCCTGCAATAATCCTGACATGGCTGTGGACAGAGGGCATAGGTCAAACATTAGAAGCAACACTGGTGTAGGGAACAATAAGCCTATCTCACAGAATTTCCCCGCCCCCTTTCGGGGTTAGTGGTGATAGTGTGACGTCACTCCATAGACGCTACATGTTAACAGAGGTAATTTAAGAAGTCTACAACTTTTGTTTTCTCAAGGTAAGGTTTGTTCTATCTTTTCGAGCTGATTTACCATCTTGTTTGCTTCATAATAATATTGGTCTGTCACATTTTTACATTAGAAAATGTACTTAGATTCTCCAGAGAAAAAAGAAAAACATGTAAATGCTAATGTTAAATGACACCACTATTTACCGGAAGTGGGCGTGGAAAGCGGGCTGTGAGATAGGCCTATTGTGCTTCTCTAAGAGCACACACACACACACAACACCAACAGGAGGAGGGCAGCCACTCTGTGAAATGTCACCAAAGTCCAGACACCACTGCCATCTAGTGGTCCATGACAGATTCATATACCGGTACACAGAATGTTTCAACCTTATTCTGCACAAACACTCGGGGCTATATCTTGCACCACCCTTTAACCCTTATCCCTCAACTTATGCCATTCTTTTAAAAAACAAAACACACATTTTAAAATTGTTCCAATAGCCAATCTACAAGCTCACAATGTGTCAATGTAGGTCACCTAGTTGAACCATTTTAAAATAAAAAGGCAAATTAGGGATAAGGGTGGCACAAGATAGGGCTGTCCCTCTTAAACTGTCAACCTAAACTGTCAACTTAAACTCTCAGCTGTCCTATAAAGTTTGTAGGCATCAGCTGGTTAGTGGCTAGCACATGGACACCATAATATCATGAATATTAGGACCAGTGAAGCAGATGCACATACAATTTAAAGGTAACTTAACAAATCATACGTAACAAGTGATAAATCAGTACTTACTCAACAGAACACAGCAAACACACAAATAAATATAACAGAACAAAACTGTACGGATGCCTCTGAAATAATTGCACCAAGTGAGTGCCTTTTGAAGGCCTTCTGCAATCTGTGCCAGGTGTGTTCCACTCACTCTCCTCAACTCAGTGCAGGTGTGTTGCAGTGCCCAGTGCACTGCCTATGCTTCATCACAAGATGGAGGACTTTTTCCTAACATTTGAGGTGTGTTATCAAGTAGTATGTCCGGTCTACTATGACTCACCCTTTCAATAGGAAAGGACTCACATCCAATTGTCCTCATTCTATGCGGGGTGAATTGTGCAATCTCTACAACCCTGTGGTTATACTCCCAAAACCATTTTAATGTAATTATATCCGCATGTACAATTCCATTTCCACCGGAGACTGTAATTCCTTTCCAGTGAATGGGGTGATTCATGGTAGCCTACATTGGCTGGCCCTATGTATGCACTCGAAAGCATGCTGGAAAAACAGCATGCCAATATAATAATAATAATAATAATAATAATAATAATAATAATAATAATAATAATAATAATAATAATAATAATAATAATACATTTTTGAGTGGTGAAAACCACTCCAACAACCAGCTTTGTCTGTATGTACCTGTGTATGTGTGTACCTGTGTATGTGTGTACCTGTGTATGTGTGCACCTGTGTACCTGTACATGGCCCCACGTACATGTGAGCATGGTTGCTATGGTTAGTGTGTGACGTCACTGCACCACTCAGTTCACACGGATGGATTTTTAATTTATAAGCCGTTTTTCTACAAGGTCGCCAACTCGCCGTACAATAAGTTAAAAACAGTTAATACAAAACACAGTTAAAAGCAAGAGCAAAAAATATGGTACAGCTTGCAGCACAAAACACAGAGGTCAGCCATAAGCCTGCCTAAACAGGTGGGTTTTGAGGTGGGTTTGAAATGTGGTGATTGAGTCCATGTTTCTAATATCAGGGGGAGGGAGTTCCAGAGGTGGGGGGCAGAGCGGCTGAAGGCTCTTGACCCCACGGTGGACAGATGGGCTGGAAGGACTTTCAGAGTGATGGAGGAGGCAGACCTAAGAGACCTGGTGGGAATGTTGACGTGAATAAGGTCAGACAGGTGTGTGTGTGGGGGGGGGGGGGGGGGGGAGGTTATGGATGGCCTTGAATGTATGAAGGAGGATTTTATAGTCAATACGGTATTTGATGGGAAGCCAGTGGAGTTGGTGTAAAATGGGGTGATGTGACTGATGACAGGGGTTCTGGTGATGATGCGTGCTGCAGCGCTCTGGACCAGTTGGAGCTTATGAAGAGTTTGTGGGGGAGACCAACAAGAAGGGAATTGGAATAATCCAAGCGGGAGGTGACGAGAGAGTGAACCAGGATTGCTGCACTGTTGGGAGTGAGTGAGGGGCGGATCGAGGCGGTTGATATTTCGGAGGTGGAAGTAGGCATGACCGGATGGTGTTGTTGATGTGGGTGTGGAATGGTAGAGTGCTGTCGAGGACGACACCCAGATGAGACTCTTAACCTGAGGGGAGAGGGAAACCTCTCCCCTCGGTTTTGTCACTGTTTGTCACAATATGTTGCATGTGATTTTGGACGCAACCAGACATTTGTCTGTGGAGAGGTTGTAGGAAAAAGCTTTCGCCCACCTAGAAATCAGGCGTATGCACAGGTGCGTAGGCCAGTCAATGAAAGGAATGAAAATACACCCGCACACTGTCTCTCTGCTCGGTAGGCTACATGAGTATTTTATTTTAATAAGGCAACGTTTCGGTCCCTCCAGGCCTTCTTCAGGCATGAGGAAGGTCTCTGTGGAGAGGTTAAAACCAGTGGTGGAAACTAAAGTAACGTTTTATGTGTACTTTATCTGAGTAATACGTTATTTACTCCACTCCACAAAACTAAAACTAATAGCATTTTTTTAAACAAATAAAAACTAGCAAATCCGCTCTAAAAAATGAATGAAAGTAACTGAATTACAAAAAAAACATCACACCTGTATGAAGTGAGGGGCGCTCTGGTCATCATACATCATCACAATTTGCATTCACTTTTCTGCGCTCAGCCAATCAAATCATCGCTATGGGGTGATCAGCCAAACAAATGACTGTTATGATTCACACAAACACACAAAGCTGGGAATAGGAGGGACTAGCGCTCCTAAAAAAAATATGGGCCTATATATTCTAAACTAACTAAAACAAAACCAAAATGAATAGTCCCAAAGACCCAAACTATTATAACCTTGACATAGATCAGGGGTCCTCAATGTCTTTTCAGTCCAGGGAGTCCCAGCTTCATAGTGTTGCAGATTAAGATTTTTCATAGATTCCATAGATGCCTTCATATTTGTTTGACAGCACTATCATTGTGTAAATTAATGGTTTTGTTTGTTTACCCTCTTAAACCCTTTTTGTAAACTTAAATGTGGCTCTCCGCTGCATGTACTTGGTACTCTGGCTTTTGAACGTATTGTTATTAATCATAATGCAGCAAAGTCTATTGACGTTTAATGTTTGTTAGGACACTTTTTAACAAACATAATTGGCAGCCAAAGGAGTCTAGCAGAAAACAGCATGTGATGTCATGTGGGTCAATATAAATAGACTACATCTTGTGACTGGTTTTGTTTTACACAATAACACACTTCATTCATGTATCATAATGTAGCCTATAGCCTATAGTGGCAGTAAATGAAAGTGACCCTGCCATATGTGCAGGCTTCTAAAAGTCAGACGCCCCTCACTTCATAATTCAGTGAATCTCGAATATTTTCCCTCTACACCAAATCTCAAGATAGCCAATCCACACGCTTGTAGATCAGGTTATTTTCAGGAAAATAGTATTAATGCTAGGGATCAAGTGGTTAACAAGTTCCTATCACACAAAGATTTGGTGGTCCCCCTCCAGGGGTCCTGTACCTGTTGAAGACCCCTGACATAGATAGACTCCATCCAGACAGTCGCGTGACTCGCGTCACGAAGATGCAAGATGCCGCGACCGGCAAGAGTCACTTCCTGGTTTTTAAACAGCTGGTGGATGGAAATTAATTAAGCTCCACCCACGCTGCAAGTTGCATTCTGGCCGAGGCTGCACGTTGCAGCGTGGGTGGAGCTTCATTTCCATCCACCAGCTGTTTAAAAACCAGGAAGACACTCCTGCCGCTCGCGGCATCTTCATGACTCTACTCTGTGCATGGAAGCACCTTTAGGCAGTGGTTCTCAACCAGTGGTCCCTTGAGGGGGTTCCAGGAGATCCTCAGCTAAATGATGGAAGAGTTGGTAACCAAAATGGATCATTTATAGATCTTTAACTCTTGAGTGTTAAAATAAAACCAAATGTATTGTTAGGGATCCATTTGGTTATACGTTACGCTCTCAAGAGTTAAGTTAGCTGCATTACTTAAAGGGATATTTCACTTTCAAAAAAACTTTTGGTCATTTTAACGTCTACTCAGGCTTATGTGAACACCCCGGGCAGTTCTTAACCCATTCAGGCCTGACGTCGACATTAAAAAAAAAAGTTTTCTAAATCATGACAATTTTCTGAAAGATTTGAGGCACATTTTAACGATTTTTCAAAAATAGCAGATCTACAAGTTCATAGCGCGCCACTTGGTGGCGCACTATGAGCTTGTAGATCTTGTATTTTTCAATAGCATTTTAACTGCCCTGCCCCCTTCTTATACAAACCCATTATAACTTCATTTTAACCATCATAGATTCATCAAAAACACCTAAACCTTTTTCTGTTGACTGATATTGTCCTTTTAATACGTCAGGGGGCCGTGGATTGTCATTTACTGTTTTCATTTATTTGTAATAATTATTTTGGAAAAGAACCTCCTGCAGCTCCAGCTCCTCCTCACAAAACACATTATTAAAAATAAATGAAAACAGTAAATGGGCCCCTCACGTATTAGACAGACATTATCAGTCAACAGAACATAGGTTGGGTGTTTTCGATGAATCTATCATGGTTAAAATGGAGTTTTAAGTTATAATGGGTTTGTATAGGAAGGGGGCGGGAAGCTAAAAAATCACACCCGTGTGAACTGAGTGGTGCACTGACGTCACACACTAACCATAGCAACCATGCTCACCATACGTGGCCCCACGTACAGGTACACACATACATAGACACATACATACAGACAAAGCTGGTTATTGGAGTGGTTTGCACCACTCAAAAATATATCAAATATGTGTTCATTTGGGCCCGAGGCTAAATCTCATCAATAGGGCTTGCAAACCTCGCACCTTTGGTATGCAAATTAGGGGGGTGCGCCATTTTGGCTGTGATGAGTCACTACTATACCTGGCCAACGGCTAGGCATACAGTGGTGGAAAAAGTACTCAATTGTTTTACTTAAGTAAAAGTACCAATACTGCAATTTAGAACTACTCCGTTACAAGTAAAAGTATGGAATTGAAAATGTACTTGAGTAAAAGTACAAAAGTATCGGCATCAAAATGTACTTAAAGTACTACAAGTAAAAGTACTCATATTGCAGGGCCAGCAGACCACCATGGCCCATCACCATTACTTTGTTTTAACCAATATTGATAACATCCTGCTTCTCAAGACCGATACCGATAACTGATAATACATTCAAATATATATAAAAAAATATAAAGATATAGGCTATTTGTAAATGTATATTAATCTGTGTAAATGGTAAATGGTAAATGGTGCATTTATATAGCGCCTTTATCCAAGGCGCTTTACATAGATTGTGCATTACATTCACCCATTCATACACACATTCATACACCGGTGGTGGCGGAAGCCATGCAAGGTACCAACCAGCACATCGGGAGCAATTTGGGGTTCAGTGTCTTGCCCAAGGACACTTCGACATGTAGACAGGAGGAGCCGGGATTCGAACCGCCGACCCATGGGTCATTGGACGACCTGCTCTACCTCTACCTCTTGAGCCACAGCCGCCCATGTGTAGTATCTGGGGCCAAATATACAATTTACCATATTATGAAAAGGGTTGAAAACCACTGTAATATGAGGGTTTGAGAACAGTGAAGCAAACAAGATTGTATAACAATGTTTATTTGTGTTATGAAATGGCATGGCTACAGTTTTATTTCCCCCCCCCCAACTCGCGTGTGTTTTCGCCATGAGTCACAACAAGGTAAACCCCCACAGCATTCCATCATCCTCTCTCTCTAGCAGAAGATTGAACTACATTTTCTTGGTGGACAACCCTTGGATCATCATGGTCAGTGACGCTGTGAAGACCATGAACTCCTGGAAAGAGATGGTTCCGTCCTTGTTCGCGTCCAACTGGTTGAAGAACTCGTCTACCTTTGCCTTGTCACCGGCCTAGAGAGAGAGAGAGAGAGGGGGGGGGGGGGGGGGGGGGATTTAGGCATTTTGCAGACGCTTAATCCAGAGTGGTTTACAGTAAGAGAGGACAACACATCAAATGCATATAGAAATAATCATCTGAGCAGCTTGGACTCATGCATAGAAGGAAGCATGAGGGCAATCCGCTGGTTTGTCCCATGATTTTGCAACCCATTCTTTTCACCCAGTATCAATTATCTAATGTGATCCTGGGCGCTATACACTTCATCTGCCAACATGGGGAGAGCAACGGACTGACCTCGATGCTTCCTTATATGTACGTATGAGGAGTTCCAAGCTGCTTCTTTTTTCACCTTTCAATTCCTGAAAGGTTGCAATGCGATAATGGAAGCCATCGTTCTCACGATCATAAAAAAGTGGCTATGGCCGAATTTACCCCAATAGAGGGTATGCGCGTGACATCATCATCAAACCAGGAAGTTATGCAGGAACGCCTACTGAGTGGCAAAAATGCCTGGTACTTGGTACTTATGGAGTGCCACATTTTTTGTATTTTTCCAGTTTTCCATGTGTCTATGAGGTGACAGTACTTCATTAAACACCCTGGAGTCGTTTTTATGTGCAATGGTGTATTAACTTTGTATTTAGGGTTTCTTCCTGGAGGCTGAACCCTTGACAGTCAAACGGGCAAATGAAATAAACAGTAATATAGTGACACCACACTATCAGCCCCCCCCCCCCCTAACCCCTCCCCCCCTACAGCTGTGGGGGGGAGATTAGGCAGTGAAATTAGTACTGGCCAAAAGTAAAGGGAACTTTTTTGGCACCTTTTGGTGTTTTAAGCATTATGTTATACTTTAGCTATTGAAAAATAGCAGATCTACAAGCTCATAGCGCGGTACTCGGTGCCGCGCTATGAGCTTGCAGGTCTGTTATTTTTGGAAAATCATGGAAATGTGCACGCCGCAAATCTTTGAATATATATTATTTCAGAGCAAACGTTTTTAACTCAAATCTTTGCTTCTGGAGGTCCCTGGAAAACATATTTTCAGATGGGGGGCCGGCGGCCAATTACATATAATTCTGCGGGTTCCTTGACGTGAAAATGTTTGAGAGCGACTGACATACTGTTTTTCAGAAAACTCAGGATTTAGAAGATTTTTTTAGAATGGTCCTCAGGTCTACATGGGTTAACACTCACGCTGGTGAAGTCTTCTCCCAGCTCGGTCTTCAGCAGGTCACTGAGCTCTCCCTTGCTGAGCGACTCGCCGTCACCGTCCTTCTTGGCGTACTTATCGAACACGTCGATCAACAGGATCATGGCGCCGGCCAGCTGAGGTACCTTTCCGCCGGACATGGCTGAGGAGGACAGGGGGCAGAGGGAAATGGTTCAACATTAGAAGCAACACAACACAGAAATGAAATGTCATCCCAGAATAGCTCTGCAGATCACAGCACAGCCTCTTGAGTTGAAATAAAAAAAATAACGATTTCACTACTCACCAATACAAAGAGTGTTTTGTGATGAAGAAAGCCTACTTTGCCTTAATGGATGCACTCTGAGCCCCCCACCACATGTATAAAATAAAATAAATTGGCCAGTAAATTATTTTTGTTTTCCCACCGGAAGGAAAAAATCTTGTCAATCTGTAGAGGGCGCAGTGGAGTAAAAAAACAAATCATTTTTTGGACAAAAAGTGCATTTTATACGTGTGGTGGGGGGCTCAGAGTGCATCCACCGGGGAAAGTAGGCCTTAATTCTTCATCATAAAACCGTCTGGTGAGTAGTACAATCGTTCTTTCCATGGCATGACAGACCTTTTTCTTAACGGACACAGCTGTCTTACTGTCCATCTCTCCTAAACTGTCTCCCTCTCAGCTGTCCTAATGTCTAGTATAAAGTCTGTATAAGGTTTGTAGGCCATGTCAGCATGGACACTAGAATATCAATAAGAATATTAGGACTAATAAACCAGATGGATACAATTTCACAGTTGTATCAATGGCAGTGGTATACAGATCATGGACATAATGGATGATAGAACTGATGCATTAACCCATTTCCACCTGAAGCCTATTAAAATAAAGTCTTCTACGTTCTCAGTTTTCTGAAAAACCTATGTTTCTATGTCAGTGGTGCTGACAACCATTTGCATGTCAAGGACCCCGAATTATCTGTATATTTAGCCGCTGACCCTCCATCTGTAAATATGTTATTCCAGAAACCCCCCAGAAGCAAAGATTTGAGTTAAAAACGTTCGCTGATGTGAAAGAATATATATATTCAAAGATTTGTGCCGCATTTTCACGTTTTTTCAAAAATAGCAGACCTACAAGCTCGTAGCGCGGCACTAGGTGCCCGCGCTATGAGCTTGTAGATCTGCTATTTTTCAATAGCTATTAAGTAGCAATGCTTAAAACACCAAAAGGGGTTCCCCGCCCAGAATGCTGGCACAGCTGGCACAACCGACGCCAGACTGATCCTGTTTAAACAAACAAGAATGTCCTCTGCCACACCACACCCATATACCCCCCGCCC